>NC_090923.1:1450408425-1450767383 GCF_040938575.1 Ambystoma mexicanum | reverse complement strand
CCCATGTAACCTGACCACCCCTTGTAAATAAATGTGAGCTAAACTCTCTGCAGTGACTTCTCCCTTAATCGGAATGAAATGACCCTCCTTGGAAAGAAGATCCACCACAACTAGAATAGAAGAACAGCCCTGATCCCTAGGAAGAGCTGAGATAAAATCCATTAAGATAGTATGCCAAGCGCGTGGAGGCACAGGTAAAGTTTTCAAAAGGCCTGCCAGCTTCCCAGCTAAATTCCTAGCACGCGCACACACAGCGCACGTCTTAACAACATTTTAAGTATCCTTTCTAATAGTCTCCCACCAAAATTCTCTTCTTACTAACTCCAAAGTCTTCCGGAAACCTGGATGACCTGACAGATTGGATTCATGAAAATTCTTGAAAATTCTCTCCCTCAACTCTAAAGAAGGAAAATACAACTCCTCATCCAAGAACGGCAAGACATTCCTGATACTACGAGCTGGATCCTGATGTTCCCATTCCTCCATCTGAACAAATGACATCACCTTCTTAATTTCATCTGCTAAATTCCAGTCGACCAGAGTTCCGGCCAGAATAAAGCATTCAGAATCAATCAAAGGCAAAGGTTCACATTCACACCTAGACTCACTTCCAGGAAACTGCTGAGACAAAGCATCTGCTTTACCATTTAAACAGCCAGGTTTAAATGTGACTACAAAATCATAATCTGCAAAAAAGAGTGGCCATCTTAGTTGTCTAGGAGTCAAAGTCTTTGCAGACTTAAGGAAAAGCAAATTTCGATGGTCAGTCAACACAGTCACCATATGTCTAGCTCCCAAAAGATGACAGCACTCCTCAAAAGCAGATTTGATTGCTAAAAGCTCACGATCTGAAATCGTATAGTTTATCTCAGCCAGTAAACATTTCTTAGGGAAAAAAGCCCCTGGATGCAGTTGGCCTGTAACCTTGTGTCTTTGAGAAAGAACTGTCCCCATCGCCAAGTTGGAAGCCTCGGCCTCGACAAAAAAAGGTTTAGATGGATCTGGATGTATTAAAATCAGACGAGTAATGACATTATTATTTAATGATTTAAATGACTCTGCCGCCTCAGGACCCCAGACAAATGTCACCCCCTTTTTAAGGAGTTTAGTAATGGGTGTAACAAGACGAGAAAATCCCTCAATAAATCTTCTGTAAAAATTAGCAAACCTGAGAAAACTTTGCACTTCTTTAACCTTGGTGGGAGAAGGACAATCCCAAATTGCCTGCATCTTTCTTGGATTCATCTCCAAACCCTTGGGGGAAATTACAAACCCTAGAAATGCCATAGAGTCAGTATGGAGCTGACTCTTTTCAAGTTTGGCAAATGAGTGATTCTCTCAACGTTTTTTAAGCACCAACCGTACATGATCTCGATGTTGATCCAAATCAGACAAAAGAAATCTGAATATCATCATTTACACTATAACAAATACATCCAGAAACTCACAAAGAACCTCATCAATAAAGTATTGGAAGGCAGCTGGAGCATTGCAGAGTCCGAAGGGCATCACCAAATACTCAAAAAGTCCAAACTGGGTCTTGAAGGCCGTCTTCCACTCATCCCCCTTCTGTACCCTTACCAAATGATATGTTCCGCAAAGATCAAGCTTTGAAAAGACTGTAGCTCCCTGAATCTGATTCAACATCTCAGAGATTAAAGTGAGGGCATATCTATTCTTGACTGTTACTTTGTTTACCGCCCTATAATTAATAATAGTTCTAAGAGAACCATCGGGCTTGGATACAAAAAACAAAGGAGAAGCCGCTGGCGACTTGGAATGGTGGATAAAACCTTTAGCTAGATTTTCTGTTAAGTATTCTTTCAAAAACTAATTCTCTTTCTCAGTATGAGAATATACTGTACTATTTGGCAAAATCAAACCTGGTTCTAATTCAATTCTACAGTCAAAAGGTCTGTGCAGATTTAGTTTCCACGCGATTTGCTCATCAAAAACATCCCAAAATTTCTAACTCCGGCAACTCCCCCACCACAGCTCCTATAGAATGATCAATAGCAGTCCCTTCTTCTGCCAGTACCCTTCGGATTGCGCTTAGGGTGATGACTCTTCACCCCTGGGTCCCCCTCCTCTGGGGAATATCAGTCTCCCTCCGTCGGGTTCATCATTGGCTTGTATTCACACACTTTATCCATGATGTTCGCGTGTCGTTAGGATGATTGCTTCTCACCCCTGGATCCCCCTCTTCCAGGCTCAGAGTCTTCTCAAATAGCGGCCTCCCTCTGTCGGGTTCACTACGGCTCTCCTTCACACGTTTTCTCTTTTGGCATTCACAACATCTTTGTCTTTTTAAACAGTTCACTGTGGACATCCCTCTGCCGGGTTCATTCTTGTCAATACACTGTTCATCGGGACTTTTAGGCTTTGGCCCCTCTTCATCAGCTTCCCTCCGCCAGGTTCACTCTTGCCAACTTTTGCCAATCACACAATTCCTTCTACTTTCTTACGACGCTGTATTCACTTCCATTAGCTTTACAATCATCTGCCGGCCAAAGACTTTCGACTGTACAGAGGATTTTACTAGACCCATGTATGACCACTTTGACCCCTTTCTCGTGCCTTTCCCATTGCCTTCTGGTAACAGTAGTTTCAACAATAGGGTAATCGCCTAGAGTTTCCCGAGTGAGCACCCACGTGGTGTGTGGCTCTTCTGTAGCTGGTTTTCCCTCTCTCATATTAACAGTTCTTTGTATTGTCTTCAATTAGCCATTTGCTACTTTTGTTCAACACAGTTCAGTTTCTTATCGGCTCTACCCTCGACTCACCAGCTGTGATGAACTGCTTGGCTTTTCTTGTCTATGGAGTCAAGGACGGTACCACGTGGCAAGCATCTCTCCCCGGCTTGGCTATCAGCGGAGGAGGGCCCTGTGTACCATTGCCATCTGCTGTAACACACGTCGGCTATTGTTCACAGTCTTACGGTTCCTTCCACAGAGGTTGCATAGGCCTGGGTTGGAAAGGGCAAGGTTGCATCTCTCCTTGTCACCCTTCGGTTGTGTCTGCCTTTCTCCTCTTCTTGAACTGGTGTGCTGGGTTAGCTTTCTAGTTGTGCGTTTCTGCCTCGCTCATATTGTGCTCTTGTGCTCCACCTTTTATCCCTGTGGGGAAGGGAAAGGGCCATCAGGTATGTGTGATTCTGGTAATTTGCCTGACTTTGCCTGACCCTTGTTTTGGGACATGTCAGGTAAACGGCTCTGGTGTTAGTCCGTTGTCTGTTACGGTGTAAGAAAGTGATTGTGTCGCAAAAGGGGCGGGGGCGGTAGACCTTCAAAATATCCTAAGAGGTAGGATTGGAAAAGGTTTTATAAGGAAGGGGGTACCGCGTCTCACCCGTCAGCGTCCCACTTCTACGCCCCAAGGACCCCGCCATTCAGGTGATCCTCCCGCACTGGTTCACCCCCAGGAACTGGATCCAATAGTGATGGCCTTGCCCTGGTCACCTGGATGACAGACCCCAGGGGCTAGCAAGTGAGACGCCTACAGGTTTCTCACACTTCCATCTGGTTTGTATGGCCTTTCATGTGTGAGAAACCTGAAGGTGTCTCCCTGACTAGTGTCCGGGGATCTGTCAGGACACGGCCATCACTATTGGATCCAGTTCCTGGGGGTGGACCAGTGCAGGAGGATCACCTGGATTGGGGGTCCTCAAGGAGTGGAAGTGGGACGCCGATGGGTGAGATGCTGTACCCCCTTCCTTCCTTATAAAACACCCTTTCTCAATCCTACCCTGTAGGATGTTTTGAAGCTCTAACCCCCTCGCCCCCTTTCCTGACACAAACACTTTCTTTCACCATAACAGACAATGGACTAACATCAGAGCCATTTACCTGACATGTCCCGACACAAGGGTCATGCAGAGTCGGGCAATTGACAATAATCTCACTCACCTGACATCCCTTTACCTTACCCACAGGGATAAAAGGCAGCGCATGAAAACACATTACAAGCAAGGCCAAACCCATGAGGAGACAGCTACTCCAAACAGGCAGTTCAAACAGAGGAGAAAGCAAGTGAGACTGGGAAGGACGACGAAGGAGTGAACTGCCCTTGCCCTTTTCAACTCAGGCCCGCGAAGCCTCCGAAAAGGGAATTACAAGACCAGGAAATACAGCTGACGTGTGGAGTGACCGATGTCAACAGTGCACAGGGGCCTCCTGCATTGATAACGCAGGTGGGGAGGCATGCTGGCTTCTGTGGTACCGTCCTTCAGTCCAGAAGCAAGCCAAGCCAGCGGACCCGGCACAATCGGTGAGTCGGAGGAAACTGATAGCGAGCCGAATAATATTGAGCCCAAGGTTGCAAGCAGCAACATTAGATGAACGCAAGAACTTGAGAATAAAGAGCTTGTGTGTGTTTGAACTTTTGGGGGAAGCCCAGAGAAGGGCCAGCTGCAGAGTGATCAGGCACCACATAGGTGCTCATTCGAAGGACCCTTTAGCGTTGAAACTGCAAGAACCAGAAGGCCCTAGGAAAGGGCGGCGTGAGGTGTCAGAGTGGTCCTACAAGGGGCACGTCAAATCTCTTGTACACTCGAAAGTCTCTGACCCATTGCCAAGAGAAAGCCAAGGGAAGTGAATCCTGCATTGTGAGAATGTGAAGTGAACTGTATATTTGGCAAACGTGAAACCCAGTTTGAGGGATGCCTGTGAGTTGGGGTGAAGAGTAATACACCCAGTGAACACTGTGAAAATAAGAGTGAACCCGGCCAAGGGTTGTCCGCAGTGGGAAGTTACAAGTTGCATTTGAAAGGCCGTAGTGAACCCAACGGAGGGAGGCTCAAGATGCAAAAAGGATCCGAGCCTGGCAGAGGGAGATCGAAGGAACCAAGAGCAACCGCCCAAGGTACAAGATTACCGAAGGAACTTTTGTTTGTTTGTTGTTTTGATATATCAGGCCTTTTAAGGCAAGAGAGTTTGCAGAGAAGAGTCTTGGCCCTTGAAGGTTCTGATATCGTTGAACTGGAATTTTGAGCCTCGTGCTGGAGAGGCCCAGGAGCAGTGGTGGCTGGTTAGTTTGAAAGATGGTGGGGTGTACATTTCCCGGGGTGTGTTTGTGAGCAAGCCAGGGCAGCGAACAAGCCCACAGCATCGGGGTGCAGCAGGGTTCTCCCCCCCCCCGTGAAATTTGTTGAAAAATTGCTTCGCTCTGCCCTATAACTATGGGCCCCGGGGCATTACCTGAGTCGGTAATGCCCCCCGCCGCTCGGGGCATATTGCTTAACTAATGGTGGTACATTATACTTACGTGTGCATATGTGATCGTGTATTTTACAGCAGCTTGTATTGAGAACAGCTGGTACTATGGTGTATGCATGAAGAAATTAATTATATAGATAGCCAGTAATGATGAAAAAATATCATTTTGTCATGCTGTTTCATTCATATGCGTTCATCCTCTTACTAAGGTGGGATTTTAGGCATTTTCTGAAAGGGGAGAAACTAAGCTAAAATATTACTTGTTAACCACTTAATGCCTTCATGAAGTGACCCCCACACGCAGAAACGTGACTGCAAGCCCTCACCTGCGCTACATCCTGTTAACAGAACCATGGCTTTGTTTTCAGTGTAGCTGCTGGGTCCGCTGACTAAAATACTAATGTGGACAAGTGGGTACATTGAAATTGTAGTACTGCCACCAGTATTGTATTTGTACAGCTAGGGAGAAATGGCATATGAGGAGGGACAGACAGCTTGTAGGTATTGCTTAGTTATTTACTCACCCATTGACTGACCATGACCAAGCTAATCCCTATGGCCATTCCCACGCACTTCCTGCTCCTCCCTGTGCAAAATACATGCTCCTGGGAACTTTTTGATCTAGCTTTATCATGAGGCTATATGGATTGTGGGGGGAAAGGGGCGGAGACCACAGGACTTGGAAGAAAAAAGCAGGCAGTTCCAATGTTTGTTTTCGTTCCAGTAATGTTCAGTTAACATCCACAGTAAATCAAGGCAGCAGGTCACAGCGTCTCCAGTGGTAGACAGCCCTTTCTCAATAGCATTACCATCAAACACAGCCTGCCAGTGTTTTTTTCAAAACAGTCTTCTGAGAGATAATGACTTAATTGGAGCTGTAAATGTAAAAATGTCTTAACCAGGTCTGCCTTCAACCACTCCATTTAGAAGGACTATTTGACATTCACTGAACTCCTGTTAAAAACAAGCATTGGCAAAGCCAACAGTATTGGCTTGTGTATAAGTATTAGGCATTTGCTTGGCACTGCTATTAGAATCCCAGGTACTAGCTGCACCATTTTGTACCTGTCACCATCGACGGGCAGTTAATGCTACTATGAAAGTGCTTTTCCCATGCCTACATAAAAGCCCAAACTGTTGGCATTGCCAAATGCCAATGCTTGTTTTTAAAATAATTGTCGCAATCACCATAATGTTTCTTGAAAAGAAAACAACATGCACATGTTGCTTTATGAGCATACATGAACCAGTCGAAAAAAACAGTGTCATTGTTTAGTATGTACGATTGCGCTATAAAAGCAGATTCATAGAAGGAAAACAATGTAACATTGTGATGCAATGGGATGCAGGCAGGCTACGGTTTAGAGTGAACAATCACAGCGCCATCCCTCCAGCCAATGCCAATCCAGCACCATCACTCTAGCTAATGCCAATCCAGCACCATCACTCCAGCCAACGTTAAATCCACTGAACACTTTTCTCTCCGTGACGACCTATAGTTCCTCAGCAGCAGTCACTTTTCACTCCCCAAAATAATGCCAACAACATGGCGGGGTATCTACGGGGTCCTCCAGACCTGGGACCTGTGACTGTCTCTTCACTTACTTCAACCATGGCCTCAATGGGTGCTGGTGCCCTTCCAGACCTCTAATCCTTGGGTCCTCTCCAGCACCCTGGGTCAACACAATCAAAAAGAAAAATGCTCGGGCAGTGGCATATATGCTACACCAGTGTTGGTTGGGTAGGGAAAATTCAGAGGTGCTGGGCCCGAGGTGGCACTGGCAACAATGATGACAAAATGGTGTGGTCGGAGCCATGTTGGAGACCACTTGGCCATCTCTTCCCCCACTTCAAAATGGGGGCAAGAACACAACAAAGAGAAACCAACTGCAGCAGGTCACATAGGTGTGAAGTGACTTTGAAGTGACCGGCTGATGGCTCTGGCCGGATTGCTGCATGGCCCCGACCGGCTCTCATGCAAGTGTAAAGCTGCATTTCATGCAGGTTTGTTGTGTAAATGGGCCCTGAGTGCGTGTTTTGTTTTAAAAGGCACTCTCCCGCTTTCCGTAGCGTGTTCCAGGCGAGAGGTCCCGGTAGGACTTGGTATGGTCCAGCAGGAGGGGGAGTGAGGTGAGCGTGTGGCAGAGGTGTTTTGACCTCTAGCCCTGTCAGAAGGCCCCCAGAGATCCGCACCTGGTGGGCAGGGTGGATGTTCATATATAGTGCCCAGAGCAGCGCGCAGTGAGAGAAGCTCACGGAGAACCAGAGAGGTCCCCTGCGGCCGTCCCTGTTTCAGGCTGGCTCATGGCTCTCCCCAAGGCGTCCCTGTTTCAGGCTGGCTCATGGCTCTCCCCAACGCTGGGTCGAGAGTGTTGTGTCGGCCCGGAGTCGTGAGAGTAAGATCGGGCTGAGTATCCCATGCGGCCGGCACTGCTTTGCTAAGGCAGAGGCGGGGCGTTTTCACACTAAGCCTCGGGTACTGGCTACGAGGTGGGAGGGACAAAGTGAGGGGGAGAAACGTATATTTACAACTGTGTGGCAGAATACTTACGCCTGCGACACACAGGCAATATTGGTTAAGTGTGTAATTCCTGTCAAAATTGAGGGGGAAGAGACCTTTCAGAATTGTTAGTCAGATGAAGAAAAGGGACCACAAAATAGAATGATAAGATTTTAAAAATGGAGAAACCCACAAGCCTAGGAGCAGTGATAGGAGTAGTCACAGGCCCGTTCGCTAAACCCCCCACTGTGTTTTTGCAGAGGCTTACACGCGTCCGGCAGTTCTGGTGGTCCAACCATTGCGGTGTAGTGTATACTTTCCACCCTTCAAGGGAAAGTATGGGGAGCAAATGTTCACATAGGATGAGGGTCGATCAGAGCAAACTAAAGTGTAGCGACCAGAGGGGCCAGGGCTCCGCCATAACCTGTATTGAAGGAAGGTTATTTATTCATTTACCAGAGGTGAAGTAATGTGCCCACAGGTGACCCATCCTATGAGATGCATTTATGTATGTGCCAAATGTGAATTGACTGGTGTACCAGTGCTCTAATTTATAAGTTATTTATTAATTTACCAGAGGTAAATTAATTTGCCCACAGGTGACCCATCCTATGTGATGCACTTATGTATGTACCATATGTGTACTGACTGGTTTACCAGTGACCCGATTGCTAATAATTAATTACCCATATACCAGAGGTGAAACAACTTACCCCCAGGTGACCCAATCTATGAGATCCATTTATATATGTGCCAATTGTAAACTGACTTTCTCATGTATGACCATTGATGTTATATAATGATGTTATACCAAGGACCTATCTGCACAACTTTCTGTCTGATAAACAAAACCAGGATGTCAAGTTGGTCAAATGAGACTGGTCTGCCACTGTTTATTTAACCATGGTGCACACAAATCAGACTTAGCCACAAGGGCTAAACGGTTCACAGAAGAGGCACTTCATCGCCCCCTGGGTTGTCAATTCGCACATGTGTGCGGTAAGGTGTACATATCCCATGCTCAGGGCTCCTACAGGTTGTTGTAACCACCTTTTTAGATACCAGAGGGAAAAACACCTTACACAAAATTTGCCCAATAAACAAGTCAAGTCAGAGAGACAAAGCCCATGTACAAAGGCTCTTACAGTGGAAGCAGAAAGGAGGGTGGGGCTTCGCCGCCACCCTAGGGAACCATCCCCCACTGGAGGCAGGTACCCGCATTGCTGTTTCAAGACCTCTTGGGCAGGACACCCGCTCCTGTTCGCGTTTTTGTGTAATGCAGGGCACCACGTGGGTATCACTACATAATACCCCAACAAAAATATTACCGTAGATATGGCCGTTAGGTTCGCCATACGCGATATTTTTGGGGGGGATATTATGTGGGAGCGGGGTTGTCCCCCGCACATTAGAAAATGATGCAGGGGTGTACCCCGCAGGGTCAATGTGTGAATTTTGCTGCAAAAATATGGCGATATTTTTGCATTGCAATATTTTTCGGCGGAATTAACACATGGAACCACCACGTGTCATAGATATTTTCCTGTTAGTGGGATTCTGTGGGGGGGGGGAGGGCAGCAAAGCTCAGGAGTGGTTTTTGGAGACCCTAACCCTCCCTGGGTGGCTAAACATGGTTGTTTATCACATGGTTGTGATAAACCATCTGCTGTGTTTTCGCAAACCACAACACATTTACTTTGCCATCATTATCGGTACATTTAATTTAAATTTAGCATAATTATTCCCCACAAATCTCACTGGCAAGATGTAACTTTACTAATATTACAACACAGCACACGGACACGGAATCATTATACACAGCACACGGTATACATTGCATCCCTTCTTACTATGCTGCACATATCCAGCATTCCTTAAACAAAATCATGCCAAATAATTATTTGGCATGGTTTTGTTGCAACTTCCTTCTTTTAGCCGCATAACTAATAGCTAAGAGACTCGGTGATAAATCTGCTCTGAAAGGCACAGTGGCTTGGCACACGCACACCTCACACCTCTAGTCCTACTCAATAAAACCCCTTACCCACGCCTGCACCGAGTCTGTAACCCCATAATAATGTCTTTACTAAAGTTAGTGACTTACTGTACTCTGAGACGACACTCGACAGGAAACTTTTTCTCCTTCCCCGGCCCCTTCAGTTGACATTTATTTCCTCCTCAAAGGGCAGCCAAAAATTCTAACTACTAACCTTAGTTAGTGTCAAGGAGTTCCCCCCTTCTCACCTGAGTTCGATCTTTGCTGGATTTCTTGATCGATGCCTTCTTGCGGACGGATTGAGTCTTGAATAAGGCTGCACGAATCTCTTCCAACTCCAGCGTGCGTTCAAAGGTTCCGGGATGCAAGGATCTAGGAATCCAGGAAATTTACAGAGTGCGCTACCAGCACACAAGTCCAGGAATCAAGAAAGGAAGGAAAGGGACTAGGAATGGGGTTGGCTGTAAGAAGCAAGGAAAACAATACCGCGAGCTATGGAGCACAAGTCTGGTCGCTACTTCGCAATAGCATTGAGACTCGGGAGTCGCGGGAAGGGTGGTCTATTAATAGAACGCACTACGTCCAAGGTGTAGAGCGAGGAAGGTGTTTCACAGTGGACGGCCATGTTGGAAGTACAAGGGAGTGTAAGCCCCGTTGAGACAAGGACCAGGAAGTCCAAAAGGGGCGTGTTCTGTAGTTCATGACAGCTAGGCCTCTCCTCCTTCTGATCCACTCTTTGCCTCCTGTGAGCGTCTGCATAGGGCCCCACATTGCTGGTCTTTCTGTCTACGGCAGAGCGCTTCCCCCCGATGCGCCCTCTCTTGCTCCAGGTTTGGCACAACTGAACACTGCCTTGCCTTCTTTCTCCACCACTTTATTTACCTTCTCTCATCTTCCCGTTTCTCCCTCCTGAGCCACATCTCTTTTTCAATTCTGCCTTCAGCACAATGTTTTGCCTCACCTCGTCCCCCCATCCTCCATGCTCCTGCATAAGAGCCTGATATATCTTCTTGACTGCCTGCACCTCCGCCCTTATCACGGACCATTCATACTGACCTCCATCCTCATTTCATTGACTTCCTCCTCACCGGCTGACCACCAAATCTGTATCTTGCTCCTCTTGCATTCAATCCTCAGTTGCTGCTCACCTTCCTCAGATCAGGTCTTCTTGTCACTGACCCCAGTATACTGTTTATCAGATTGTACGTACTCTGCAATTACTGGATTTTAAAAAAAAAGTATACTTTTCACCCACCTTCTAGGAAAATTTAAATCTGCCTACTTGTTTATTCTGTTTATTGATTGAGAAAGTATGCTTTTACCTACCTGTTTAGAAAGTCGAATCGGCCTACTTATATATTCTGTTTCATGTTTGGAAAAGTATGTATTTACCCACGTGTTGGAAAGTCAATTTGCCTACTTTGTAAATTCTGCTTTATGATTGCAAAAGTATGCTTTTACCCACCTTTTAGGAAACTCCAATCTGCCTACTTGTAAATTCTGTTTTGTGTTTGGGAAAGTATGCTTTTACTCACTTGCTAAAAAAGTTAAATCTGCTTGCTTTTAAAATTGCTGTTGTTTTTTTAGCTTCTTAACTCCCCCCCTGTTCTCTCCGTTCAGGTCTCGGCTTTAATGATCGTGCCACTCTGCTATTGCTGTAACCCTGCCTCATCCCTTCACTCTTGGCCTGACCGTTACATCGCTGTGTGGCTATTTGGGTTGTGCTCTGCAGCTCCTTACTCCCCTGCCCCCTCCTTCTAAATGGTGCTCTCATTCTCCCCCATATTCTCTAATTTCTTCTCTATCACCTATCCGGCCCCTCTGTCAAAGGCTGGAATGAGAACGTTCAAAAAGGATCTCCTAGTCTCCAACCTTCGCCTGCCTATTGCTGACACCTATGTCAATGCTTCTTCCAGGCAGACCCTCACCAACATCCTCTTTTTTGTTCCCTCCCCAGACCACTGGGTTCCCCACATGATCTTTATACTCTCCCCTGTCTCTTCCTCTCCCATTAATAGTGGCACCCATTGGGAGCTACTCTTGGCATCCATCTTTTCCTCCAGGGCCCTCATTAATGTCTATCAGAATGGCACTGTCATAGCCTATGGCTCTCAGCCCAACCTCCTCCTTCTTGATAGGCATCTCCTGTCTCTAAACAACTTCCTCCTCTTCCTCCTCCCTCTCTTGCCCCCCCTTGCCACTTCCTCTATCATCCCTCTGGCTCCTCTGCCATCCCCGACAGATGTACTACACTCCTGTACCCTTCCGCGGAAGACCTTCAAAAGCGGCAACCTGCTCCACTTAGCCACCCTCAACTCTCGCTCTGCTGTCAAACACTCCTCTGAAATCTGCCACCTTCTTGAGGACCTCGACTTAGCTCCCTCGCTCTCACTGAGACATGGTTCACGGATAGCTCTGTCACGAGTTTTGAAACTCTCCTCCCTGAGGGTTACAAGATCCTCTCTAAACCCAGGCTTAACCAGCCTGAGGGCAGAGTGGCCCTATATTCCCTGAGTGGGACCCTGCTACTATAATTATAATTGTTCTTTTATAACACGGTTAATACCGGGGATCTGTTTCTAAGCACAAGTCTAGGATTCAAACCTGTGTTCCTATGTGTTGTCTTGCTTCCAAGAGAAACCCCTTGCCCCTAAGCTATCCTCCCAGCCTCTGGGTACTATCATACACACTCAGACCTATTCCTCTTTTGAATGCCCTGTCTGCCGGCTCAGTGTCTCCCCTGGCCTCTCTCTGACTCTGGCCAACATCTACAGGTCCTCTCGGAAATGGTCTGAAGGTACCCCTTCTCTCCTTACCGCCTCGAAGCTCATCTTCCTAGGAGACTTCAATATTCACCTTGACTCCCCTGATGCCGCCTTTCGGTCTTTCCGCAACCTCTGTGACTCTCCTTCCCTCTCTATTCTTCCCTCTGGTCCGATGAATTCTGCCGGACAGACCTTGGATTCTCTCATCTCCTCAGACCGCCCATTGCTAACCCTCTCGTTACCCCTCTCTCCTGGTCTGATCATGCTTTCCTGTCGTCTCACCTGGGCATCCTTGGTCCCTCGGCTAAGCCTCCATCCGCACTGCCAGCTTCCTTCTTACGACTGATGAAGCGCATGTCAGCTGCCGTGTCAGCTGCCGCTTTTGCCGCCACCTTCATTCCCCCTCCCACTCCTTCCTCTTCCTCTCATTCTGATATAGCCCCCTCTAATCTTCAACTCTCAGTTTCCAACACTCTGGACATCCCTGCCCCTGCTATGAGGATCTGCACGACGCCTGCCTCCAAGTGCAACTCCTGGTATGATTCCGACCTGGCCGCTCTGAAACGCAAGTGCAAAGTGACTGAGTGGGAGTGGCAGTCTTCGAGCACATCCTCTGACAAACTGGCCGCCTTCTCCACATGGCACCCGTTCTTCCCACAGAAACCTCTTACCTCGTCATATTGCTCCTTATGGCTCTTTGCATTGGTGAACTTATGTCCGGCGCTTTATCCCAGGAAATTAGTTTTGTTGTGTTCCACGGCATTCTTTCCTTGTTGTGCTCGTTTGACTCTGCCGGTGAACTTTGACAGATAGCTCGGCTGGGATGGTGGGCAAGGCCTGCAGCGCCAGCCTTGCGTCATGTGTTTGGCCGACACGTTCTGTCAGCTGATGCAGCTTGCGAAAGGGAGATGACCCACTCGCGTTAAGGAAACGCGTTTCTTCATTACAAAGGCCGTAAACAATGGTATAGCACTTCCAGGAGGATTCTGCCTTTCCTAAACACACGGGAAGCAAAGATAAAAATATATACTGCATTTTCAACACTTTTGGAACTGTTCTTGATTAACTCTTCTTTATTACTTAACTGAACAGCACCTTTTAGATTTTTGCTGACTGACTGCAGTATTATTAAGGAAAATATCTTCAAAACATAGACCCTCAGCACTTTTTAGTAATTTGCTGCTCCTTCTAGATACTTTCCTTGTCTTACATATTTGTAACCTGCGATTTGGAGCTGCTTGGTATTTTAATTGTCAAGACCACTTGAAGCTTTTATCTATCAAGAACTGCCTAGCTTCACAAGAATTATAATATTAAATCCTTGGGCTCATAATTGCATGCATTTTACTATGAAACATAAAGACATCATATCTGGATATGTTTAGGCATTATTACATGTTGGTCAAATAACCAATTATTTCAATGGTCTTGGGACAACTGGCCCTCTACTTACCTCCTTTGACGTGGAAGTGTCGCAGGTTTCCCCCCTTCTCACCTGTCTTTGTTGTTTGTGGGAGTTGTTCAATGGAGTTTTCTTTCGTAGAGTTCGGGTCTTGTATAACCCTGAGTGCAGGTCCTCGGGTTCCAGCATGCGTTCAGTGTTCCGAGTCCTGGGAACGTTCAGATGTCCGGGAAGTCCGAGGAAATCCAGGAAAACAGTAAGAGTGCATACGGAAGACGAGTGCATGGAGATCCAGGATGCCATGAGGACAGAAGGAGGGGAAATGAAGGAGGAGGAATATAGGGGAATCGGGAACCAGGAATCAAAGCAAAAACACAAGCGAACTGCGGCAGCACACATCTAGCCACGGCAAGCGGTAGCGTTGAGACGTGCAGGGCCGCAGGGGCGTGTCCGCTTTATAGAACATAATGCGTACGGCACAGAAACTGGTAAACAGTATTTCGCGTTCGGCGGCCTTGTTGGGAGTGCTGCTGAGTGCAAGCCCCTATGGGTCAGGGACCAGAAAGTCCAGAAAGGACACGTCCGATGGTTCATGACAGCAAACTCTCTTTCCATGGTCCGGCTCTTTAATTACGTTATTTCCAGACCTCACCAACCGAACTCAACTTAACTTAACTAGACCTACTTGTTATTGACCTTCAGTTGCGGAATGGCAAAATCCACATCTTATTCTATTTGAAGTGCATCTGATTTTCTTTCATTTTCAGTCGCATTGCTGATATCTTATAACCTTAAACTTGGCAGATTTCACTAAAACTAGAACATCGCCTGACAATGCACCATTCAGTGCTTGCATGGAAAAAATGTTAGAGGAACTTGGCAATATTCTGTCCTCTATTTCCTCATTGAACTCCCACTCCTCCTCCATACAACAAGAAATTTAAGGTTTTAAACATTATATTAAGTCATTCACCGGCAGCCTTGATGAAAGGGAAGAAAGAGTTGGTATTGTGGAGGAGAGAGTGGAGGGCCTTGAGAGCATGCAAGTGAGACTTGCACAATTGGAAAGCGAAGTTATGGAATTAGAGGACAGAAATCGTAGGGACAATCTTCGTTTTTACGGTATCCCTGAAAAGAGATGATCCTATCAACTTTCTTACCAATTGGATCCCCTCTGTCCTAGGGATCTCCTTCTCTCCCCCATTGGAACTACAACATGCTTACAGGATTAGACCCTGTGTTCCCAACAATAACACTTCACTAAGACCTTTCATCGCTTGCTTCCTACGACATCAGCAAGTGCGTCAAATGCTACTAATTGCCAGGAATAATTCTCCCATGCCCTTCCAGAACAACAGAATCTTTATCTCCCCAGACTTTTCCAGGATTACCCAAGCTAAAAGGAAAAGATTTCTAGATATGAGACCTCTCTTGAAATCCCTTAACATCAGATATGGTCTTCTGGATTCCGCAAGAATGATTATTACCATTTCAGACGGTCCCACTACAGAATTCACAGATCCAAATGAGCTTCATAACCTACTTCAAGCTCTTCAAATATCACTGATGGATATAACGCTTCCAAGCCAGATCCTTCTTCATTCGCCGACTTTCAGAATACCCAAGAATCAACACGTTAAATATACACCTACACACTGCAGATCAACTTCTTGAATCCCAATTGATGCCCATCCACTTCAACTCACCTGAGGGACAAATCAAGATCTCCCATTAAATCCATTGATTCTTCTCAACTTTGCAAACTTGACTGACTCTAAATGTGGATATGCTCCACCATTACTTTGTCTAACTTGCAATATATTTATTAATTAATCATTTCGTTTTACTACTTCATACTTCTATTGGTTGTTCTGCATGCTCATGCTTATACAACTTTGATATTACTCTCATCTTGCTCTCTGCTTCTCTTCGCCTGTGCTTATTCTGTCTCTGTACTTTGGTATCCCCCATGATACTCTTGCTTACTTACGTTCCAGCTAACCTCACCTTTGCACTTTTGCCATTACTTATTCTTATTTCGTCCTTTTTATCTAACTGGTACATCCTCATATGTGTTTTCCTCCATTGTCGTCTCCCCTTCGTTATGTTCTTCCCCTTGTACTCCAATGTTGCAACTGTATTTAATAATTTGTATTCCATTGATGTTTTGCAATTTTTAAAATCTTACTCATTGCAGTTTATATATTGTTCACTGCTTTTTACCCTACTTTTGCCATTACTTTTTTATCCTTACAAATGTCTGTTAATCGTATTACATGGATTGTTAAAGGGTTGGGTCACCCTATCAAACGCAGCAAGATCATCTCCCAACGTGTTAAACAAAAACCAGACACTGTATGTCTCTAAGAGACTCATTTGAGTTCAGATAGTGAAAACCTCTAGATTCGAGCCACATGGATCAGTCATACACTCTTTTCAAATACTTTAGATAAGAAAGGTGGAGTTTCCATTTAATTAATAAGCATTTGAACTTTTCATTAGTTAGTGTAGAAAAAGACCCTGAAGGTGGATTGATTATTGTGGAAGCAATCATTAACACTCTGCCTGCTACCATTATTAATCTCTATGGCCCCAATGCTCCCAACCCCCTTTTTTGGTCCAATTTTATTACAAAACTCTCACAGAAGAGCCCAGATAAACTCATTTTTTCTGGTGATATGAACCAGATTCTTGACTTTGCCCTTGACCGTAAATCCTCTTCGAACTTTATCAACTCCAAATCTCGAAACAGTTTCCTAAATGTATTGCAAAATCTAAATCTAATTGATTCCTGGTGCTTCTGTCATCCAGATGAAAAAGATTTAACGTTTTATTCCCCTCCTCGTCAATCCTTTTCCAGATTAGACTATATTTTTGTTAATTCCTCCCTAACTTCTACCATTTTAAACTCTGAAATTGGCCCCATAACTATTTCAGATCACCCATTCTATAATGGATACCCATCGCTAAACTCTCTCCAAGATGGAGATTCAATAAGTTTCTTCTGAAAGACAAATCCTTTGTTGAAAAAACAAATTCTTTCATTAAAGAATTCTTCTTTAATAATTGCCCTGAGCACACCTCCATCAATAACAACTCAGACGCTTTGAAAGCAACCCTTCACGGATTCATAATCCAATTTGTAGCTAATAGAACTCACTCATAATACCCTCTTAGCGTCAATCAAACATCTTAAACAAGCCTACTGTGAAAACCCAGATTCTAACACCATTTATATTTATTTTATTTTTATTTATTTGGATTTATAAAGCGCCCGGGGGCATCGTGGCGCTGTTACATGGAGGTTTGCTTGCAGATACAATTGTTTATACATAGACGATACATTTCTGGGTCTAGAGCAGTCATGTCTATACAGGGTACAGTTGTTTATACATAGACGTACATCTCTGGGTCTGACGAGGTCATGTCTATACAGGGTATAGTCATATCTATACAGGGATAGGTTTGCATAGCGGTTTAGTAGGCATAGTATTCATGAGATGGATTAGTATACAGAGTACAGAATAGTATGCAGTATTGATAACTAAGATATTCTCTAAGTCCGTGAGCCATAGTGGAATATGTTCATTAGAGTGTTCTTGGAAAAGTTGTGTTTTGAGGGCCTTACTGAAGGTGGTGATGGAGGGTTCTTTTCTGAGGGCCGGGGGTAGAGCGTTCCAGCTCTTGGGTGCGAGCACCGTGAAGCGTGATCCGCCAGCTTTTTGCCTTTTGACAAAGCTCTTATGACTAAAAATATTGAATTTAACAAAATCTGCACCGAAAGAGCTGCTAATTCCTTACTTAAGTCCAGAACTAAACTTCACAGTGGATCCAACAAAGCTGGCAAAATGCTAGCCCCTTATCTAAAAAAGAAAAAAGAAAAATCCCTTATTAGCCATATTCTTTCATCTGATGGTAATAGATTAACTAAACCAAAAGACATAAACAATGCCTTTCTCGATTTTTACTCCAACCTATACCCCTCTGATCCCTCTATTACCACTTCAGAAATCAATTCATTCTTCAAAAAAATAAAAAATAAAATCTCTCCAAGCCAGTTGACCTTTCTACCCTTGATACACCTATCTCCTTTCTTGAAATCAAACAAGCCATACTCGACCTCAAACCCAATAAAGCCCCTCGTCCTGATGGATTCACCACAGATTTCTACAAAGCTTTCATTGACTCCATTGCACCAAAACATTTAGAATTATATTCCTACTTTGTTGAAATTGGCCAAAGTCCTGGCTCTTTTGGTGAGGCCCTTCTTTTACTTTTTCCAAAACCGGACAAAGACCCATCTCTAATTAAAAACTACAGACCCATTTCTCTTATTAATTCAGACTCGAACATGTTTGCTAAAATCCTTGCAAAATGCTTAGAACTATATCTTCCTAAACTTGTACACTCTGACCAATCTGGTTTTTTCAAAGATCGACACGCTTTATCTAATTGTAGACTCTTATTTAACATGCTTTGTCATGCTCAAAATTCTAAAAACCCTTTAGCTCTCCTAGCCCTCGATGCTGAGAAAGCATTTGATCGTGTCTCTTGGTCTCCATTCTTTAACTTGGCACGGTTTCTCTCCACACTTTATCAATCTGGTCAAAGTTCTTTACTCCTCCCCTACCACTCGTATTCTAATTAATAACTCTCTTTCCTCCTCTACTGAAATACAAAGAGCAACACGTCAAGGTTTCCTCCTTTCTCCCTTATTATTTAATCTTGCTTTAGAACCCCTTCTTCAAAGCATCAGAACGAACACCAACATCAAAGGTATCCTTATAAATAATATAGAAATAAAATGATCTGCTTGTGCAGACGATATCCTACTTTACCTTTCCAATCCAGCCTCTTCCATCCAACATTTAATAACTACCATTAACAACTTTTCTACTGCCTCTGGATATAAATTAAATTTGGATAAATCTGAGGTCATGTGTTACTCACCACACCGTACCTGCTAAGGGCGTTGAATAGACGTCCCGAGATCAGCGAGGAGAACCAATGAGCAGAACTTCTTACACTCGACAGCTAGCCTGACTTCACCGAGACCGCCAACAAGTCAGGCCTCCTCAACTTGAGGGAACTCTTTTATGATACACCCCTCTGCTGTTCTAACAATAGACAGACAGAGGGGTTCATACCACAAAAGAGCGGGGAACCCACGCACCGCCAAACCAATGCTGTAATGAAAGCACAGAGTGTTGATTAATTTCAAGTTATAACCAATAATACACATTCCTAGAATTGACTGTAGACATACCCGAATGGTTATCTTGCTAGGTCATATGGCATTTACACCTACAGTGAAAACCAAAACATATCTTAACCCCTAAAGTTGCTAATCCCCCTAAACAACCAACCCAGTCAATAAGGAATTGTTCTTACCACCAATGTATTCTAAGGAGGATTCAACTGAAGAAAACGGAAGGAGAAAATAACAAAGAGGAAGGTTAGTATAGGGATAAATAACCCGGACGGCACAAGGGATGCACTAGTAAGGGGTTGGTGCACGGGCGGCAGAGCGTTTGTATATGCAACTATGAAATAAATCCAAGAAAGTAACCAGTACGGAAAAGTGTTGTGGTGAAGGCAGATGAAGGTTTAGCAGCAAGTAAGACAGTTTTCTCAGGTTCACAGGCCAATGTCAGGTGGTGGATAAATGCTAGTGTAGTAGACACTGAAATCAAGACTCTTACGGTATAGGAGGAGAAAGCAGAGGAGTCCGGTTGCAGTCCGAGGTCGGAAACCAGGAAGGAACACTGAATCAGGAAACCAGGCAGGAACACTGCGGCAGAATCAGGATGAAAGCGCAGTCCAAATGCAGTCCGAGGTCGGAAACCAGGTAGGAAGACTGCAGCAGAATCAGAAGGAAGGTACCATCCAATTAACGGTCCGAAGTCGGAAGCCGGCAGGCAATGCCAGAAACAGAATCAACAAGCAAAAAGGAGTCCTGGAAGCGGTCTGAGTCAGAAAAGAAATATAGCTTCAAATGGACGGAAAGGAGTGCGGGAAACATAACTGGATCAGGAATCACACCAAAGGAAGGAAACAGTAACGCTAATTAGAAGCGCCGGTGGAAAGAGAAATGCCGGATTTATGCGATGGTTCGTGGGTGGGGATTGCATGGAAGCGCAGCCCGCGAGAACAGCCGACGTGTCACATGACAAAGAGAATGCGCCTTTGTTGACAATTTCCATGGCAATCTCCATTTTTGGCAGATGGAAATCCTCGCGCACCGTTTAACTTTATGGAACGGCTGCAAAGCCAATGGTTCACGGAAGCGCTGCACCTTGGATGTTTGCCCATCTGTGACATCATGCCACTCACTAATGCATATAACCCTACCAATACCCTTCTTTTTGGCATGTCATGGCAACCCTCACATATTAAATATCTGGGTCTACAAATCGCTAAAGATATTCATACCACTGTTAATCTTAATACCAATCTTTTAAATGAGAAAGTTACAGAAATGACTTCAAGATGGTCACCTCTTTTTCTTTGTTGGTGGGGACGCATTGATACTATTAACCCTTTAACTGCCATGGGTTCCCCCCTCCACCCCAGTGCCAAGGCCTTTTTTGGTGACTTTGGTATGTTGCGATTCAATGCTTTGTAACTTTTTTATTACATGAGATATCTCGGCCAAATCAGGCCCCTTTTTTTCCCCACATGTAGACGTTCGTAACGCCACTCAGGAAACCTAGGTTGCTGGAGGGGGGTGAGAGAAAATAACCAAAAAGGGAGAACATTTTGGGGTTTTTTTCAAGAAAATGCCAATAAAATGATGGACAAAGAAGCCTGGGGTTTTTTTCCTTGTAAGAGCTAGGAACAAATGGTTTGCTGTGCTGAATTCCCCTATCTCCTGGCTTTCAAGACCAGGTTGAGGGGAAACAAAAATGTTTTATTCTGATGTGGTTATCAACTGTTTTGTGGGAGGTAGGCGATTTTGGGCATTTTTGCCAATTGGACATGTGTGGACGGAATGGAAGAAAAGGGTAGGAAAGCTGAATTGGAGGACAGAAAGGCATACATTTCTGAAACGTAGACAAAATTAAAAGTTTAGGAAGGGGTGATTTGCGCAGGTCAGGCAACAACTAGGTAGGGAAAAATTCCATAGTTTTGCGAAAAAAGCGGGAAAATGGCCGAAACAAAAAGGTATGTGGTGGACATGGTTGGCCTGGTACGGCAATGGCTTTTATGGATTTTGAGAAAAACAATCCTCTGCTACATTCCCCGACTCTTGCAGTTAGGAATTTCACACATTTTATGTAATGGTTCATAACACAAACTATACCACAAGACAAAAACGGAGCCATGGTACACAGGAGTTTTATGCCTACGGCCTGAACAAATGTACTTAGCATGTGTAAATCAGGAAAACCAATGTGGTGAGGAATGGCAAGCATACTTTTTGTGAAAGAGCACAGGCAGACCTTTCCAATGGTAGGTGACTTGTGCAGGTTACAAAAGTGTATGGTGCCTAAAGCAGCGACTAAATGTAGGTCACATTCGGGAAATTAAAGGGTTGTGTGACAAAGGGCAGCACAACATATGTCATACCTTCCCACATTCCCACAGGTGTCCCGATGAAAACAGTACCTCACATGTGTGGGTGCAGCTACCTGGGTGCCAAGGGGAAAGCCGAACATGCGGCTAACCCCAAGTCTTTTTGGACAGCAGAATTTGTGGAACGTTGCTGAAGTGCACACCATACAGATATGGGCCTAGGGTGTCCAAGCCACCAAGGAAAACAGGGAACCCCATGCATTTCCAAAAAGAGGACACCCGTGGGAATCCGCAGAGGTCTGACTTGTGCAAATCGTCCCAGAATTTATTACCCAGAACCCCCAGCTAAGTCCAAAATGTGGTGAAAAAAACACACTTTCCGCACATTTGACTCGGCTCACCCACCGAAACACGCCACCAACATCACATGGCCTACGTTCCCGCGTTCCCACAGGCGTCCCAATGAAATTGGTACTTCATATGTGTGGGTGCAGCTACCTGGGCGCCAAGGGGAAAGCCTAAAACGTGGCTAAACCCAAGTCTTTTCGAACAACAGAATTTGTGGAATTTTGCTCAAGCGCACACCATACAGATATGGGCCTAGGGTGTCCAAGCCACCAAGGAAAACAGGGAACCCTGTGCATTTCCGAAAAGAAGACACCAGGTGGGAATCCGCAGAGGTCTGACTTAGGCAAATCGGCCCAGAATTTATTCCAATTCCGGTGTTGCAGGCATCCGTCTGGACGATAAAGGGTCTGCTGTAGTCAGGTGCACACAACACAGGTGCCCTACACAGACTTTCTTTCAACCCATCAAAGGCCCTCTGACCATCTTCAGTCCAATTAACCTTCCTAGGTTGTTTGGGTGAAGTCAGAGCTGTCAGAGGGGCAGCTATGGTTCCATAGTCCGCCATGAAATTGCGATAATACCCAGTTGGGCCCAAAAAGGCTCTCAACTGGGTTTGAGTAGTGGGAGTCTCCGAGTCATGTACATCCTGTACTTTACTGAGGAGAGGTTGGATTTGACCCCCTTCGTACCCCATGAACAAGATACGTGACTTTCCCCTGAGCTATCTGGCACTTGGTGGCCTTGATAGTGAGGATAGCCCTTTTCAAGGCCTGCAACACCTTATCCAGATGTGTCAAATGCTCTTCCCAGGTGGAACTGTAGACGGCAATGTCATCTAAGTAGGCCACACAAAAGGCCTCCAGCCCACTGAGCGCATGATTGACCAATCTCTGGAAGGTGGCAGGGGCATTCTTCAACCCAAAAGGCATGACCCTAAATTGGTAGAGACCCTCAGGTGTTGAGAACGCTGTCTTTTCCTTGGCATAGTCCGTCAGGGCTATTTGCCAATAGCCTGAGGTAAGGTCAAAAGGTGCTCACAAATTTGGCAGCACCTATGGTATCCACGCGCTCATCAGCTCTGGCCAATGGGCGCGCGTCGGTTTTGGTGACGGCATGGACTCCTCGGTAGTCCACACAGAACCTCCAAACCTTGGTACCTGCCTGGGAACTTGCCTTGGGGACAAGGACCACTGGACTGGACCAGGGACTGGTTGAGGGTTCAATAACACCCAGATCCAACATCTTGGTGACCTCAGCCTGGATGTGGTTCTTAACGGTATCTGACATACAGTAGCACCTGCTTTTGACAGGCATACTGTCACCAGTGTCAATTTCATGCCTACACCACGGTGTAAAGCCTGGTGTCAGTGAGAACAGAGAGGCATGCTGCCAAGGCAAAGCCCTGCAGGCCCTCTGCTGCTCTGTCGTCAGATCTGGAGAGAGATGTACTCCCTACACAGAGCCGTCCTGAGGGTTGCTATGCAGCAAATCAGGAAGGGGCTCACTCTCATCCTCTTCTTGCTCTGAAGCTAGCAAGAGACATGAGACCTCCGCTCACCTATGGGAAGGCTTGAGCCTGTTGACATGTAATACCTGAGGGGCTACCCCAGAGAATTCCATGTCAGCCAGATAATTGACTTTGCCCATCCTGGAGATTATCCTGAAGGGTCCAGTCCATTTGTCTGCCAAAGCTCGAGGC
Source organism: Ambystoma mexicanum (assembly GCF_040938575.1). Lineage (NCBI taxonomy): Eukaryota > Metazoa > Chordata > Amphibia > Caudata > Ambystomatidae > Ambystoma > Ambystoma mexicanum. The sequence continues at coordinate 1,450,743,945 of NC_090923.1, read as the reverse complement.
TTGGTAGGCTCCATCACAAGGACCTCCTGGCCTGAAGTCCAATCCACTTGCGAAGCTTTAAGGTCATGCCAGTACTTATTCAATTCCTGGCTGGCCTTGAGATTCGCTGTCGCCTGACCCATCATCTGTGTCATCCTCTGTGTGAGGCCTAACACATAGTCCCCTACTTGCTTGGCAGGACCTGGAGGGGTGGCTTCCAAACCTTCTTTGATCAAGGCACGGGGCCCCCTGACGGGATGTCCAAAGAGTAACTCAAAGGGGCTGAAAACAACACCCTCTTGAGGTACCTCTCTGTAAGCGAACAGCAGGCATGGCAGGAGGAGATCCCATTTCCTCCTTAGAGGCTCTTCCAAAGTGCCTAGCATGCCCTTGAGAGTTTTAGTAAATCTCTCAACCAGACCATTGGTCTGGGGATGGTAATAGGTGGAGAACTTGTAGGTTAACCCACACTCTTTCCACATGGTTCTCATATAACTAGACATGAAGTTGGATCCTCTGTCAGAGACAACCTCCTTAGGGAATCCCACATGGGTTAAAATGCTCAGGAGAGCCCTGGCAACCACCTTGGCAGTAACAGTCCGAAGGGGCATAGCCTCAGGGTACCTGGTGGCATTATCAACCAAGACCAGGATGAACCGATGTCCACCTGAAGTGGGAGGGTCAAGAGGACCGACAATGTTGAAGCCCACCCTCTCAAACCGTGTGCCAACCACAGGCAATGGCTGCAGTGGGGCAATGACTCTGCCTCCAGTCTTGCCAGACAACTGACAAGTGGGGCAGGTCCTGCAGTGGGACTCCACTTCTACTCCCACCCGGTGCCAGTAGAAATGGGCATAGAGCCTCTGCTTAGTCTTCTTGGTACCAAGATGACCATCTAAGGTAACCTCATGCACCAACTGCAGCAGGAAGGGCCTGTAAACCTGGGGTACCAGCAACCTCTTGAGGGCAAAAGGTTCGAGCTTAAGGGCTCACTAACAAGGAGCTCACTGTCATACATTCTGGGGGATGGCATGTATGGGATCATTGGAGATCTCGGTTCCATTGATTTCCCCTTCACATTCTTTACGCACTCGGTTTAGCAGTCTAGTTCTTTGTAACATGGCCGCCGCCGGGAGCATTTTGTTTCGGAAGTCTCCCAGCGGCCGGCGCGTTGCAACGTCCTATGTTTCCTCTGTTGTTGCTTTCACTCAGTAAGTTCCTTTCTCTTATCGGTGCTCCGCTTCTTGCCGATTTTTCCTCTGCAGCTCCTTGTCTCGCTCCCCCTCGTCTTGGACACTCGCTTTGCCTTTCTTTCCCTGCCTCTCCTGGTTTTCTCATATCTTTCTCCTCCGCCCTTTGCAGCGTGCTATTCCTTTTCCGCTGCCGTCTTCCAAGCTGGGCTCTGCTTACCTTATATTTCTGCTTCGCCTTCTGCTTCCTTCTGCCTTGCCTTCTCATTGCCACTTTGACGGTAGTGTTGTTTACTCCGTCCAGGTTCATTCCGCGCTGGGGCTTATTCTACATTTGGCCTTCATCCAGCTTAGGGAATCTTGTTTCCCTTATATTTACTCCTCCTAAACCCTTGGGGGATCCTCTGAGTACCCAATACTTACCAACTTTCCACGGACAGCCCTCCATTTAGAAGTGTCCACCGGAAGCTCCATAATCTCCGACTATGGATCCTATCATCTGTGGACTTCATCTGATACCCTTCTGGAGTTCTTTGGGGTTTTTTATGCCTGGAGGCTTTTTCCCCAAACAATTAGGCTGTTCCGGAAGGAAGTCCACTGGCCTGCCGACACCTCACAGTCACAGTGGCTTCCTTTCCAGACAGACTGTATCTTCATTAAAAAAAGGAGAACCCCATCAGGAGGAGGACAAGAGCAACTAATTCAACCTCAATAACTTCAGGTGAGGAGGAAGAGGGGGCGGTTGCTACAAGGTACTCAGAACTAGAGGAAGACATTATTGACACTCACCCACCCAACAGATCCGGAATGTCCTAGGCACTTCTCCTCCTGCCTTGGATAGGGCCTGTTTCCTCAGACCCCTGAGAGAGTGGCACTCTCTCTGACCCTTACAGAAGTCTGCCCAGGACAGTCCCTTTCAGCCAACAGGCATTGAAGGTCAGGGTGATCCTCCGGGTTGAGCACCTCTCCCGCAGGAGGGTCTTCTGCCTCTTCTCCCTCAGGAGTTGAGTTTGGGTTTTCCACTGGACCCAGCCCATCTGGAGCATGGATCCCAATGGGTGCTGTAGGAACAGCAGGAAGAGAAGGATCCCCCTTCACAGAGGTGGCCTTCTTGTTCTTCCGTTTTCTTGCCTTAGGCCTTCGCCTTTGGCTCAGGTACATACCTCACAGCCAGACCCTGTGTCACCTGTGACCTAGTGACTGCAGCCGCAGTCAAAGGTAGACCATCTGAGATCAACCCCAACTCTACTAGATAATTTCTAACAGAATGTTAGCAGGGACATTGTCCTGAACCAGGACAGGAAGCTTTGCTGTCTTGTCTCCAATCAAGACTAAGGCTACAGGCGATAATTTGGGAGGCCCACCAGCTAACCTGGTGGTTCTCAGAGGAGCACCTACATAGTCCTCTGGCTTGAGCAGGGTCCTGTCCACCACTGTCATGCTTGCCCCAGTGTCTCTCAAACCAGTAGAAGGCTGGCCATTCAAGAGGACACTTCTCAAAAACCTACGGGTGTTCTGTGGGATTGTCGCCAGTACTTCTGCGTACTGGTCCCAGGCCCCAAGGGACACTAGGGAAATCTCTACAGGAGCACTGAATGTGATCCCTGTAGAGGAGGGGAGGACAGTGGCCTCCACCTCGGGCATAGGGTGAGGGTAGGTCAGACTGACAGCCTGGACTCCAAGTGCCTTACCTTTACACTTGGGGTCACCCTTCTTGTGATCCAGAGCCCCACAGCCCCAACAAGTGCCAGGAATGCAGGGTACTGTACTGGAACCACTGCGAGCCTGCTTTGCAGCAGGTGGACTACTACTCTTATTCCCACCCACAGAGGACTTATCCCCACTAGATTTTTGGGTCTTAGGAGAGGAAGGTGTTGGTTTACCCGACTGTGATTGCTTTGGGGACTCCCCAGCTTTCTGAGAGGTCCCCTTTTCTCTGTCCTTGTCCTTCCCAATTGAGTCTTTGGGGGACACCCGGTGGGAGACCCACTTGTCAGCCAGCCGGCCAATTTAAAGGGATCCAAAATGTTCTGCTCAGCAACATACTGACGCAGCTCTGGTGAACAGGTTTCAGAAAAATGCTCAGAAAACAAATGGTGGGACAATTCAACAAACGTTTTCACCTTGTATCCATCAATCCACCCCCCATGTTCATATGTGCAGCACTCACCCAGTCAACCCAAGACATATCTCTCTTTTCTTAAAATCCCTGAACCTTTTAAGGTATTGGGTGTGTGTCTTGCCAAACTTGGCAATCAAAGCAGACTTCATGCACTCATACTGACCCCTTTCTTCCTCACTCAGTTTCAGAATACAGTCATACCCAATCTCAGGCACTCTGCTTAACAAACACTTAGCCCAATCTCTCTTATCAACATCATGAATTGCACAAGCCATTTCAAAAGCTTCAATCCACTGGAGGATATCAGAACCCTCCACATACACACCAACCAAATCTGTCATAAACTTGGTGGCTGGGGACCTGACACTCTCAACTGGTTTAGCTGAAGTCTCCACTCTAGCTTTCTCTAGCTGGATTTTCTGACCTTCAGTGTCCCTGCTCTTAAGTTCCAGGCTCTTATCCTTTAGTTCCAGATCCCTGACTTTAAGGATCACTTGTTGTGCCAACTCCTCTTTCTTAAGTTCAGCTTCTATTTCCAACTTTTTGTATTCAAAGGCTAACTTCATCCTTAATAACTCAAGTTCCACGGAATTGCTGGAGGTCGGAACAGAGGCAGCAGGAATGGTGGCCTTCCCAGAATCAGATTCAACCCCCCCTCCCCCTCCAGGGTTAGGGGCCTCAATGGTTACATCATCCCCTTCAAGAGTTTCACAATCAGTCTGGTAGTCCACCAGGGCAGCTAACAGCTCAGCCCTAGACTTATCCTCAAAGTCTAATTCCCTGGCTTCACAAGCACCTTGGAGAGCCTCTAAGCTCATCCTAGTCAATTTATCATTTGCAATAGACTCCATTGCTTGTAATGCAGTTATCTTGTACACAACTAAACCTCAACTTAACAAAGTGAAGATATTTTTTAAGTGGCACGGTTATACACTGATTCTTAAAACCATAAGCATCCCACTGCTGCCACCGGTGTAAAGACTGGAGGGGGTGTCCTCCTGCTTTCTATATGGCAGAGGAGCGGCACAGAGGACCCCAGCCAAGATTCTCTATTCGGTAGCTATGGTCGAGCAATCAAGGCCTAGCTTCTCAGGGGGTGATGCAGGCTGGTTCTTAAGTACAGTGTAGACCCCAAGCACTCACAAAGGAATGTCCATACACTGTATTAGTTAAAACATATTCTTTATACAATTAAGGTTCAAGGTTATATACCCAAATCACAATAACTCACTTTGTGCCACGTTAATCTACAATGGCAAATATATACAGTTCTAAGTGGTACCACAATTATTATCAGATTTCATTAAAGTGCATCAACTGTATTCTGGTCAAATGTCACACAAATCAATTAATAAAGGTAACCAACAATAGACATAGGAGGAAAGCAGTCAGTTAGAATTGGCAGAATACTGGCCCCGTTTACCTAGACACAGCTCTGTGTGGAGATCCCCCCCACCTGCGAAACCTGTAAAATAAAGATATACTACAAGCCCTGTCCATGTATTGTTCAATTAGTCTTATTTCCTTCTAAAAATTTTCTACCACCTCAATGTACCTGGAATAGCAGAGTTCCTCGAGGAGGCGTCAATGGATCCTTCTTGAGTGACTCCCTTTAAAGCAGGAGCCACGGATCGTCGACGGGCCTCACAAAAAGTGAACTTGGCGTCGAGGATGGTCGATGGAAAGTTCGGTGGTGTCGAGGCAGCAGCTTCGGTCCGGCGGTGCTCGTCGACGCCGAGTCGAAGACGTCCAGCAGGGATGAGGCGTGCGGGGCACCTCGATGTCGATAGTTCAGGACCACAAAGAGTTTCTGAAGAACTTTAGCCCAGCAAGGGCGTTGAGTCGTCCAGCGTCTCTACGGTCTTTGGGTGGCGGGAAACCCACCGGCGGATGCTCCTCGGCGCGTCGACGGCCTGGCCTTCTCCGGCAGGATAAGGTGGTCGGCGGTGCAGACAAGTATGTCCGGGAATCAATTGTCTTAGGCAAAGCAGCGTTGCAGCTCCAGTCGTCGACGGCACAGCGTCAAACAGTCCCTGCTTCTGGGCAACTAACTTTGACGGGTCTCCAGCGGTTATAGCAAACCTGCAAACCCTGGTCGACGACGGTGGACTGCTATCTGGTGCTTCTCTTCGTTTCTCGTCGGCGGTCCCCGTCTCCGGCTGACAGTCTTTCGTAGGCTGACTTCCCTGGCACTTCAGCAAAGGTTAGCAATACACAATGGTTCCTCGTAGCTTGGGAAGAGGGCGCCTAACCAGGTCCTCTCTGGATCAGTTCTTGAAGACACAGCAGCTTTCAGATCGACGAAGTAGAGCAACAGCAATACTTCTCTTCCAGCAGGGCTTCAAGTTTAAGCTTCAGTTTCAATGTCAGTTTCAAACCCAGCTTCTAGCAGTGAGAGGCCCCCAGATATACTGTTATCTCCCATTCATTCTGCCGGGTCACACTCAGGCAACCAAACACTCAGAAGGGCATTCAGGCAGTCAGTCAGCCAATCAGGCGCACAGTGCATTCAGGCCATTCTTCTCCCCCTCAGACCCTCACAACAAGGAATGTGTATTGGGACAAGTACCCAGCCATTCAACACTACACACTGCATTCATACCAGTTTCGGGTAGGGATGTCTCAGTCATTGTGTTTCATACCAGAAACCAGACATCCACAACAAGAAGTGCATATTGGTCACACACTCCATTCACCCAGGTCCCACCCACAGGGTGTACCCACAACATACAGTCACTGGGAAGGCACAAGCCAGTCTGGCCTGGAACTCACCACAATACCATATATGGAACTTCCACCCAACAGCCAGTCAGGGGGAAGGGACAGAGTCAAGGCTTCCCAGGACTTTGGGAAAACAAGGTAACAGGCAATAGAAAGCAAGAGGCCACAGGGGCCATCTTGTTTCCTATCATAAATCAACTGATTCCAATGGCAGGGCCTGGCTATCCCAAAATGGAGGATACTCAGAGCACCTGTCAAATTCAGTATGGAGCTGCCAACAACCCATACCCTGCTCTGTGGGCCACACCCAGGTGCCCAAAAACATACACCAGGGGCACAGGGTTGCACCCCCACCCATGGGTGCCATAAGGGTATCCCATGGGTCTGTACACCAAACCAAAAATAGTAAGAGCTGCACTGCTAGGAGTCCCACATGGACTCCTGGGCAGAAAACAATCCAAACACAAATGAAAAAAGACTACAGTACAAGGACAGGTAGGCCCTGTCCCTCCAATGCATTTCCAGCATCACACTCCTCCCCACCCCCCAATTGGATGGGGGGTCTCCTCATGTACTCCTGCGTGGGGGCAGAAACCTGCCCCCAGGGAGGGCTACAAGGGGTGCCCCCCTTTCCTCTTGGGGTGAGGGGGAGAGGGCCACCCCCATTTTATGTAAATAAAATCCCTGGTGGCTAGTGGCCCCCCACCCCCAATGTGCCCCCTTCCCTGGGGGCAGATGATCAGCCATCTGCCCCCAGGGTTCTCCATATACGTGCCCCATGCATATATGTGCCCCATGCTGGGGCCGGGGGAGGGCTGCTTACTGTAAGCAGCCCCCTCTGCCCCCCATGTCACAAACGGATCGCTGGTGGTCCACTGTCATTGCTGAGCGTGGATTGTGTACTCTGCACCCGATCCGCGCCCAGCAATGCTTTCACAAAAGGTGTCATTGGAAAGAGGTGAATCTCCCCTTTCCAACGACACCTCCCTCGATCTCGCCTTCTATTTTCCCTGCGGCAGCAGAAAATGGCTGCCGCTGTGAAAATACTTTCTGTTTCATGTCGGCGTGCGTTATGCATGCCGACGTGAAACTGAAGGTAATCCAACCCCCTGGCAATGAGGGGGGGACCTCCCCCTCACATAGCCAGGCGGTTGTATTACACAAAACTAAGTGCCAAAAAGGACGAGGTATCTCGTCCTTGGCAACAGGGAGGTAATCCCAAGGACGAGCTACCTCGCCCTTGGCACTTAAAGGGTTAAAATGATGACCAGCCCCATTATCCTCTATTCATTATCCATGATCCCCACTGTAATTCACTCCTCTTTTTACAAAAAACTTGATTCCATTCTTCTTAAAATCCTATAGTATCATAAAGTACTGTGCATTGCCATCAATAAATTAAGACTTCCCAAATCCTCAGGAGGAGTCAAATTCCCTAATTTTCAATTATATCACAAAGCTTTAGTCCTAAAACAATAAATCATCTTTAAACATTATGAATCCCACCTTGATAGTGCTCCCCTCTGGATTAATATCGAAGCTAGCTTTATTTCCCCGCTCTCCCTTTCCAACTTCTTAATAACCTCTTCCTGGCCCAATATCACTACTTTGCCTACACTACACCACTTAAAATTATCTGGAGTAAGCTTCCCATGAAATTCTTTCTCTAAAACCAACCCAGATGACCTTTTTCTTTGGTTCAATAAACACAATTCCACCAAATCTAATCTCATCACTATTTACAGAGGGTACTCATCAGGCATTAAATGTGTCAAACAACTCTTCCACAATTCAGAAGTAATCCCTTTTCCACAGATTTGTTCAAAATACAATATCCCCGCTTCAGACCTCTCCTTTCACACATCCCTCATACAATCAAATACTAAATCCCTGCCTACTTTCAACCAAAAATGCCCTTTGCCTTTTTTGAAATTTTTAATTAGCAGTCCATCTATTACTGCCGCCAAACTATATGCATTCCTAAATGACCCCTCTTCCCCTTACTCACTAAATCTTAGCATTATCAGACACTGGGAAACTGGCTGGGATCTTCAACCTACTCCAGATTATTGGACCAAAATTTGGAAAATATGTCATCGGCGTATTGACAAAGCTGTAGATAATGTATCCAATAATTGTTGGTCATGTCATGGACCTAATGCAGACTTTCCTCATTTAATTTTTAAATGTGAATATGCTCATGCTTTTTGGTCTAAGATCTGATCACGCGTGCAATTAATCTTTCATTTAGCAGAGCCTCTAACGCTAGCTAACCTTATGATTGGTTCTATTGTTAATCCAGCTATAAAACAGGTTGATTCTCCTACTCTGTTTAATGTGTTCATAAGCATTGCTTTTCAGAATATTACATATAATTGGAAGAATGCAACTAACCTATCTTACAATTCTATTTCTATTTGTTCCACCCATCGGATAGAAAAATGTCATGCTTCTTCTTTTGACTGTTTGCACAATTGTTTCAAAAAATTGAATGTGTTTATACAATACCTCAACACTCATGATTAAATGTTATCAACTTTGTCAATGTTATCCCTGCCCTGTCCTTTCCTATTGTCTTATGTCCTGTATCTGTGTTTGTTTTTCCCCCCTGTTTTGTCTAATTTACTATTTAACTTTAAAAAAGTCCTTGATCATAACTTGGTCAACTTGTTTTTGATCAATAGTTTTTTTACACCTGAGACCATATAATTGTTTAAAAATAGATTATCTATTCTTGTACTATTTGCGTTTACGCTAATCTAATAAAAATCTTGAAACAGTAAAATGGCTAACGTTCATTCTCACCTTTTCGCTCAGTGACTTTCTTTTGGAATGTTGGCTTTGTGGGTTAATGCACATCTTAAAATCTGAACAGCTAGACAGAGAGGTCTGCCTACCCATTGGGATGTGCCTGGAGACTCTGGGTTTTCAAGACTTTCTCCGGGGTCTGCAGGGGAGAGAGGGAGACTGCTGGGATTTTTGGTGTACATAGCCATTTAGCTGGGGGCAGGAGAATAAAGCTATAAAGCTTGGATCCCCTAACGGTAATCAAACCAAAGCTTTGTCGGGAACATGAACCTCACTGAGCTATCTTGCAATTACAAAGGTTCATGAGTTTCGTGTCCCTTGACCTGTTGCCCTGCCCCTCACTGTCCTACAAATTCAGGGAGGCCGAGAATTTCCAGACATAGGGGCTCATTAGGAGTACAGCATTTTATGGTAAAAGTGGCGGTAACGGTATTACTGCCACTTTTACTATATTGCCGAATTATGAGTAGGCAGCTAACCTTATACCATTGGCGGTAATACCACTGGGCATGCTAGCGGTAAGGGTAATACCATCGTACCTGGGTGGTATTACTTCCGCATAGCCATTATCGGCAGTAATACCGCTGGACGGTATTACTGTTACCAGCAGTGGCGTCTGCACACGCCTGTCAAGTCATGATATGCCGGTAATCCCGCTGGCCATCACGGGGATAACAGTAATACTGCTGAGGCAGAATTACTGCAGTATTTGCGCCCAACTTGTAATGAGCCCATATTCAGCGTGAGGGGGCCTTATATCTTAGGCTGTGTAATCACCCAAACTTTAGCCTTTTTATTGTCATTAGTTACATAACGCATATTACTTTACATTCTATTAGTTGTAGTCTTCCAGTCAAGATGGAGGGAAAAGAAAGCTACAATTATAATCTGCTTGGTTTATTGTGATGTGTGCACTTTTCAAGTAATCTCTTTAAAACAGGACCCGGGCCACTTAAAGCACTTGCTCCAACCAAAAGACCGGGAGTTATAGCCCCCTCAGTAACCCTCCCCCCAGCAACGCCTCTGTTAGGGGGAGGGGGGCGCTGACTGTTTACATTAGTATGCCTGGGACGAGAAAGAGTGGGTGGGGGCGTTTATGAGAGCATACCTAATGGCACTCGGCGCTCTGAGGCCCCCACACCTGCCAGTGCCCACTGCAAATCTTTGAACTCAGGCAGGATTTCCTATAATTGCCAGCGAAGGTTAAAAAAATCGCATTACGATGTTTTCCTGTTTTGTTTGTGTACGATTTAGCACTTTTTAAGCAGCCTTATAAACAACATATAACATAACAGCTGCTTATTGGCACCAGCGGTACCCCCAGCTAGCCCTGGCCATGTTAGTAAATATGTAGGCACTGAGAGACTATATTAAAAAATGTAAAAGGTAAGACAAGAGGCCGCAATGCAAAATGTGTATGGCTAAAACGTTAGGACGAGATGACGGTGTCACATTGCACAGTTAGTGGAAGCTGTGCAGATCCCCATACAAATAACCTAGAACACAACCGCTGTCTGGGTTTCAGCCTGAGTATCTGATCCAGTCCTGGCTTTTTACACTTCAGCACTTTAAATTATGTCACGTTTAGTTTTGTGTTTCCGATATTTAAAAAAAAAAAAACAAAACCAATGTGACAACCACCATAATGCAAAGAAATAAAGTTCTCAACGGGGAGAAGTACCTGATTCCAGTTAAACGCTGTTTATAAACACGTCCTTTGGGGCATAGCAAGAAGACCCGATTAAAGCCCAGTGATTGGACATCCAATGATGATGTCACACAAGGAGCCGAACAGTGAGTGGCAGGTGGAATCGGAATCTCTGCCAGTACGCCGCGCCCCCTCATTTGGCATAGCTCTCACACCTGTGTGCTGCAGAACCTCAAAGTGGCCCCAGGTGGGGCAGTGCGTGCTGAGTGAATAAAGGGCCTGGCTCACAGCACCTGTGTGGTCTTTAGGCTCGAAAGTGGTTTGGTTGCAGTGCAGACGGAGTGGAGTTGCGACGATGGCTGCAGATGCTGGGAAGAAGAAACCCAAACCTGTAGTAGGGGACAAGAAAGCGCCCAAGAGGAAAGGGAAAAGACGCGAGACCTATTCTGTATATATTTATAAAGTGCTGAAGCAGGTGAGACAAATTGTACCCCAAGAGGGTGCCTTGGCTTGATCATGTGGGGAGCTTAATTTCGGCGCTATGAATTTTGTCCAGGGAAGGGAGACGAGTGGGGGAGCTAGGGACTTCATGGGTAGGACCGAGCCTGGGGGTAATTAAGGCCCGGCTTTAGGAGCCCACCACGGGCCGGGGCGGGTTACACTTTTGGATCTTAATAGTTGTGGAATTGGGGTTGTTTCTGACCCTTGTGAGGTACGGGTGCGTTCAGTTTGCATAACTCTTAACCCTTCTGTTGCGCACGTCGCGTTTCCGTCTTTCGGTTGGGTGTCTTAAAGCTGATGTCCAGCTCTTTCTGTGAGTTGATGTTTGGGGTACCTGTCTCTAAAGTGAATTATTGTGCGGTTGGTCTTGTGTGTATCTTTGGTGTGGTGGATCTCTTTTAGGGGGAGACGGTGCGAGGGCTTTCGCCCTTCCACGGACACCTCAAATGCCCGCTATTCCTGTGAGGCGGTACCAGGCTTGGCGCGCCATTGGGAGCCAGAGGTTTTAGTGACCAGTTGCCCAGTGATTTAAGCGGCATAAGGACCCGAGGGATTGACGATTCCCCCCAAAAGCGTTAGGGTGGGGCGGAGGGAATGGGGAATAATTAACGCTCAGTGGCACACGGAAAGTGAAATATGCACGTTTATGTCGGTGGGCAAATTGCAAGGATCAGACTTTTTGCCTTTCGGAAAATGAATCCCCAAAACACGGTGTTAATGTTGCTGGTAACGTGAAAACGGGCGTGTGTTTAGGTATTTTTTTTGGTCTAATTTTTCAAGGTAGACTGTTTTTCATGCTTGAAGTGGACGCCTTTATATTGGCAAGTGTCTGGCTAGGGAGCCGGCCAACCCCGGGTGGAGTGTTGGCTTCTCCGGTTTTAATGGAAGGGGTGCGCCTAGATTAAAATTTAGGAGGAGGTGAACCCTTCAGTTTGGGAAAGTGTTGTGCGGGATCATTTAACTTCTTTGCTCATTCGGAGACTATCCTGATGCAGCTTCAATGTTGCAAGCTATTAACTCTCAATTTCTGAATCTACTGCTGTGCGAATGAGCAGTGTCTTGCTCCTATCCTGCCAATCATTCCCCAGATGTCATGCAAGATCTAAAGTCAAATCGCGGTTTCAGTTGCTTAAAATGTATGTACACGAATGTAGGTGCCAACACACGAGTTTCCGGGCCTTTATCCGTGCAACCACGGGGGGGGGGGGCAGTTATTGTTGGGTCCTGTCCCGCCACGGCTCTATAGGTCAGCCAGTTCAAGTCCACATCACCAGCAAAAGCAAATTACCTCCACGTGCCATGTCCCAGTGTTCGCACGTGAGGTGTCCTACCCATGATTGAAGTGGATTAAGTCCTGCATTCTTTTCAGAGGGCACCTTGATATGCTAATTTCTGTTGACGTGTTAAGGAGTCCGCCACACTTTTTAGGCACGAGCCCCAAGTGTAGCCAGGATTGTTTAACAAGTGGGTCCTGAAGCTAATGTAGCTGGGCCCACTGCAGTGCCATTAACATCAATAAATGGCCGCACAGGGATGCTTGTGGGCATTTACAGATTTTGGGTGGGCCTCACCCTGTCTACGCCTCTATTCACCCCTCCTCCCCCAACAGGAATCCTTTTCGTGTCCTGCCCCTCCCATCTCAGTCAAAATAAAAGTTCTGGGTGGTAGAGGGATTAAGATGCCCTCCTGTCCCTTGAGCTGCTCCAGTGTTTGCTGGCGGGTTCCATGGTTACAGGCTGCTTTTGGCACCCTCTGGAGCACTGTTTTCATGTTGTGAGCTTCTGTGATGTGTAGGTGTTCCACTGATGTTTCAGTGTAGAAGTCTGGGATCTGGATGGATGTTCCAGGTTCTCACAGTAGCTCTGCTCTGCTTTGGTTGTGGCTGTTTTCTGGGAGCTACCATCGAAGCTCCCATTTATGTATTGGGTTGGGGGGACCCAATGGCTTGTGGGGTAGGGCATGGATCTGCCATCTATGGTCAAGCCAGTTGACAAGCTCGTGAATTTGTAAGTGTGGAAGCTGTCTTCATGGTGGAGCCCTGGTTCTTGTCCAGCCTTTCTCCTTTTCCAGGGGGTGGACTGTTTCTACCTTGGTCGATTACAATTGGCACAATCCTCCGGTGCCTAGTGAGGTGTTCCTCCAGGTCTCCTGATGTGACCTTTTTTCCAGGTGCTATGGTGGGTCAGTCTTCACAGCTGATGTGGAGCTTTTATGGGGATTGGTCTGGTTTGTTGACCTTGCTAGATGGCACAAATCCTGGCCTGCTCCTGTAGTCCCAGCCCAGGTGTCTTTCCCTCCGCATCTTATTGTGTGTGTTTGCAATGGCGATTGGGTCCATTGTACATTTAATCGGTATGTGCAGGTCTTCGGCCTGCCTCTCGGATTTGCTTCAGACATTGGTGCTGTGCAGGTCCCTTTTTTGTCGGATAATACCTGCTTGGAGTCGGGGCGTGAGATCTTTCGCGCTGCCGGTATCCTTGGGCCATGGTGGTTCAGACACCTCTTCATGTGGCATGCCCTTCACCCAGGATATGTTTGTGTTTCTAAACATGCTGGGGGGTGGACAGTCTGGTGATGGATTTGTAATTCCTGCCGCTATCTTGTGCCTGTCACATCTGGATGGAATGCTTGAGTGGGGTTTTTCCTGGCAGGCTTGTACTTCAGGATGGCCCCCTTTCCCTCCCCGTTGCCTTCATGGTATGTGTGGTTCGATCTTTGCTGGTTTGTGCTTTCTTCATGGCGGGTGCCATTTTCAGGTCACAGCACTTCAGTGGCCCCCAGTGTCTTCACGCTGCTTATGGGATGGGTTCTGGGCATTTTGCACCTAGGTTATCTTTTTTCCTTCCCTGGATGATTGGTTTCTTACGGCTCCATCCGAGGGTCTGTTGCCCATCCACGTTGGGTCTTCCTTGCTGTAGCCTGGCGGTCCTTGTGTCTTGGGGCAGCTACCATTTGTGATCTCCAGTTCCGTGCTTACAATTTCTCTACTCTGCAGGGGTGGGTCCTTCTTCCCATCATTGCCCAGTAGATATTAAGTCTGGGTCTCTAAATCCTCACATTGTATCTCTAAGTTGTGAGTTGGTCTTGCCAAGTGTCCAACAGTTCCTCAGGTTGCCTATTGTCAGTCAATTCTTGGATTCCTATCTCTTGCATCTGTGCGTTCACCCAGATCCTTCTTGAAATCTGCAACAATTTGCTTGATCTGATGTGAATGCTGTGAACTGCGTTTGAAATGTTGTATTGAATGAGCTCAAAGTCTTAAACACTTTGCAAAATCTTCCTTTGCTCCTGCCATTACTGCTGGGGTGTCTGCCGGTCGAGTGGGAGTAATGGGTTGTTGGGACCTAGAGGTTCTAGCCCAAATATCCTGTAGTGGACTTTCCTTCGTTGCTTGGGACAGAACGACTGGCCACTGAAACTTTCTTTTTTTGTTCTTGGAATATGTTGACCAGTAGTGGGGTGCCCCCGATCTGACAATTTATGACAGTAACAATTCGAGTGAGTAGTGGCACCAAGCTTTGAGGGATATAGCGGGTGCGCCACAGTAGAAAAGTCAATACAATATACCTGACGCAAAGTCTGAATCTACTAGTATACCACCACCCACTCAGATGCAGGTACCCCAGACTCTATAGGTATATAAAGTATTGATCCAATGTTTGTGAACCTACACGATCTAGTGTTGGAGGAGTAAGCCAGAACCTGACTGAGATCGCTGCAACTAAGTAGCCTTACTCCTGTGGAGGTGGTAATGGGTGGTCCTCTGTCTTATGAATTGTGGCTGGCCGGCTTGCTGGTTGTATTTCTGCTAATGGCGTGGCTTGTCAAGAGTGGACCTCACTATGACTACTTTTGCATTGTCTGTGTTGGCCCAGAAACATGCTTATTGAAGCTTCTACTCCACAGCCGCACCCTTTCTTGAGATCGCTGAGCATGTACTCTGTGCCAACCAAGCCTGCCGTATTAAGTGCAAGTGACAAATGGAATATATTTTGCCTGATCTGTTTTAGGGGTACTTATCACGGTACATTAGTCCATAACATAAATGCTTTCACACTATAGGACTTCCTGGTTCGCCACCACAGTCTCTGATATATTTCTGACCAACTTCACTCGTGTTTATAAGACTGACTCCACCCCATCGATTAAGCATGCATCATGCACCCCACAATGGGCAGCATGCACCCCACAATGGGCAGCACCGTAAGTGACAGGAAGGTGGGCCCCCACGCCCCGGCCCTTTACACTGATGCTTTGCAGGTCCCTGTGCTCCACATGAAACGTTTTAACATGGAAGCTGAAGTTCCCAGTCTTTGAGGCAAGTGTCTCCTCTGTGTACCAGCATTTCACACTGGCTCGCCTCATTGAGTGTAGGAGAACTTGGTAACGTCCATCTTATCCTGTCACGCGCAAGGTGTTGTCTTTCCCTCTTCTGCTTCCCGCTCCAATGGGGTCTCACCTAATATGGGCAAGCCGTGTATCCGACACACCTGTGCAGCTTTAATGCAAATCTAGGGCGTGGCCGGTCCAGTTACCGCTAAACCCAAGATTATAGTTCACAATCCGCCAAATAGTAGCTGGAGGAACATAAACCTCAGTGAACCATCTTCATAGCAATCTAGGAAGGGAAACCGCCATTTAAAGTCTGTTTGAGGTGCCAGTATTGCAAAATTCGGGAGGAGCTTTGCCTGCACACCACCTTGGTGCACAGTAGCCATCTTGGAATCCCCAGTGGGGCTTTTAAAGCTAATTTTCCCTTCTGCCTCTACTCCCTGAGGTGGTATTGGTAGTCTGTGTATTGTGCAGTGATTCTTCTGGTGGCTTCGCTTTGGCGGTAGAGGTGTTGGTCTCTCTGTTCTGGTGGTCTTCCCTGTGTTCTGTCATGGCCACTTGTCCCTGCTCCTTTGGCTCTAGAGTTGGTCTTCCCGTTGCTAGGGGACCGCTCTGGAAGGGGAGGCTTGTCTTGATCTATGGCCGTACTCCTTGTTTCGTATTCTAGAGACTGAGGATTGTTGGCCTGGTGCCCGCAGAATGGGTTGCTTCTGTAAACTTTGCCCTGCTCCTGGCCTTTTCATGCAGGTGATTTTTGTTCTGGACAGGGGATTCTCATTTATACTCTTGACAATTCCCACCACAGTGTCTCGGGTGATTTAAAACTGTCCGCACAATCCCAACAAAGTCTGGATCAAATATAGCCTTGCACTGAACATAGCCCTGAACCATTTCATTTATTTTTATAACGCGCCTAATACCGTACCCAGTTTGGTTTCTAAGTGCGGATCTGCGATTCGAACCTCTGTTGCTCTGTGTGGTCTTGCTTCCAAGACCAGCATGTTGCCCCTGTGCTGTTATCAGTTCACTTTTGAATCGGTCAACTTTATTACATTTATGCAAATGATATAAAGTTGCAACCTGAACCCAAGTCAAATATGATGAACTTAGGTTATTTGACTCCATGTTAAGCAACCTGTGCGAACGCCCTTCCACTAAGCATCAAAAAGGAGGAATCTTTACAAAACTTTAAAAAAGCTCTGAAAACCTGGTTATTCAATAAATATTGAACTATCTCACCAATTGTAATCTGATTTAGGACCATATTTTCCATTGTAATGTCTGTAAAAATATTACTGTCTTGAAACTGTAACATTGTATATTAATTTGACTACCTTCTGTATCCATTCGCCGTGATACCCCAGGGTCTGGGCGAGTAACAAATGTATTAAATAAATAAAAAAATAAATAAATCGAATTCCATGGCACCAGTGGTCCGGGGATAATCCGTTTCTAAACCATCAGCCCCACACTTAGTACACTAGAAGGGATCTGAACAGATCGAAGAAACAAGGCAATTATAAACCTCCTTGTCCAATTTTACTTTAACATCATCTCCCCAAGGTCGTGGATCATTTGTTAGTTGCAACAATGACATTTACCCAATGTTAAGACTCCAGTCAAGGTGTATACACATCTACTTCCACACACATCTACTTCATTATCACAACAGATAGTTCTAGCACAATACAATATACAACCCACCTTGTAAAGGAATGTAGAGGACAGACCGTTTCAAGAGGGAAAGGGGCTGCGCTCTGTATTCTGGCACGAGGGTAGTTGAAGGCTACTTTGTTTCAGCGTAAAGTGAGCAATGGGTCGTGAAATGTCACCAGGGGCCTTGGGAGAAGAACCAGGGGACAGACAGCATGTACCATGTGCTTGTTAGAAGTTCATGCTGCTCAACAGGGTTGAGTCGGTTTCAGGGTGCTTTACAGCTGCAGGTGCCAGGCAGTTGGGCGAGGCTGGATGGACGGCTGAGGGCTGGCATGCACAGCAGCTTTGGGTCAGGGATAGTCTGATGGTTGGCGGGTGTGAAGCACTGCTCAAAGAGCCTTAAACCATGAGCGACTACGGCATAAGTCAGTGGTGTATGCAGCTGCTGGGGCTAGATTGGCTCAAACGTCCTTTTAAGGTGGATGCTGGTCAATGCTCTCCTCGTTTCTTCACTGGGCTTATCTTTAAGGCAGATGGCCCAAAGATGCAGCCTTATCCTTGGTTTGGTTCAGAGACTCGCTGGCACTTCCCACCTACGAAGCTTGCTGCAGAGCCTAGCAGGGCACGCTGTGTGCTGGCTGGGTACCAGTTCTGGAGCTGCTGGAGGGTCCTTCTGGATTCAGTATCTCGCTCTGTTACCTCAAATGTTTAGGGGAGGGCTCTTGCTTCACTGTTTGGAAATCCTGGCCTTCCTTCAATGGCGGAAGCTGTAAGGCAGAGACCGACTGTACCTTTTTAGTCAGGGTCCAGTTGAGTTCTTGTTACTTCTTTTCTTGAGATCTGCCAAGAGGGGCTCGACCCTTCTTTAAAGCCAAATGGGCCACAGTGATTGCTGTAGGGTCTACCTATCTTAATGAGCCAATCCTGGGTCCCCACCAACTATCTGCTGTATGCATGAGGTCATAACACTCTGCAAAAGAAAAGGTAAAGGGGTGAAAACATGGAATACTAAGTTCCAGCCATCTTCTGTCTGATGTGGATCATTCTCTGGTTAATTAGCTCTCTGCACTTTCTGAGTAAAGCAGCAGGTCTCCCTTGGCTGTGATGGGACCAGTCTTTTTGCCTCTGCCAAACCACATACTAATACCTTCTGAATGGGGTCACCCTGTGGGGATGACTAATGTATAGTTCAGACATGACGGGGCACTGCCTTTGATACTGAGGTGGGAGCTGGCTTGACACAGTGCTTATTAAAGGTTGTCATGACCCCAGTCAGTGAACCCTATTCCCGTTCAGGCATGCAGGAGAGGAAAGGGAGAACACCCAGGTCAAAAGTGGGTGCAAGCCTGGCAAACCTGGCATTTGCACCATCATAGCATATGCTTTCATAGTCTCTGTGTTTACAGTGGTCTCGTACACTAAACATGGCCGCCACAAGATCCATTGGTAACCTGCAGCACACTCTATACATATTAGAGAGCTACTTAAGCCCGCCTCTGCTGTAGCGCTTGCTTCGCCTCTGCTCCGCTGACAGCGGGAATCTCTACCAGCGCGTCTCGTCGGAGAAAATGGAGACATTCGTAGTTGCAGAAAAAATAACCGAATTCCATAGTTATAGAAAAGACGTACTGAACCGAGTATTTCCGAAGCGGTTCTTCAGTCAGCCGCGTTTGTTCATAGCCGCAGCATCTTCTGTCAGTTCTTTTGCAGCGTCTTCAAGCAGCAGTCTTCGCTCGCAGTATCTGTTCCGCAGCCTCAGCATCTTCCGAAGGCTTTCCGAAAACCTGCAGACAAGTTATTTTCATGGACTAACTTCAGAAATTTTACGTACCTGAAGATTTTTAAGTTCGCTCTTCCCTGAAGGATGCAGTTACTCCATATAGATTAACTCTTCATTCAGAGTAATGTCGCAGTCATTACAGCCATTACGTTTTCTGAATTCTGAGAACCTGCAAGTAAAAGAAAATATTAGGGGAGATCTCTCAAACGTAGGAACTATTCTCCAGGTACTTATCCAAATGAGAAGGCAATCTATAGAACACATCAGCCTTCAAAAGTTCATTGTTTCTTCATTCCAACGCACCTCTATAGATTAGCAGGATAGAGAGCTCCAGAAAAAATAAACTTGCAAGAAGGATTACCAAAGTACAGTTGTACTGTAACCTCTCAGAAAATAGATGTTATAGCAGTTCTATTGTTTACACAGAAAAGGGATCCAAAAGTGCCTATGTAGCAGGTCCACAGGGGGTTAAGGCATTACGCTCCTGAGGAGTCCAGGTAAGCATTACAGGTTGTTGGGATTCCTGTCTCCTTTGTTAAACATCTGCAGCCAGACCCAATGTGAGCTGGTTTGAAGTATACTTATTCATATGTTAATTGCTGCCACCACCATATGCAGAGGGTAAATAAATGGACAGGGTGGATCCATGGAGCCTTTGGTTAATTAGGCTCCCCCTGGCAGGGGGAAGCGCCCTGCCCCCCCCCCCCCCCCCCGGGGATGCATTGTGTAGTTCACCTGTGCTCACTCCCCAAAAGGAACTCCATTTTCCTAGGGTACCTTCAAACCCACTTTGCGAATAACCTGTAAAACCCTGCGGGTGAACTGTGTTGGCAAGGACTTTGGCAGGGGAGAGTGGGGCGACAAAGTGGCCAAGACCCAGCCTACCTCTTTGTGCTTTATTTCAGTAGAGTTGAGTGTGTATTTTGGGTCACCTTGCCAGGGCTGCTCTAAATTCCTCAAGGTACTTGTACAATGGAGTAGAGGCACAATATAAATTGAGGGCCATTTTTGCATGTGTTGCAGGTGCTTTTTTGAAAAAAATGTTTTGCTGCCCTAACCACTTATTTGAGGCCCTTTAACTTTTGTAGTGCCTCTCTGAAATGCAGCCCTCCAAGTGCTTAACCAGACCCTCCCCACCTGCTTCCTTGTTCATTTTATATTGGGCAGCCTCTTCCCTGGGTAGCCCTCAGTTAAGTACCTTGAGGCAAAGGGGAGCTCCAGTCAATGTTTGCCCTTATTCGCCATGGAAGCCTGCAACCGTCAACCAGCATCAACTGATAGTGTGGTGTAGGTAGTGGGTACAGCCAATGCTGTTTTCCATTAACTACCCCAGCTCTCTATTGCCTAGTAGCCTACTTCCCCAGCATTCAGCCTTTTTATGCGTATCAGCCATAGTCTGCATTTAACCTACTTGCAGCCTTTTGAATCTAGCCGCGCTGTGTAGGGACACCATCATTGTACTCCGCCAATTGTTAGTCGGCCAGTTTGCATTTAGGGCTGTTTAAAGGGGGTTGAATAGTGGCGATTAGCCTGAGTATCATCTAGTTAGTGATGGCACTTGCCAACCCTACTAAAAAAAAAATGCCCCTCTGCATACACCTTGGCTCTGAACCAAACACTCTTATCTCTGCAGCACAACAATAAAACAAACATTGCCTAGCCTCGCACAACCACTCATGATGGCTACCAAACAAACATGCTGAAGCTCGGTGAACGGTGTAAACCGAACAGAAGCTGCCAACAGCACATCACAGCTATTGATCTTTTCACACAGTCCCAACATAAACACCCCCTCCTCACCCTCTGGCTTTAAGATCTGACAGTGTGCCAAGGGACCAACAGGTGACCAGTGCGCAGCATAAGAACCTTAACTGTTCACTTTCTTCTGTTTCCTCCGCTAACTCTGCAACAGAGGATCCTTCCTTCCTCATGGACCACCACGAGGCTGCATCATAGGCATGTAAGCCCAGCAGGGCTTGTGCACCGTTTTTTGATACACTACAGAGTGCTCTGGGGGCATTTGTATGATATATAACTTGGCTGCTTGAGGGCACTTTACAATGAACACTAATGTTAATTTGATTCACTGTGGCAACGTGCCCAGCTGGGCCTGACCTACCATGGGCACGCTATGGCTGCCGCCCTCCTACAAAGCACCGGATCGCCTTCCCTTGCATTTTCGTTTTGCTTGCAGTGATTCGCCCACCACTGACTCAAAGGGCAAATGGGAGTGCCGGCACCCACCCTCCAGGTCCTGTCTGGGCCTGGTGCTCAGGTGGGCCCACACCTCCGTGCCACTCATCAAACACTGCTGCAGCCTTCTGTGCATGTCCTGCTCCTGCATCAACATTGACCCAGCGCCTCCAGGCTCCCTACTGATCAAATGTGAATGATGGCTGAACTTCCTATTGCCTCTGCCTCCTCCACCTATCTCCTTAACTGCCAACCTTATTCTCCCTCGACTATTTTCTTTTACTTCACACTGTGCTTCTTCCTTTTCCATCTCGCATCCCTGTGTGCACTGCATTAATCTGTGCCTTTTTAAAATCATATCTAGTTGAGTGTGCTTTAATCTTGCATCCATTTTGTGCACTGCGTTGGGTTCCTTTTAAAACTGTATCTAGGTTGGTGTGCTTTATAGCTTGCTTTTGTGCACTGCATTGTGAGGATTTTATAATTGAATCCTGCACCCCCACCAATTTCTCTGTATTGCCTCTTATTACTAGGCCACCTCTGGTGTAAGGCCAGGACTGCAGTGCAGCACCCTTTTTTCTTTTTCCCGCTCGCATCGATCCTCTGCTTCCGAGATGGTACTCGCCATCTCATATCTTCTCTAAATGCTACACTATCAACTATTCCCCTCTCTCGAAGTCTGGATGAGAAAGCACAAATGACATTCTGTGTGAAAATCCTGGCCTTCAATTGCAGACACCTGGTCGGTGCATCCTCCAGAGAGATCTTCACTAATCCTTTTCTGTCCCCTCTCCTGACCTATGAACCTCCTCACTACTTCCCCTTTCACATCCTCTCCCATTAATAGTGGCACCAAGTGGGAAGTCCTCTTGGTGGGCTTCTCAATCATGCTGCATCACTGTCTATCACACTGGCTTGTGCCAACCTCCTGTTTGACTGGTTCCTGCCATCCCTTATCAACTTTCTTCCTTCTCCGACCTCTTCCCCTACCACTTTGTCCCCCCCTCCTCCTTTAGTACCACGACCCTGTACTCCACCTCAAAGGCAGACATCTCCACCTGGCGACTTATGACCACTCACCCAGCACTCTGCCTCCTCAACTACACTGACCTCGACATAACTTACTGAGACTGTTTAATCACAGCTCAGTCACTGCTTTTGACTCCATACCCGACTGCTTCAAGATAATTTCCAAGCCTCAACATGACTGTGCTGGTAGTGGGATTGTCCTAATCTTCCCTGAGTGGGTTCCTTCCTCCATCTTACCCACCAAGCCTGGTATGCAAGTTGGTCATATCTCCTTCACCACCCTGACCATTGCTACAATGTACTGTCCTCCAGGTGCTACCTCCCTGCCCCCCTTTGAATAGGCTCATTTATGTTCCTCATTACTAGCCATCTCCTCCAATTTGCTCCTCTTTGGTGACTTCAACATCCAATTGGACTCCTCTGGCGCAGCGTCCACTCTTTTCATTGACCTCTGCATCTCTTATCCCTCTCCATTCTCCCTTCTGGACCAACCCACTCTGACCTCCCCTCTCCTCTCCTCACCCCCCTCTCCTCTATGGTCACCCCTCACCTGGATCCGTCTGACCACACCCCCTAGAGCCCTGCCAACCTCATTTATGAACATCCGCCTGTCAGTTGCTGCCTTCACTTCCACCTTTATTCCTTTCCCCCTAACTTGGACTCCAACACTGCTCTCAGCAACTTCCACTTGGCCATCACCAACACTCTTGATCTTCCTACCCCAGTCATGTGGATCCACCTGAAACCTGCCTCTAATTTAAACACCTGGTAGGATTTAACTTGCAACCCTGAAACGAAAGTGGTAAATTTCAGGATCGCGCTCTGACAAACTGGCCTGCCTCCTGCTCCAAAGGTAATGCGGACTCTGTGCCAAGAAAAGGGCCCACATTCAGGCACGGCTGTCTGGTGCATCCAACACAGCTGAACTTTTCAAATCTGCTGGCCACTAGCCAACCCTTCCGCAGCCGTCTCCTCCCTCTACCTTCCCAGGGCCTCTTCAATGCACTGGCCACCCACTTCGCCACCAACTCAGGAGATCCTGAACCGCCTTGTTACTCACCTGCCCAACCCATCCCACACATCTTGTCCCCTTACCCGCCTCTTCCCCCTTCTTTTTCGCCCATGTCACACTTAAGTTGCCAGTTGTCCGCTCCATGAAGGTCTCTTTTAACCGGTACCCCATGCTCATCCAGAACCATCAAGGACCGCATTGGCTTTCTTGCCCCCACTCTGATTTCTGCAACCGCTCCTTTGCCACAGGATCTTCCCCTCCTCCCTCAAGCACTCCCTTGTGCGCCCCTCCATAAACCATCAGCTGACCATACCTGCCCAGCCAACTACCAACCTATTTCAGTCGCCCCCTTCCTGGGGAAACCTCTGGAGAAGTAGGCCTTGCCCCAAATCAACTCTCACTGAGATTGTTGGTCTCTACAACCAATCCGGATTCCGAGCATCCACAGGCACGGAAACTGCTCTTCTGAACACCCGTAAAGAACTGATTGCATCTCTGGATTCCAACTCCCCGGATATCGTCCTCCTATTTCATCTCCTCTCTGCCTTTGACACATTCGACCTCTCCTCATCCAAAGGCTCCACAATACCCTTTGTATCGCGCACTGGACTGGCTGACCTCTTTCCTATCTGGCTGCTCTTTGCAAGTCATCCTGGTCTCTGCTCCTACTTCCTTCTCCACCTGTTGCATTCCCCAGGGTTCTATCCTCTCCATCTGGCTCTAGCGCTCCAGCTCCTTCTCCCCAACTTCCTGTTATGCAGATCTTTCAAACTTCCTGCTGACCCTCTTGCGCCTTCCATCATCCCTGACTGCCTTCAACGCTGACTGCCTTCAACGCTGACTATCTGCCATCCAGGCCTGGTTCAATGATATATGCCTTCATGCCAGCAAAACTGAGATTCTTCCCTTTGGTACCCCAGCTCCCCTTCCTCATGGGCTCTTTGCCTGCTCCTTCTGAAGCCAGAAACCCCAGTACTCTTCGACTCCGCTCTCCTTCACTCATACTAGACATTGCCAAGAAGTGCCACTTTCAGCTCTTCCTTCCCAAAGGAATTCTACATTTTCTCACTTTCCCCCAGACCCTCATCTACCTTCTTCCACTCTGCATCCCCTCCAGCTAAACCAGCATAGGGCAACAAGACTTGGACTTGGCCTCAAGC
Source organism: Ambystoma mexicanum (assembly GCF_040938575.1). Taxonomy (NCBI): domain Eukaryota; kingdom Metazoa; phylum Chordata; class Amphibia; order Caudata; family Ambystomatidae; genus Ambystoma; species Ambystoma mexicanum. The sequence continues at coordinate 1,450,719,814 of NC_090923.1, read as the reverse complement.
CCAGGGACTGTAAGTCTTCACTGGCTCCTGGTTGGTTCACGGATTGAATTCAAATCCCTTGATCATCTGCAAGGCTTTCTGGGGCTTGGGACCACTCTATCTGCAATGATTGATAGTTACCTACTAGACATCTGCGCTCCTCTGGCATCCAATTTTTTGCGTGTGAAGCATTCTGCTAAACAGAGGGCAGGGGTTCGATGGCTTCACTAGCTGGCTTCCTACTATGGAACAGCCTCCGCGTCTTGAGCCGGACTTCCTTAAATTACACAAGCTCCCCCATGTCCCACCTTATCTTCTCTGCTAATCTGTTTGTTTGATTGGGTACCAGGGCCCATATGCATCCTTGGGGCCCTGTCCTCCCACACTCAATCACCCCCAGCTTCTTTATCCTTGTCTTCCTCTGCACGTCATCTGTTGCTCACCCACGAGCGTGGGCACCCCAGCACCTATTCATTCCCATTGCCCCTTCCCTTCTGCACTTGCACGTTCTGAAAACTAGTATGTTCATCTTTTTATCCTCCACTGTAGTTAATAACTTTCTCTTTCCCATGTCCCCTCCCTCTTGTCCCGTGGGCGCTTTGAAACAGAAGCGAACAATAAATAAACCTTGTGTTCTATTCAACAATCCTTTAGGAAGATTGTAAATCATTGCGCAACATGCTATTTGGGAGGCTATTGCCCCACCAAATGCTTGATGGAAGGAAGATCTAGCACAATGGGCACCTTGTTTTTCTTAAGGTGGTGGACCGTGATGGGAAGGAATTGTACAATCTGACTGATTTGACCGTACAAAAAGTCCCAAAAATGCTACCACCAAGGTTCGAACCTTTGGTGGTAGCATTGCAGGTAAGTATTAAACTGCGGGGGTGGCCCCTGCAACACCCCACACACTATTCCGTGTGGTAGTGAAAGATGCTGGCCTTGCCCCAACTCGTAGTGAAGGGGAACTGGTGCCACAGGGAGACAGCAGGAAGATAAGTAAGGTAGGGGTATGGTGGGTGTGGGTGGAGTGTGGGTTTGTAGATGCGCGTTTACATGGGAAATGTGCGGACCTTTTGTGGTTCACACATTTCTCATGCAAACTTTTCCATCGATGACTTTTCCGCGCTGGAAAAATTGCGCAGATCCAATGGGAAGGACACAAAGTGTAGAAGCCTGGGGATATTGTATGGATTATCTCAAGAGTCAATCTATTTATTTAAATCTTAAATTTGTTAAAGGGCCGTTTGTGGCGAGGCGGGCTTAATTCAATTTTTTTAGGTAAAGGGTGAATTGGACCACTCTAGAAGGAATTCCTTTTCATGACTTTGTTTCACATTTAGCAATATTTGGGCTTTGGCCAGAAATCCAGCTCCTGTACTAAATATCCATCCACTTGATTAGACCATTTTTCACTGTTTGCTAAAACGGTTCCTATACGAAGTGCTTTATGCATGGATAGCTCGGAGGCAACACAGCTGTCTCGGAAGCAAGACCGTGCTGGTCGCCGGTATTATACGTGTTGTAAAGGATACAAATGAATGCATTTTCAATGCATCTAGCCAGGGTTTACATGCAAATTACAATCCAAAAAGGTGGTGGGGGGCGGGCACCCTTTTCCCCTAGCAATGGTTGACTTGATCGATTTTTAGTGAATGGGGTAGCAAATATTCCTAAAGCCCAAGAAATTGCGACCAAAAGCTCAAATCTAATATCAATGCTTCCTCCAGTGAATAGCTTCTATGCTTGTAGTGTTTATCAGTGGTGGGAGGAAGCATGTCTCGGTGGAAACGTTTGTCTTGGAAACAAAACCATTCAGTGTCAAAGATATGAATCCTGCTACCGCTCTTAGAAACCACTTGTTGGCATTCGGCGCGTTATGAGAAATCCAGATTGGCGTGTCCATTATGGCAGGTAGAATCTCCACTTGTCTTGGGGCCTCAACTTTGCCATAATTGTATCTGTATTCAACCGCAATCGCGTGAATTGGCCGCAGTCTTGTTTATTCCCCAGTTTAAGGAATACATTGGTAGATTTGGCTGTGGTGCTCAAATTACAAAAAGTAATTGAATAAATGGGTCAGTGAGATTGCCAAATGATTTTTTTTTAAAATGTACTTTTAAGGGGGTAACAAAACCCTTGGGCTGAACCCTATCCTAAACGGCATCTGCTGCAGTTCCAGTGATGGGGAGCAACCTGATGGTGGGATGGTAAACCAGCCGGGCTTCTGAGAAGGTACTTGCAGATAGGCGTGTCCTGCAGAGTAGAATGCGGTTTTATTGTTGCCAGACACTTTGCCTTTGGCTTGCAGTACAAGGCTACTAGGAGGTGCTGAACACGTGGTGTGTTGGCTGTAGACATATTCTGAACATTACGGGGCAGATTTATCACGTGATATAACTTAATGATTGACCTGGCATGTCTGATTTTAAAGCGGGTACGAGTACACCTGAGCACCTGCTATACCGTTCAAGTGTTAGACTTGCTTACTTTTTTCCTTTTGCGCCAGCTCCAACTCTACAGCTAGTAGTTGAAACCGTTTCAGACCCGTGGACTTCTGACTATTGGGCACACCTGCTCAAAATGGCACTTGTCAGAATCCTCTTCACTCTTACTAAGACTGTCTTGGCCCAGTCAACCCTGTAGCAGAACCATGCCTTTGTTCTTGCACAAGACGGACCATAAACCTGTATTCATCTGCTCCTAGGTTTACCACAAGTCCAGTGGCGTTGCCAGGAATCAAATTTAGGAGGGGCACAGAGGGGGCCAAAGACAAAAGTAGGGGGCACAGACAAAAGTAGGGGAGAACATGGTCACTGCTCGTCTTAGGTAGGGGGGCACCGGGTTTCATAGAGGGGCCCTGGCCCCCCCAGACCTCCCTCTAGCGACGCCACTGCACAAGTCCACGCAGGACCTAAAATTCACCCACAGGTTTCATCGGTTCACTGGGCCTGCTAATGCAACAGATGGATGAAATGATCTGTTCATGCAGGAAGTCCTGCTCACCGTCCATTTCCATGAGGGGTGAAATGTAGTAGTGGAGCCCTCCCCAGAGTAAGTGGGGAGAGGGTGGGCAGGGGTTCCCCACGAGCATTTTTTAAATTATCCAGTGACATCGTACCATCTGGTTGGGTGTGCATTTCTGTTCACGTTTGCTTTGTGAAATCATGTGGTTGTAAATAGTTCCCACGTGTACCTTCTGTGCCCTGGCTTCTACCCTCACGAGCACCTGATGTGTGATTTGGCATCATGGCTGCTACAGAGTAGATGCATGCTGTAGTCTGGTACTGGCACTTGTGTTTAACCTTCAACGGCTTTTCCTAATTTGTCTGGTAGAACTTGATAAACTTTGAGAACCCATGTACAGCCACAATAGTCAGAATCCAATCTGTCCTTATGGCCAATGTGTTGCCTTTCTGGCTGCAGTGCCATGTGTGTATTATCTGGCCTGAAAGTGACCCACATAATATGGTGGTCCTTGCCCACGATTCTCTTCTTTCTCTGCTGGTAAATGGGACACCTGTTCCAGTAGAGCAGTCTTAAAGGGTACCTCTGGTAATCTGTTCCTGGTGAGCGTTTGCGGTTTATCCTGGGGTCACCAGCCCCTCTCTTCCTTCCCAAGACCCCATAACTTCCTGCACTCTAGTGGTTTCTTTACACGAACGGAAGGCGGACCTTCGTGTTACTTGGAGTTGTCAATCGTGAATCAAACAATCGAAAGACGCTCATGCAGTTTCTGTAGCGCGGCACAAAGCCCGAGTGTATCCATAATGCGTGAAGGTAGACGGAACAAGATACGGGGAATATCCTGACAAGTTATCGAGTGGATATGAAGTGCCACTCAACGATGGATTGTCACAATCGTCAAGAGATGACCCCTCGCATGCCCTATATCTGAACATTTCTACACAATACATAATCTGACTAATTTGTGCCACTAGTGTCCTGAAGACGGGCCCATTAGATCATGTAAATGAGATTGATTAAATTGCGTGCCATCTTGGTTTGGGAGCCAGAAACTGTGTAGACGAATTCTAAGGAGGAAAACAGAGGGCTAATTGTTAAAATCGCATCCCTCGCCCCCTTACTAACCTGACTTTTGTGATTGAGACCGAATTAACACTTTTGTGGTGTTGCTCTAGTGATTAAGAGCATCTGTGAATGTTAGATCATGTATTGTTTTTTGTGTTTAATAATTGTGAGATTATTGATTATTGTTTTGTGTATAATTGTATTAAGTGTGGACGTTCACACCTTGTGCATGTTAAGGTGGGTAACTTCTGTGGAACCCTTTGCGTTTTTCATATATTTTGTTGTCCTCAATGCAGCCCCCGAAAATGGACACCCCAGCTCTGTACTAGTGTATAGAGCCACCAACAATAACCCTTGGTACAGCATTAAGCACTATTCGCATTTATGGAATGCAACAATGTTGCAGTGGCTATATAACCCACCTGGATTCTAAAAAATCTTGACACTCCAATTGCATTCTTAAGCTCACTTGAGCCTTGTAGGCTGCTGGTTACTAGTCCATTTGGTGAAGACTGGACTTAAAGCTGGTGCAGACCCTCTTTCTACAGCTTCAGGCGAGCGGCTCGGACTGCAGGCCGAGGCGTAGCCAGGACAAGTGGGACGTGAAGCTAATGTAACTGGGCCCGTTGCAGTGACACTACCATCTTTAAATGCCCACACAGCACTGCTGAGTGGTCACTTACAGGTTTTGGGTGGGCCTTTTGCTTGGGCCCTACCCTGTCTACACCTCCGACTGCAGGTGGACACTGATGCAATGCTTGCTGCTTGTGGCAATACCTGCGGGTGTTCCTGGCAACAGTCTAGCTGCAACAGGCAGAAGATTGGCTTGCAACTCTCCATTCCACAGGAACCTGTTGAAGGGCACTCCAGTCCTAGAGGGACAAAAAGCAGCTTTGGCTCTGCAGTTAAGAGCCAGTATGAGCACTCCATGATGCACCAAATGCAACTTTGCCAACTTCAAGATGCTTTGAGCTATTCTTGCCAGAACATCACTGCCTGTACAAAGCTTTGTGCTGTAATCCAACTGCGCTGCTTTTTTGGAGCCAGTTTTCAATCTTTCTTTGCATAACAAATTCCCCACTCCAAGCTGTTGCTCTTTGAATTTCATCACTGAGTCCTGACGAGCCAGCTCACCAACCAGCCTGAATACAGGATCTCTGCTGACCCTGAAAGTGATCAGTGGTTCTACTCCCCGCCCCAACACCCTCACCGGCATTGGTTTGTGGGCCACAGTTGCATTTTTAAGGCCTGATGTACTGTTGGGAGTAACGGGGGGGCGGGGGAGGCTTTCAATAATCAGTACCGTTTCTCCAAAGCTGCAATCTCTGTACATCTCACTAGAGGGCTTGGGGTGTTTCTAATGGGTTCTGTCCTTCAAAGCCTTATACTGTAACATTTTGGATGCTTCTAGGCTGGCTTGGATCCTCCTAAAGCCTTCCTCGGCCCAAGCTACCTACACTTTTGATGTATAACATTTATGCTATGCCAGTTTCACCTTGATTGAACTACTGTTTGCAATAGTATTGGGCTAAATAAGATTTTGAAGGTCATGCTCAGCCTGTTACTCATGCAGGGCAGTGTAACTTTGCCAGGTGCATTTTTAAAGCACTTTTTGTGTAAGGCAATTTGTATTGTGGGATAATGAGTTAAAAAAGGCTCCCGTTACCTATTAGTTGTAGGGAATGGCTAAAGAATACATTTGGGGGGGGGGGGGGGGGGGATGTTCCGGCTAAGCATTGGCTCCTGTGTTTAAGGTGATGGCTAGGACTGTATAGTCGGGCAGCTTGGGTGTTGAAACTAGCGCACCTAGGGGCAAGTGGAGAGCCCCACCCTCCAAGAAAGCAGGCTCTTGTTTCAGTAATTAAATTGCCGTAATTGAAACCGTGTCCTGCCACAAGTTCTGGGTACACCAGCAATGGCACAAATTTGAGATGGGTTCAATTGCATTAGAAAACCCAGCTAATGTTCCGACATGGTGGCATATGGCCAAGTGTTCCGCCTCTCTCAATGAGTGGACCAGTTCCTTGATCACATCACAAGTATAGCAAACTATGAGGACCAGTAAACCTTCACTCGTATAACTGAGGTGTGATCGAGGATGGCTTTGCATGCACTGCAGTAAATCTCAAACCAACACAATCCGCATACGCATGCCTGCCTCGTTTGCTGGTGCATCAGCTTAATTCTTTTGCATCTTCTAGCGAACCTTAAGAATGAAGGGCAAATGGCGAATCCCTTCAACTGACACACAACCACATTCACTCGTACACCTTCAACAAATGCCTTGCACATTTTTCCCTACAATAACTTTTGTGATGCATAATGACCTTATCTGTGACAGCCATCTCAGATGACCTACAAACCAATCGCTGCATCTGTGCTTAAGGAGGAACCCCATTGATGGAATGGAATTTAAGTGGTCCAGCATAACCTGCTGAGTGGCATGAATTCAAAGTAAGGGTGCTGCAACATAGTTTTTTTTTTTTAAACGTTTGTTTTCTCCCATACACTTGGCCACCTTCTTCCCGTTTGTTAAATTTCCCTGGCCATTGAATAGATCATAATTTTGAGGGCATAGTTTCGATACACTTGGAGGATTTAATTTAAATTAGTTTTATTCATTCACATCTGAAATAACCATGTAGAATACACGTTGGCATGTAGGACTGTATAATGCAGAATTATAACGTTAATCTTGCGGACAACTGAGTAAAAAGGGAAATTAAAGCCTTTAATGACTTCACAATTATTTGGTGGTTAAACTGTCTTGAAACTTAGGTCCGTGAGAACAAATGAATGGGGTGTGGGGGAGGCACACCTGTTAAAATGGTTGCCTAATCTGCTTAGATCTCGAGATTCTCTGACTTGCCGAGTAACTCCCGCCTAAAGTAATGGCTTCTGAAGAAAGATCTAGCCAGGAATCGATGGCTCTGTAGAGTTGGTCTGAGTGGCCGAGTGTAAATTCAGTAACTTTGCCACCAATACAGCAACTTGGGAAATGTGGCTAAAATGGCTCAAAAGGGCCCTGATAAACTGAGCAGTTCACCATTTTATATTAACAGTGAAGCTTGGTGGGAATGCATGATTTTGGAAGCCTTGCTGCCTGTAAAGTAAATGTCAATGAAGTGTGCTATTTTACAGCGATTTGTGAGTGTTGGGACTACAATAGATGAGTGGCTGTTACATTAACATGATGTAGCTCAAGCATGCACAGCATGTGGATGTCCACCATTGGAACTTTTTTTTTAAAAGTATTTTTATTCACTTTCAAATAACATTTCGCACAACTCCCTCGTATCCGATACATAATCCAATTGTCTGAGTAGACAATTCTTGCTTACATAATGTTCCACATCTTTAAGTTATGTGGACACCATTGTTGTACAAAGTTACCATGGAAAGTCCATAACTACCGCCCATTCTTGACATTTTACTTGTTCCCCTTGAAGTTTGTATGTCGCCCACTCCAATGAACCCCGACCCTACGCCTGGCAATCTTTTGTTTCCAAGCACTTGCAAGAACCAGCCATGCCGCTATCACTATTAACATAAAAGCTTTGTTTTGGACCGCAGTGGGTAAACGGTTCTCTGGATCGAACCAACCATATTAAAGGGGAAACCAACAATTTTATCTGGATTGTAACTATTTAAAACATTTCTTAACAAATCGCACCATTTTTGTCACCAGTCCCCTTTCATTCCACATCCTCCATTTTTCTGTAGCGGTATTTTATGTAATCTTTCAGGGGTATAATGCCATTGGTACATTAACACTTTTCCCTAATCTGAATAAACCTTGTTAACATGGGGATATGTTCCCAATGATTTCTCAGGAGGTTTATCTCTAGTCTTCCATTTATGCATATATCCAGGCCTTCAATCAACAGCTTAGACACCATTCCGGTATGTGGGGTAATATATTTTTCAAATGTGAGCTCTCCCTGCTGCTGCAGGCCCATCTGATCCAACAAGCCAATGTCTTAGTTGATGATACTCCAACTTGGCCTTTTCTGTAAGGCCAACCAGATGTTTGAAACCAAAATGGTATAAACGTTCCCTGTAATTTCCCTTGGTGAAATTGCAGATGACTAAATAGTGGAGTAAATGGAGATGGGCATGTGGCCATAGCTCCCAACCGATAGCTATATCCAATATCGCTGCAAGTATCTGGGTAACCTGTGTATTTGGAGGCCTTTCTTGTCCAAACAACCTCCCCTCCAAATGGATGCCCTGTATTGTCCCACTCGCTCTGATTCGAACAGTTTCCAATATATAGTGTAGTGGTGATAACTGGCACCCCTGTTGTGTGCCCTTACTTCTATACTTGTTGTTTAATCGTCAATTGTATCATGGCTTATAAACTTGGTCCCTACTCCCATATTTTCCATTGTGGAAAATAAATGGCCATTCCACGCAAAAGACACAAACTGTGGCTGGGAGGGGGCAGGGGGACGCCGACGGGGGGGGGGGTCTGGAAATGGGTCACACTCCTAGTGTTATCTGAAGTCTGTCTACCCAATATAAACCTGGATTAGTCTGTATGTATCAATCCCGGAAGGAGCAGTGCTAATCTCGCAGCCAATATAACTTTGCATCAGTAATTAATAAGGCAATGGTTCTATAGGACCCGCATTTCAGTCTTTCCCTGGTTTTCCAAAGACCACCACCTTTGCCTCTGACATTGGTGTCACAGCTCCCTTTGTCACTATCATATTGAATAGCTCAATTAATTGAGACTAGCTGCCTCGCATATTTGTTAAAAAAATGGCCGGAAAACCATCTGGTCCAGGTGCTTTGTTCATTGATGACTCTTATTGCTGCCACAACCACCTCATCTGTTAAACCCTCCCATTCCTCTGCTGTTTGGCAAATTCCCATCTATGTAGCACTATCTCACGATAGTCAGGGTGGCTCGACGCATACAAAGTTTCATAGAAAGGGATAAAGTTTCCGTTCTTGCCTCTGTTTCGGTTACCATCGACCCATATGGCTGCGATAATCGCTGTATCCGCTTCGCAGACTCCTTCCCTTCAAGTGTCAGGCTAACAATGTATCCGCTTTAGCTCTAATATAATTCTTTAGTTGTCAACTCTCTGCTCTTTAATTCTTTACACTTATTTAACGGAGCTAACTATAGCCGTTTTTGGGGGGTGGGGGGGTTTGCACGCCAAGAGATGGCTGCTCTTGTAGAGCTCCGACACAGCACCATTTGTGGCGGGACATATGCTGCTCCAGCAGCTGTTATCTTCAATGAGTGCTATCAGCAGGGTCTACATATGCTGCGCTACCAGGGAATTCTCTCTTGACCTAGCAAAGCTAAGATCTGACGGCCAAAGGGGTCGGCACCAAGTGAGGGACAAAGATCACCTGAAGGACCGAAACGCCCGGCTGCCTGAGAGCGCTGCCGGTAGTGAGGGGGAAGGCTGAGAGCCTGACACACACCACCAGGGATCGTGTAGACATCAGAGGCCTCCTTGAGGAGCGGCCCTTCACCTGCAACTGCGCTGCAGTGGAATTGCTGCAGGACTGGCCTGTTGGTTTTGGCGCACCTGCCCCATGACGTGAGGCATAACCACGATCTGTGTCCGGGGCAAGGCCTTGTGGGGTGCAGCCCTTTAACTCGCGCTGTCAGGGCGATCCACCTGGAGTCGCAGCAACATAATCCCTCTCACAGGGTGCCATAGCCTGCAATATCCCTATTGCATGTAAAACGCTGTCCTGGGCTTGAGCGCCCTCTCCTGGTGTGGAGGTGAGTGGCCATGCTTCTGCTCTGGCGGGTCAGAACTTTCTCGTTGTGCCCTTCCATAGGTTCTGATGCCTGCACTCCTAACAGCTATCCTGAAAGGCCCCGGCTCCCACACTAAAGCTACCCTATCTTTCCACCTACCTTCTATTCCAACTAATCTGTGGCACATTACCAAGCCATTATAAGGTTCGGTGGCTGCAGGTCATCACCTTCATCTGTCCGGCAGTGCCCAAGGTCTGCCTAGGACAGCCTGCAAACGCAACCTGTATTGCTTTGTGTGCTGGAGTGGATGTACCTCCTGGGTGCCCTTTTGGCAGGGGTGAGGAGGTGGGTGGCTATACTGTGCCTCTTGCAGACTGGTCCTCCCTGTAATCTGGCCATTACACGTGCCCTGCACAAGTTTCAGATATCTTGTCCTGAAGGGCCCCGACACCCACACTGAAGCTACCCTGCGCAGGCTGTAGACACAACTGAGGTTGCCTGGTGTCCACTTATCCTGGCCCTCTGACATACGATCGGTGCCTTGCAGCTCCCCCGCCCGGCTGGTTTACTGTGGTGCATAGCAGAAGATCACGGTCTGCGGAGCCTGCTATCCTAGGTTCCCCACTTCCACTCAAACTGTACGTTACCGCACAGGGATGACCAAGGGGGACCAAAAACCAACGTTGGTGGAAGGCAAGGGGGCTGAACTAGCTGCACTCTCCAGGCGGGATACGCCTGGCGGAGAAAAAGGTCGACCTAGAATCTCGTTCTCGATGCAACATTCACATTATTGGGGTCCCAGAGAGCAGTTCTGAACCCTCCCTCGAACAATGGGTAGAATCCACCCTACTGCACTCCTGGTGAACCCCACATTGTCACCACAATTTGCTGTTGAGCGGGCCCACAGATCGCCAGCTTTTATAAACCCAAACCTGGAGTCCCCCGCACCCCCCCTTCATTTCACTTCAGCATTGTTGGAGGTCCTCCTTGGTGAACACCATGTCACCATTTCCGGGATGTCCTCCCCCCCCCCCCCTCTGAGTCTTTCTTATTGTTGCTTGTTACTGTGCCTCCCCTTTGTTTCCATCACTGCTCAAGCTGACCTTCCTGTTCAACGTGAGGTTGCCACCTTCTAGCCTGGGTACCCTTGGTTTGGCATTAGGGTTCGATTGACCTTACGCCTTTGTGCCATTAGATACTTGTCCATCCCCACTGTCGCATTCTTTCCTTGCTTGACGATATTTGTTAAAGCCACTGCTCCTTCCTCTTCACCTCGGTCTCCTTCACTTTGTTAGCACACCTTCTTTCTTGTCATGCCCCTTCCACCACTAATAGGCACTTATAAGATGCGCCAATCTGGGGGGGGTGGGGGAGTCTGTAAATGCACAATCACGTCCACTGGGCTCAAGCGATGTCTGGTGCTGATAGCCTCTTAGCCCCTTACCCCCGCTTACCTCAGCAGGCTTCTTGATCCTTTTGACTGCACTGTTATCTGCTCTTTCCTGATGCTTGGTCTCTAGGCTAATTCCAGCCGCAAATTTACTGCAGCAGTGTGCAGATTTTCTCCTTGCCCCCTCACCTTTAGCCACTGACCACTTCCTCGCAAATACTATGTAGGCACGCCAGTCCACCTCTCCTTCCCCTTTCTGCATGCTGAATCATTGTGCTCACACATTCAATCTCAAATGGAGCTCTGCGCCAGTTGTTTGCTTTTCTTATCCCTGCCCAAGTCACAGGCTACTTGGCTTAGGCTCATCTTCTGACCTTTATGTTGCCATTCTACCACCGCAGAACATAAATGCATGCTTTGACTCATCGTGTTGTCTCCTGACCATCTGAGGGGTTGCACCCACTGTCCACCTATTCCCACGCTGAATCTCTGCTGGTGCACCCTTTTACTGCTGCACAATTGAGGCATTAAATATCACTTTCTCCACTTGCGATCAACTTTTCTTTTACAGCAGCATTCACCGACCCTGGCTGGCTCCCCTCGTGCACTTGGGTGTGTCCCTGTAAACCCGCGGATCGCTCCTTCTCAGAGGGATGGAACCTCGGCTAACTGTTTATCCCTCGCTTTTTCCTGGCTCCCAATGTCTCCTTTTGGCCGGCCTGGGTGCACGACCTGCTGAAGTGTGTGCCTGGACTAAGGACTTCACGTCCTTATCCACCGGTGGCCATCTTCGAATCCCCATTGGTACACTTGAGTTTTTCATTTTTTTTAGCGTAGTGGTATGTCATAGTGATACCTTGAGCATCCTTTTTTTTTTTTAAACAAAGGGCTATTGCTGAGTTTACATGAAGTAATCTGATTGCATGCATTAGCAATGTGATGCAGGTACCACACCATGATGGGTTGTAAGTGTTCCATTCCAGGTAGCCTATATTGTACTAACATTTGAATGGTCAATCTGTTCTGGATAGTAGACCGTGCCCCTTTGTATTGCTGTTTTTAACCTGTCCCAAGTGGTCAGACAGCACTCCCTGTAATCCTCTACTTTCAGCAATCTATCCAGACACCCAGCATGTTTGCCAACAGTCTTTTCTTTTGGTGTTTGAGATCGCATTCGATGTCCTGGTTACTCCAGCTCTATTCCCAGGCATCCTGCATTCGATGTCCTGGTTACTCCAGCTCTATTCCCAGGCATCCTGCATTCGATGTCCTGGTTACTCCAGCTCTATTCCCAGGCATCCTATTTGGTTCTGCTTAGTAGGCAATCTGCTTTGCATAAAGGATTGAGGGCAGAGTCAATGCCCAATACTCGTGAAGTCCTGGGCTCTGCTTTAACTGTCAATTTTTACTAAATGGAGCAGGCCAACTCGTCTGAAAAAGGAAACGCAGTGTTTTGGGGAGGGAGCGTGGGGGGGGCGGATCATATCTCCAATGGCAAAAAATAAATTCTCATGTCATATTGACTGATCCAACGAAGCTTTGGGACTGCTTCCTTCTGCTTGTTCACTTTAAACCCTTGATTTTACCCGAGCAGTAAGGCCTTGTACCTCTCTGTAGCTATAGAAAGATTGGTCTAATGGCTAACTGGAAACATGGCTTCTGACCACCATGTCTACCCTTTATGAATGATTGGAAGCACCAATGAGATTTTACTTGAAACTGCCACATTTAATTTGCCTGAGATTGGGGTGTGGCAGCCCAATAAACCACATCCAACAATGTGTCTTATGGCATCCCTGGGCTGTCGGGTGGGGACTTGGTGACTTGACATCTCTGGAACACTACAGGCCTCTGCAGCCGCCCCCCATCCCCCCAGTCAAGCTGGACATTAGAATGGTGGTAAAGCAGGTTCCCAAGCCCCGCTAATGGGAAGGGCAGGCAGCACATACACCCTACTTGTACCTGCAGTGGAGTGATGCCCGAGGCGCTCGCCTCCACATATTCACATCACCTCCACATCCTGACCATTTACTGGGGGCGGGGGGTAGTATGGAAGTTCACACAGCTTGTTTGGGAGCTCCGATGTCTGGCACTAGCCATCACCAGGCCCCACAATATACAGCTCAGTATAGGGGCTTGCATGCTTACTTGAACAATTAATGTATGCCCTACATTTGCTACTGTACCAGTCAAAATAATTCTAAACTTGGGACTGAAAGGCAAAACATAAAATGGGAGCACCATATTCCTAGCACCAAAGCATGTCTGAAGGGCCTGCAAGAGCTAGTACTACTAGTTTGAGGGTGTTGTATCTGACCCTTGCTTGTACACAGATGCTGATCTTGCAGCTGCAACGTCTGGAGCAGTTTCCAGCTGTATTGGGAGTCATTAAGGGGGTATGTGGGTGATTCAGAATCTGCTTAACTGTAATCAATGGTCGGATAAGGGGGTTTGAATGTCCTTATCCTTGCTGGGTTGGGATTCAGGCGGAGGGTGTAGCATTAAGGGTTACTTTTGACTGCCTGCCCTGCCCCACCCTATTTTGGTCCCTGGAATTTTGAAGTCTCCTAGTGTGTAATGTGTGCCTACAGTGTGTCCGTTTGCCCCACACCTTGTGGGTTCTTAGAGCTATAAATATATATTTTTTGACATTGTCTTACTTCTGTCCCACAGGTACATCCAGATATCGGCATCTCCTCAAAGGCCATGAGCATCATGAATTCCTTTGTAAATGACATCTTTGAGCGCATCGCAGCAGAGGCAGCACGGCTCACACAGTACAACAAGCGATCCACCATCACCAGTCGTGAGGTGCAGACTGCAGTGCGCCTCCTCCTTCCAGGGGAGCTGGCCAAGCATGCAGTGTCTGAGGGCACCAAGGCGGTCACCAAGTACACGAGCAGCAAATGAGGGACAACTGTCTTGGATTTACATTATTATAAAATGGATCTTTATCTGAATAAAGACTACTTCATGACTCGCCCCATTTTCTCATTTCTCTGAATCTTCTAAAGTTAGGATGGTGATAGCCTGTCTTGGAACAAAAACCACCCTGTGCAACCATCCAGGAGCTCTACAAGAGTAAACCTCATGCCTTGAATAACACCTCTGCAGGAAAAACCATTTTGCACGAGCTTCCAACTAGATGGAGCCAGTACCTCCAGGCTCGTACTGGCCTATCGGGAAATCTAGTGCAGTCTCCACATGCTAGTGCTATTGTGTGTGAAATGGGACAGGGTTGTTGAGCCAAGGTGGTCGGGTTTTTTTTTTTTAGAGCAGTGTTACAGAAAGTATAATAAAAGCTCCTCCTTGGATGCTACTAATGTCTCAAATGTAATTGCACCACTGGGGCATCTCATTTATCTCCCATCATTCAAAGTTAGCCCTCAAATGGGACTTGTGATCTAAGCTGACGCTCTACATTTTTTATTCTTTGCCTCATGGTACCCCAAAGATGGATTCCTTTTCAGAGACTTCATCTATGGGGCTCCTAGTTGGCGAGCCGTGTATTGACACGCCAATTAGACCTAGCTGAACAGTAGAATAGGTTAAGCGTTTGCAGCAACATTTCACCTGATCTGTGCTAACCTACTAATTCTGCCCTCCAAGCTTTCATTCGCTCCTTTTCACCTTTGACCAAATAGGACTAGTCTCATTTACCTTTCCGGCCCTTATTGTGTGAATTCATTGTACTGCCTTGGCTCTTATTCAGGACCCCTCCCTCTCCTCGGGAGGCACAACTCCTGCCCAACTTTCTCTTCCCCTTGTCTTCCAGTATTGCAGTCCTGGGCCCCGCCAGAACCTGCAGGCCTTCATGTGCACAATTCCTAATTACTGAGTAAATTGTATACTGGTAGGTCTCGCGACTCTTTGCAAGTCCACAGAAGAGAACCAAGGCCCACAATCTGGCCGCAAGCATTAAAACGAAAGTCCCACGCATTCAGAGTGTTTGCATACTTCTGGGCACCACAATCCAGTTATATTTCAACCTCCTGTCATTTGATTTGTTTCCTAACAAGTGAAGCAATGCCAGATTCGTACTCTAATGCAACTGGACACCTGTGCTGAAGTGTTCCTTGGCCTGCTTATTGTAGTGTAAGCACACCCGTGCTCAGTTGTGAGGAAGGGGACTATCCCCCAAGTTATCCGTTTTAGCCGAAGACTTCTGAGTGGTAAGGTTACCTAGTGCAATAGACCAACAGTACTGAAGCTTGTGGGCTCCTGGTAGAAACGCACAGCCTCGCCTGGCCCTCTTCCAAGTCGAGCAGTGTACATGAAAAAAAGCTTGGAATGCAGCCTCCTGAGTTGGCAGCACCTCCATACTTGCCGACTGGGCGGAGAGCTGGCGATGTGTTCGTAGCATGTAGGTCTATTTGGTTGGAGCTCTGGTTCCACACTACACAGTGGCACCCTGGATTAGTGTTGGACCATCTGGATGCTTCGAGTAAAAGCTTTATTTAGATATAAGCCTATAGTCTGATTACCTGAGTAGTTTGGGCTGAGCCCTTGATGGCACGTGGGTGCCAAGGGCTCTAATTACATTAAAGAAAATAGTCTTCATTGTGAATCTGATGCCATCCTATACAAAATCCTCCCCTGATGTCCTGGGCATACTCTACAGTAGAGCTTCATGACTTCTCCCTAGTTGTCTTTAGTCCAGCCTGTTGCACCTTATGTAATTCACAGGTGCTAATGGCACTATTTGCCAAAGGAACTGACAACCAGATTAAGGGGATTTCACTTTGTTCAGTGGGCCATTACTGGCAGGGCGGGCCTGCTTCCTCGGTGAACGTTGCTTTCTAACTTTGGAATTGATGACTGTTGTAAACCCTGTCAGCAGAGAGCCTACGGTTACAAAGCTTGCTGTTTCTGTCAAACGATCGACCAGCGCCACCTAAAACGGTTTTGGAGATTTGGTTTTGCAGCCCCGTGAGGATGGCTGGAAAAGGTATTGCTTAGGTTCTGCATCCTGGGCTTCACCATGGGACCATAATGTAGTACCCCCTGCTACCCTGCCCTATGCCCTGGTAGCATCTAGTAACTGTCGCGTGCCAACATAACTCTGATTACATTTGGGAGATGTTGTAGGAGGGAAGCAAGAGCAATCTGTTACAACCAACCTAGCCACTGGGATCCATGCATGGTCGAAGACAAAACGTTGGTATACATTTACCAACATTCAGTGGCACCAACATTCCTTTTCAAAGACTTAAACTACCTTGCTCAATAGCTGTCTAGGGCAGACATGTTCCATACTTCAGGGTGGTTCTCAAATGGCCCATCTCCAGTTTTTCTGTGAATTCTGGTGGTTTCCACATCCCCCATATGGATTTCAGAGTTTGGTTCTTGGCTGCTCGTCTCACCCTACAATCTGCATCGCAGGCAATAATGGAGAAACTGCCTGAATATAGTCCCAGGCCATCCAAAATCATCTGGAATGGTGATGGGGAGGTCACCTGTACTAATTTTGGAAGAAGTTGCTGACTGTTACCGTCCAGCCTTTCTGCCTACACATTTCATTGTGTAATACAGGGCTTTTTCAATTGCTTACCGTTTATTTTGTGTAAAACCAACAGCAGTTACCAGTGACGAGATCTTTATGAAGCCCTTTGCTTGTGTCTGGAATAAAGTGGTGGGCCACCATCCCTGTACACCAGCTGACACTTTTAATCTGGTCAAGGGAGGTGATGATATCTAGGCTTGCTTTGTCCTATGGTGCAGCCGTGATCTCCCCACAGTAGTAGTCTGCTAATGAGTGCAAACATTTCCCTGTGGTGACAGTCACTGCCCTCTACATAGCTTTCCATTGAATTCCACCAATATCACTGTTTTGACCAAATGCCTTATGTTCCTTGACATGATTCCCCTCTCTCCAAAGAGAGGGGTGGCTTTGTCACTGCATTTCATGTTCTCCCACGGGCATGCAGGGACTAACTTGCTGTGTAGTTGCAGAACTTGCCCTAGGCATCTTTTATTGGGACGTCCTTTACATTTTGGGACTGCAGAGATCAAGACGCGCTTAAGCCAATGTGTCAGTATTCAAAGGCTACGAGTACCCAAACAGCCTCACGTCTAGCTAATACAAAGCTACTCCAGTCAGGCTTTCAGGCAGACATCCAGTCGCCCTTCAGCATCTTAGTCTCTGCCGACTGATGTCACTGGGATCCTGGTTAAAGTTCCGCAGGTAATCAAACATGCATCCACTTTTGCTGTGGTTTTGCCAATCCACTGGATGTTGTTTGGTCAGGTGTTGGGGGCCGGGCTAATAGAACATGCCTGCTTGGCGCACTGTGCGTGAAATTCTTGCAAGTGACTTTCATACTGGGGCAGTGGATGCTTTTGGAAAGCCTGTAAGCCATTGTGGGAGGCATTACAGCATTCCCGTGCTTTTGCATCTGCTATGCCTACTCCTCTGGTGCAGTTCAAGGCAGTCTTTCCATCGCTAGCTAGTCCAGAACACCAACTTGGATGCTATGACTAACTTGGTCCTTTGCTGGTACTTTTCCTAGCTCATTGCCCATGACCTTAATGCCACCAGCAATTTGCTTGGGTAAGTCATGGCTTTTGACATCTAGAAACTACTCATCTAAATTTATTTTTGTATTTGAAAGTGCTTAGCGAGACTAGTCAACAGTCTGATAATATCAGCATAGACTATGTTCAAAATCAACCAGTAACAATCACAGATGACTGACTTAAGTGAGTTTTTTAAGGAAGAGCGAAACAAAGAATAGGGGGTAATGGAGCAGAGATGGAGGTTCCAGTGAAGAGGGGCAAGAAGTTGGAAATGGCACAAGGAACAGTAAGTTGGAAAAGTCCAGCAGAGTGAATAGGCTGAGGGCGAATAGAATGAGAACAGAAGCAAGGTAATCGGGGGCAAGACCCTGAATACTAGACTGAGGAAATTATATTTGAGCTGAGTGGACCACCCTAGAGGAAGAGATGAAGTAAGAAAGCAGACAGTGAGCTACTAGAGGAGTGATAGATTGATTTTAAGAGGGGCAAGGCGAGAGCAGGGAAGACCAAAGAATAGAACCAAGCAGTAGAAGAGTTGAGAAAAGGCTAGTGAGGAGACCAGAAGCTTAGTGGCATAAAATGTGAGGGCGAATTTTAGAGATGAAAACGACAGGCACGTGAGGCGAGATGTGATGAGAGATTAGAGTGAAAGTAAAGACCGAGATTGCGAGCAGTAGGAGAAATCGAGAGATTAGAGGGAGGAAAAAGGATGGGAGGAGACGGGATGGAAGAACATTAGCAGAAAAGGGGTATTTCCGGCGTTTAGGCATGGAATCTATCCACTGTCCCTTGTTTATCTTGGTCTACGGAATGCTAGATAACTATGCAACAAATCCTCCTCTGTATTGGATTGGTTTCGTAGACTGAATTCACACTTCCTCTGTCACTGACATGGAGCTCATCTTTCAATACCACAGTTGCCGCTTCCCTGACTACCGCAAACGTTTTGCTATACTCTTGTGTGCCTCTGGTTGTAGTGGAGGGACTGGAACACTATATTGTGCTAGCTATGTAGTTTCACCTTCTCCAAGCTTTTCCTCCTTTGTTCTTTTACCACTTTCTAAAAACCTCATCTCTTTACTACTGCTCCATCATCCCCATGGGATCGACTTCTCATTCTACACTTTTTCTTCCATCTCCATTTTCTAATCCCCTCGTTCTTCTAGGTGATTTATCTTTTACTGATTCTGCACTTCCACTTCTCGCCATGCTAGATTTTATTTTCTTCTTGTTACACACCCTCGCATTTCTGGGTCCCATCTTGATTTTGCTTCCTCTTCTCTGACTTTCTCGAGTTTTATCTCTTTTCTTATCTCTGCTCCAATTTCTCATACACTGCCAACACTACCGACTGCTTCTCTTGCAAGTTTCGATGCTCTGCGCCTTGCTTCTTGTATCTCGGTTTTACCGTCTCACTCTGCCTTCACTGCACCATCGGCGGCTGACGTGGCTTCAGTCCTTTTCTCCTCACTTTATTTCCACATTTGATTTTATTATCTGGCAGAAGAGTGACATTACAAGAATACAATTTCAAAAACAGTCCCAAAAAAGAGAATCCCAAGCAACTCCCTTCCCCCTGGTACTGCTTACCCCTTGTTTACTAGAGTGCTGAGACCCCCTGTCGGGTGTGCCATGTACTTTTTAGGCCCCTCATTTTCCCCCACCCCTTACCGTGAAGGCACCCACTGATATATCAAACCCTCCTCTTAGACTCCCCCCACCCATAATACTCCACCTCCTTTCTACACCTTTCCTTGGGGGAAGGGAGGGTTGGGGGGGGGGGGGTTACACCGGATCTGCCCATCCCACGGTTCAGGCTTCACATTTATTTTTTCAAGGGGTCCCTGTCCATTGGCCCTGACCTTCGTGAAGCCCCGCCATTATCCTCTCCATGGTATAAATGCTCTTGGCCATGTTGGACCATTCACTCTTGCTGGGTGTTTCCATTTGGTGGCAATGCATGCCCTGGCGGCCAACAACAAAGATGCTGCCATTTGCAGAAGCCTGGAGTACTCTCTATCCCGAACAGGGCCAGTAAGGGGTTTCTTAATTCTAATTATCCCATCTAGGTCTATGATCCACCCGAGGACCTCATCCAGAAGACCTGTATCTGGCGACGGCCCCATCACATCTGCCAATTGGCTCTCTACACCACCCTTACAACACTTGGGACTCGTAGCGGGAAACCTCTTTGACAGTCTGACAGATCAAATTGCCACCTGAGGCGCTTGATGGAATGCTTGTTATACTGGCAAGATAATGTCATAGAAACCCCCACATGCACAGTATTCTCGAGAGGTACTCCATCTCAAGTCTCTTGCCCACCACGTTATCTGTGGTCGCCCCTGTTAAGACGGATTTCTGAACTCTGTCCTGGTGGCGCAGAAGTTCAGAAGGCCAACCAATTACTTGGAACAGGGTAACCTCTGGACAAGCCAGACCAATCAAGGTAGCCATCGCGGCGGTCAAGACTAGGTCTCAAGAGGGGTGAGGGTGACTGAAAGCCCGCAATGAGCACACAAAGCAAGAGCGCTTACAAACTACTCCAAACAGTTGTTATATCAAAAATAGATACACATTTATTTTAAGGCCTTTAAAATAATGACCGTAGCGAGAAAATCACAATATCACAATATTAAACCAACACATACCATATCAACACAATATATATACAAATACACAGTCGCAAGCGTTTAAAGCACGAAATATGTAGTCCACCTGAAAGGAAAGGAACACAGGCAGTGCGATAACGCTTTAGACTCAGTTTGCCTTCAGAGGCACCTAACTAGATGGAAGTCCGAGCCCTGCGAAGAGTGGAGCCTTGTGCTCAAAGTACCTGCCATGCCGGTGCCAACGGGCAAAAGGGGAAGCTCTTCGTAGGAAGTCAGGCAGTTCAGGTTAGTGCACAGCAGAAGGGGAACAGGTTCCGCAACTCAAGCGCAGCCTCCACAGCGAGCAGAAGCAGAGCGCGAGTACGGCAAAAGGGTGCTGTTTTTACACAGCAGGGAAAAGCAATGGGATACTGCAGGAGGGCGACCAGATCCTAGATATACTACTCACCGGTCCCCGAAGCAAGCAGACCCAGGCTTCTCCACGTTAGTTTCAGCAGCTGGCAGGTTCAGAAGAGCAGGGAAGGCCTCGTGGTCGTGTAGAGCAAAAAGACGTCCCAATCGACGAAACCGGCACAGTTTGTTGCCGCAGCAGGACAACGGAGCGGCCGTATGTATTCGAGCCAAATGTACACTCCTCCCTTCAGACCTGGGAACGCCAAGCGTACGAAGCGTGGGAGAGTGACAAGGACTCGAAATACAACACAACCTGGCGGCGGTTACAGAGCAGGACTCCCTTGTAAGCTGGTCAGTCAACTGGATGGCCCAGAGACACTTCCGAAGGCTTCCTTGGCAGGAGATGATGAAGTCGCCGGGAATAGCTGTTCCTGCTATTCCAAAGGTCAAAGCACCAGTACAGGCCTTCTGGTTCGATCCAAGGAGGAAAGGGTTTCAAAGGACGACAGCAGTGCAAAGGAGGATTCCTTCAGCGGGTCACCAGCGATTCCTCGGTCCAGCTTCGTAGTTGCAGGATACTTGGCTCCTGTATTCCTTCGTTCGTGAGAACTCAGGAGATCGACATGGTAGTGGTGTTTCCAGCCCCCTCTTATCCACGGTTCCCTTCGCGCCAAAACGGAGGGGAGCCAATGGGAGATCCGCACATCAACACACATACCATACGTGGACCAATCACGGACCACGGTGGTCCCAGGCATTCACACCACTCTAGACTCTCTGGCACCCAGGATGTGTATTGGGACCAGACATCCCAGCCCTCACCCTGGAGGCACACAAACGACATGTAGAAGCCCGCGAAAGCATTTGCGTTTCGCGGGAAAGTACATGCCCAAATAAGGAAGGCCCCGGGTCGCTCGACCTGGGGAAGGTGAAGGGAGCAAGACGGTCAGTGGACAGGACAAAGGAGCCTCGTGGTCTGGCCATTTTGGGAGCCAGGCCACCATTTTGGGTTCAGTGCGAAAAACGCGCTCAGAACGCCAAAAGGAGCTCAAAATACACAAATCGATCGCTGCCACCATTCCAGTCCCTGAATGACTTGCACCGATCAAAATACCATCCTAAAAGAGTATCTAGGGCCTGTAGAAGGCTAGAGACCCAAGAGAGCTGTAACTTAGCTTACAGTGCCCTCTTGTGTCATGTTGCACTAAAGCCGCAACATGATAAAAGAAACTGCGGGAAACAGCGTTCCCCGGTACTGACTGTCTTAAGGGCATGTCAGTTTCCCCGTAAGAAAAGGAGCGAAAGCCCAGAGGAGTGCGGCAGAAGGCTGCACTTCTCTGGCAAAGTCAAGAACAAGGTGAAAAACAACAGCAAAAATTTAGGGGTTGCCACATGGAAGGAAAATGACCTACAATTACGAAATCTTTCCTAACAGCCCCAACCACAGGACCGTACATGGCTGATATCAACACGCTCATTTCAATGCCCTTGTCAAGTAATGTTTGAAAAGGGGCGAGATCTCTCCTTGTCTTGTCCCTGATGTTCTGTGAGCCCCTTTTAGCTGCAAATACAGAAACTGAGTTTGCCTATGCCCAGCGCTTCCTCTTAATCTGTTATATTGATGTATAATATTGGGTGGCCTTATAGTAGAGCCACAGATCAGGGAGGCCCACCCCTCCTCTCCATTGGTAAAATCAAAGTGGCCTTGGGAATTCTGGACTTCTTCCCCTGCCAGAGAAACCGGTGTAGAGCCCCATATCCAACAAAACCCCTCGGGTATTTATATGGGGAGCATTTGGAATGGGTACAGAACCCTCGGAAGGACGACCATTTTTAAATGCATTAAGATTACCCCTCCACTGATGTTTAAAATTAGTGAAATGGCAGAAGCCAACAATCTCATGGTTGGGTAATCTGCTTCGAATAACCTCAAGATCCCTCAGAAGTATTGCATTGTGGTGAAAGTAACCTCCAGCCCGAGGGGTGTAAACCAATATTCCCCCCTGACCAAGAGAAACAGAACGGACTTGATCTCTTCATTTTCAGCCCAGCCATAGCACCATAGTGTTCAAGCACAATGCAGCTGGTTTGTAGACCATGGGTTTGCTCACATGTAGCAACATGTCGTCTGCATATAAGGTGACCCTATAGTCCACCCCCCTCACCCCTCCCTGCTTGACATACCCACCAGTCCCAGGTCCTCTCTGATCCTCTGGCCCAGAGGCTCTATTGACCAGGCCTACACCCCTGTCTGGTTCCCCTCCCAAGCGCGAACCACCGCGAGTACCCCGTTCACCGTGACTGAGGCTGTTGGGACAGGCTTCTGCAAGGGATCATGGCAGTGTACACGTCCTCAATACCAAATTAACAAGGAAGCCCCCACTGAACTCTTATCAAAAGGCTGTTTTAGCATCTATTGAGATAGGACGGGTCCCCCCCCATGTCATGGATGCATGTAGCAGATGTAATGTTTTCCTCATTGTGTCCACTCTGCTGCCCCTTAATGAACCCCACTTGGTCAGCGAAATCAGTCTAGGCATGTACCCTGCCATTCTCATGGCTATTAGCCTGGTGTAGAGCTTGGCATCCGTGTTAAGGATGGAGATCAGTCGATACAACCCGCACTTCAGAAGGTCTCTTACCCCTTTGGGTATCACTGTAATAAGAGCCTAGCGGGATTCCGTGGCCTGACCCATATTAAGTAAGACTGAACTCAGTCATAAAGGGAAGCAGGGCGGGGAGGAATGTTTAATAGAATCCTGCAGTGAAACATCTTCTCCCAGGGCCTTCCCCAGGGGTAAACTTGCCACCGACTTTCTAACTTCCTCCTCCATTATGGGAGCTTCCAGCACAGAGGTTTATCCATCAGAGTTTAAGATTAGTGGACTCCAAGTAGGAGTCTGTTGTGCTCCTCTGGGTTCACCTCTGTGGCATATAACCTCTCGTAAAAGGCTGCAAAGGCCTCAAACGCCCTCACCTATTGGATCTGTTGCCCTGTCCCCCTCAATTTCCGCCACCCACCTGTCTGCACAGTGGCTCCTCGGCCTAGCGGCCAACAAGGAGTCTGCTTTGTCCCCTTTCTCGTTTTTTTTCCTTCTAAATTGCAGATTTATAATTTTCCCTCCAAGAGCCTCAGTTCCTCCCTTTCCCCCCTTGCTTTCTGTATGTACTCCTCCCGACTCTGGGAGGGGTCATGCACTCTTATCTCATCCCTCAATCTCTGCTCCACTAGTGCCCTTCCCCTTTTATTTTTTTTGTTTCATGCTCCCTCCCGAATTAGGTTCCCTCGCCAGGTCGCCTTCCCTGCCTCCCAGACGTTTCTTATCCACCTCCCCATTGTCGTTCATCTTTCACTATTACCTTGTTCATTTCGGAGTAGAACACGGGGTCCCTCCAAAGAGATTCATTACTCCTCCATTTAGACCCAGTGGGTCCAGCCACTGTATGTTTACTGTCACCATATACTGGTCGGACCAGAAAATCTGAATGATCCCCGAGCTTCTTCCCATATGTCTCTGGAGATGTAGAGGTAATCAATCCTATTGTCTTGTGCGGTGGGGGAGTAAAACATGTACCTCCGTGGGTGAAGGTGGCACCATATATCCTTCAACCCCCCCCTCCCCCAAGGAGTCCTGAAACAGTCTGGAGGCTCTCATGCCCTATCCCCCGTGCCAAACCTATCCATGTCTGGGTCTGTTCACATGTTGAAAGCCCCCCACCACCATGATAAAATGTCCCAAACTTTCTACCAACATTTTTGCCATTGTCCTTCAGAAATCTTAACTGACCCGGATTAGGGGTGTATAGTGGCAAACGTGTACCTTGTCTTTCTAATTTCCCCCGAGACCAGTAGGGCCCTCCCCTCCATAGCTGACCAAACCTTAGTTACTTCCATTCTAGGTCCCTTCTTTATCAGGAGACCCACCCCAGCCTTTCTCATGGGGCTGGAGCCCCAGAACTCCTGGCCAACCCACCTGCATGGGACTCTTCTCTCTCTTGAAGTACCTGGTTTCCTGGCACATGACATCTAGTTCCGACATTCGAAATTCCCTTGTAACCAGGGATTGTTTGGTGGGTTGAGTTCAAACTTTTTATGTTCAGGGTGCCTATTCGTAGAGGTCTCTAATGCTGTGAGCCTGTACCAGGAAAGATTCCCCCCCTCCCTAAAATCCAGTATGCCTCCCCCACCTTCAGCCCCTCCCTGTTCACATTACCAGGTCAAGACAACCACCTACGGGCGGATGCTGCAGCACTTCCCTGGGGGTGCCCCACTATGCTCTGGTGGGATGTGGTGAGGTACCTGCTGTGCTCCGATCCTAGGAGCTTGTCTCTGGCCACTGCTTTGCTCTGGGGCAGCATCTGCTTTCTGTTGCTACTCTCTCCCTTGCTCATGGGTGGGGGAGGCAGAATGGGGGGGCGGTCCCTGATCTGGCCTCTGCACTGGGGCCGAGACTGCAGGGTGCCCTTGGCTCCTCCCATACTGCCCAGCCAGAGGAAGACTTTGCACGGTGCTCTGGGCCTCTGGTGGGGGCTTCTTGTGGGAGGGTGGGCTTGACCCTCCTTATGGCCCTGGAGAGAGGAGCTTCTCATGGAGACTGCCTCATCTCTGTACCCCTGCTACTCACTTTCACTCTTGACACCCTATCCTGTTTTTTCTGCCTCGCTGACCTTCACAGCCTTTGCTTTCGGCCCACCTTCTCTCAATGTGACATGATTTACATAGTCTTGAAAGGTGGTGGCTACACTCAACGTCTGAGGCTGTCTTTAAATCCTACTCTTCATATCACATTTTATGAGGACTGCCTTCTTTCTGCTAAACTATCATATTTCTCTGATCTCCTGTATACATAATCATCTCATCCACAATGACCTTTTCGAACACTTTCTCCTCCCCCATTGCTTAACTCTTCGTTTTCTGCTTCGGACTTAGCCAGGCAAAGAGAGGTGACCTTAGAGAAAAATGAGGCTATCCACTCATCGTTCAGCCATACCTACAATTTAATTTTCTCCTGCTTTGCCCCCTACTAACTTCGCTCATTTTTCCTCCATCCCAGATGGTGACAGTTCCCTTTTTGCTGTCCCACCTGTGCCCGTCCTACTGCTCCTACAGACCCTAGCCCATTGATTCTTATTTCTAAAGTCTATCCATCTCTCATATTACCTTTCATCTTTCTTTGATATGTCTCAACCTCAGTTTTCCTTCTTTTAAGCATGCTTCTAGTCCTATTTTGAAAACCTGTTAACTCTTCTCTCGTCTTGCATTTTTGTCCAATCTGTTTCCTTATGTCTCTATGCCCAAGTCTCTTTATTTCAAAGTAGCTTAGACAAACCCAATCCTCCCTCGCCTTAAGTCTGGTTTCTGCCCCCTGCCTTCAACAGACTGCTGTTCTGTCAGTTCTAAACTCATTGCTCATTGAATGCTATTCCAAACACTCTTCTCATCCTACTGGATCTGTTTGCTGCATTTAACACCGTGGACCACTCGTTTCTATTGGTCTTTCATCCTTTGGTCTTTCAGGTTCTGTTCTCTCGATTCAAATCTTTTATCCCAGTGGGCATTTTCTGTCTCCTGGTCGGGGTCCACCTCAGACTGTTGCTCTTTCCTAAAGGGGGTTCCACAAGGGTCAGTTCTGGGACCTTTACTGTTCTCCTTCTTTGGCCAAGGTTATTTCCTCTAACAGCCTATCAAATCAGTTCTATGCTGAAGACTGAACTCTTTCCTACCTCAGCTGACATACATGCTCAGCTGTCTTCATGCTTACTGGCAATAAAATCTTGGATGTCCTCATTATCTTACTCTTAACACTGCTAAAACGGAAGTACTTTTTTTCTTTTCCTCTCATTACTATTCCTCCCCCTCCTACAGCGTCTATACAATTTCCACCATCTAACCTCCCCATTGCATCAACTGCTCGTAATTTGGGACTTTACTTTGACTTTTCTCTACCTTTACACATCACATTTCAATCCTTCTCACGCCAGTTGCTTTCGCTCTTAACTTTTGATGCCACCCAAATACTGATCATCTTTGGTTCTATTCCACTATGCTCTTTGATCTTCTGGTTTCTTGTCTTGCTCCCCTGTCTTCAATGCCTCTAATTTGTGTACTTTTTTGTTAGACTCCACATGATTCTATTTCTTCTGCTCTTAATCTTGGTTGGCTTCCTTTCCAGGCTCAACTTAAATTCAACTTGATTTTCTTTAAATCATTCCATGGTCTTGGCCTGGATTATCTATCCTTGTCTCATTTTATACCAGTTCTCTTCATTCTTGCTCTCTATTTCGCCTTAATGTTGCCAGACGCTCCTTGTGCTGTCACGTGTCTGTACATTCTCTCTTCTAATTCCTCTGCATTGGAATGCTCTTTAACTACGGTCCATTTGTGCCTAATTATTTTCTTAAATCGTTGATCTTATCCAGCAGGATTGATGTTTGGTTTTTTATGCAATTCCTCACACTATTGTAATGTTTTTAAACTTTCTTATGTAAACTGCTTTGGATTAAGGTGCTATATAAATCAAACAAAATAAATGTACATGTTCACTGAACTAATGTGTGAATGGGTTTCACTGTGTTCTTCTCTTACATGGTAAAGTTACTTTGTGCAAAATTGAAGTGCACCCCTCTATGCACTGTAGGTGTCACAATGATGCCCCATCCCTTGCTTTGGGATTGGTTTCTGCAAAGTCTTAACTACTAGTTTTGAGGCTGTAATGCTTGGCTGAAGTCTTTGTATCCGGTTCAACTGGATGTAGGTTTGATGCTGATGGCACTTGAGGGTGTTTTGCTGGTCCCTGGGATTACTAGGCTTAACCCATTGGTGTTGGTTGTACACCCTGCCGTCTCTACTTGAGCCTTATGCACCCTGTTAGCTCATTGCCCCTTATCTGGGGCCCATCAGCTGTGTCTTACTTCCATTCCTTCCTCGCACCTTCTTCCTGGATGACTTTCCATATTCTGCTGCTCCTCCCAGAACTATTGTTCTCCAGCCTCTCCGAATTTTCCAGTCATGCCTGGTTCACCTCTGTCTCTTGCCTCCCATTTTGTTTTCCTTCACCTTGCCTATTGCCACCATCTGTTCCTGTTGACCCTCTACCTCGTGTCATTTTCTGGGTGTGCATCCCACCCCATCGTCCCTGGTTCCCTAGCCCAATTCTAGTCTTTCCTGGGTGTGGCTTCCCATCCGCATTCAAGTCTGTTCCTGTTGTCTCCCAACACCACCCCCAGGTCTTTCCTGGGCGTCTCCTCCACCCTACCCTAGTCGCTTTCCTGGTTATCAACCTTCCTCCCATACCATGCCTTTTGGGTGTCCACTAACCCCCACCACTAATTTCCCCCATGATCCTACTTCACTTTGTCCTTTCAGTCCCTCCCCCCCTCCCCCACACCTTCTAGCTAGGGTTAGCTCTTTCAGCTAGATTTACTGCTCCCTTGCATAAACCTTCTTGTGGAGGTTTCCTACCTGTTCCTGGGGATGGAACTACCTGGTCTGCCGACTGCACCACTATACAAGAACTTCACAAACGCACACTAGTGCTTGAATCAAATGGAAGCACTTCATTGTTTGCTTTCACCAACTGCGTTGCATCCTGGTGAAATGGCTGCTGCCATTTGAACTTTGACTGTATGAGCTTCTAGTTGTGCTGTGGGCACCAGCAGGCCATGTGTAACAGTGACTTGTCTGGTGTAAGCCTCCTGAAGCAGTTTCTCATGGTGAA
Source organism: Ambystoma mexicanum (assembly GCF_040938575.1). NCBI lineage: Eukaryota > Metazoa > Chordata > Amphibia > Caudata > Ambystomatidae > Ambystoma > Ambystoma mexicanum. The sequence goes on along the minus strand of NC_090923.1, from coordinate 1,450,691,446 downwards.
AGAGCCACAAGGTGAAGGAACTCAGCTCAGCAATAGATTGACACTTAGCCTAAACCGGCACTTATTTGTATCTAATTCTTCCTTCTATCAAAGATGTGACGCATGTACTCTGTATCTAATCTATGCCTCGTCAAGGACCACCTTGTAACCCGGTCCCTCACACTATCCGTTGTATTGGTTCATCTTCCTTCACATTGTATGTGCAACCTTCTGTAACCACTGCTGACAATTATAAAGCGTACAGTTACCCCAGGGTTCTGCTGCGCTATACAAATAAACCTTTGGTCAGGTGGGTCCCTGTAAATTTATTTTTATTAAGTGTCGCCCTGTAGATGCCTTATAAATCTGGTTCCTGTCACGACCGATCCCCAGCATAGAGCTGCTCGCTGAAGTAAACTGGTAGTTCTACAAACACCTGACAAAGCCCCATTAGTGCAGTAATGCTCGGGCAGCGTGAGCATCCGCCAGCAAGCTTTGCTAGGAGTACAGGGCCATAGAAACTGTGGCGTGGGTCTTTACCTTTGAGGGAAACCGAGCACTGCTCTGTTGGCTTCAGGGACCCCACTGGAGAAATTCCTCCAGCTCTGAAATGGTCCTCTTGCAGTGGTCGTCTTACCCACCCCAAAAATATGGCATGTTCAATTGGACCTCAAGTACATTAATCGATGATGGTACAACTGGTTGTTTCTGCTGCTTCTTGGTGCGAGCTTCTGCAAGTTGGGAGGGGTGGATGTACTGTGGAATAGAACTTTGAAGGAGCAACCGATTGATGTGGAGAGTCTAGGTGTTTTGGGCACAAGAATATTGTTTTCATATGGGGGGTCCTGGTTTGATGCTATATTGCTAGCTGAGTGATCATACGAGTGGGTGTGGTAAGGACATGTGGGATAGACCAGATGAGTGTGCGTGTTGTGCGCACTAAATGAAGAGCAGCTGATAGGTGTGTCTTTGCTATATGGGTTGTAAGGTCGAAAAAGGGTGCAAGAAGGTAATGGACTGAGCTACGTTGATTAGATACCATGTAAGGTGGTTGTGGGTTCCAGGTTCCTACAGGTGTCCTTGTGATTCTTTTAAACGGAAGCTTCTGACTTTCTGTAGATGTGTTGTTTCAAGTTGCTCAGTACAGTATTTGTCTTTCCTCTTGAAAGCTGTAGTTCACATAAAGCATTAACAATGTGATGGCTGGTTAGTGCATTTGCCTGGCTGGTAACTGAATATCCAGACATATGGTGTAGCTGGCTGTCGCGGCGTGGGTTACTATGGCAAGGATGGATTGACTTTGCTGGGCGGGGAAGGGGAAACCACAACCTAAAAGCATTACTACCACCTCACGTAACAGTCATCTGCACTGGCTCCCGGTTAACTGAACAGCAGCCTTCAAAGCCATGTGCATCCCGCACCCAATCATACAGGGCTGTAGAACAAAATCATCCACTACTAGCCCCCTAGAAATCTGAGACTTGGCTTTCCTCCTGGCTATTCTACTGCACCACTCCACTAGAGATGGTGGCTCGGCTTTCTCTAGCCTAGCACCCACCATCTGGAACACTTCCTCTGCTGCACCAAAAACGACCTCTGTCAAAAAAGCCCTGAAACCCTTGCTTTTTACTGCATTATCCTGAAAACCCCATAAATCATGAATACATACACATGAACTGCCTCACCAGGTGGTACCTGCTGTTTGCGATTGTCTGGACAACACACCTCCATATAGCTTGCTTACCTTTCCCTCAAGATGATTCACAGCACTCCCATATATCAATGAACGCCTGCACCAGGCATGTATGTAAAACGGGCCAATCGCAATAGTACTGGAAGCCCAGTGGTGGTGTAGAGCCAATGCTACCACCTCTGCAATTGTACACCTGAGCCACTTAGAAGAATTTGGAAGCACAGCCCGTTTGTATCCTAAAAGACTGTTCTTGCAGCTTTGCATAAAGTAAGCAGCTACAACAGAAGAGGCCAAATACTTGAGTGGATGCCCTAATGTCAACGTACCACCAATGGCTGCAAGGTAAGTAGAATATACCATTCCACTGGCATGGCTATCCACACACAGTATACAGCAAGGATGTGGTTGTGCTGTTCATAGATTATCTGCCTACTTACAACAGACTACGCCTCAACACCTGACCGCAGAATGCAGGGCAGACCTATGATAAATTCGGGCACTCTGAACATATAGAAAGTCTCTAGGACTGATTACCCTACTCGTCACAGCACCCATATACATGCCGGACTGCTTGGGTTGCTCTTCTGATGGACAAAAGATGCAAGGTAGCGCAATGGTGAAAGCTAAAACCAGAAATGGTAACCTTATTGGGAGAAGTTGTGCCTTGGTGCTGATCTCACCAACCCTTATTGTTAATGTGCTGGTAACATTCCAAGGGGCCATGGCTGAGGACACCAGTGAACAATCCCTACCCACCTTTAACGCTCATCTATAAATGTTGGAATAGCCAATCGTAGTGTGCTATGTTTTCACCCATATCAGTTTAGTAGGTGGTCTCAAGCAGAGCTACCAGATTGCAGCCAATGTATGTACTAACCCCTATGGAATGTATATCTAGTTGATTCCCCTAACAATCTGTTCCCACCCTAGGGTTCTGTAATCGTGAAGACAATGGCACAATGGTGTAATTGTCACTTTTAAACTGTTGCCAAGTGTGGAGTCACCTGCAAGCTCAGAGATTGTGTTAATGTCCACAGCTGTCCCTGTTTTATATGGGTTTTGTTAAAACAGGTCTTTGGCAAATGTTTGCACTGTTTTTTTGGCATGCGATTTCCCCTGGCACCTCTGCTCACTCAGAGGGTTTCCACCCCTATTTTACACTGTTTATCAAATGCCTGCAGGTGAGAGTAGAATTGCTGCTGTTCCTCAACTATCTGGACTTTTTGCCGAACCTCTGAAATGTGAACAGGAGCCTGAAGGAACTCTACGCCGAGATGTTTTCATCATGTGTGGCATGATTAAGAACCTGCACATGCCTTCAGTGCCCAAGGAAGAAATGGCACTGTGGTGGCCCGTAGGGAACCTCAGCCCATCTTTGAATTAAAAGTAAAGTAGGACAGTGTATTCACGGGGCGGAAAGAGATTGCAAACCTGGAATGAGGCACCTTGGATGATTGGCAGGGAGCTGCCAGCACACCAATGGTGGGCAATGCAGTTTTGTGAGGAGATCAGATGCTGGTGTTGGGCATGCAATGGGTGGAACTGGTCCCAATTTGTTGGCACTGGTGCGATCTGGATTTCTTAAAATAAAGCTACTGTTGAGATCATGAGCTCATCCAGTTATTGGTGTGCAGTGACTCTTGTGGTATGCACACTACCAGGCAGTTCAGCCGCTTACATATATTTACCTACATATTAATGTAAAGAAAATCAAGCTATGATAGATGGTCGTGGCAATACCAAGATCTGAAATTTGATATAGGTACTGTACTACTAGATATAGTGGTCACATTATCTGGTTGTCTGGTTTATTACTAATAGTTCCCTGGATCCCACAATGTAAAGGGCCACTGCCACCTGAATGGTAAACCTGATCGGTTTCAAAATTCAGAAAGGAATTGCTTGCTTGCATTGTTTTGCTGCCTCCATTTTAAAATCGAAGTTGGCTCTGCTTGGAAATAGATTTGTGCTCCATCTGCTTTAGTTTTACATCCGAGTAACATTGCATTGTTTTTTGCCTCGGTTTTCAAAATTGAATTTATGTATATAGTTAATACATTTCTGTACCACTTGTCCTGGTGCGTTTAGCTACAACTGTGCTGTGCAGCCTCTCATCCTTATTTACTTGTCAAAACCTCTGCCGACCTATGGCTCTCAATTTCTCCTATATTCTGTAACTGCTACACTATCACCTCGTCCACCGGCCCCCCCATATCTGGTAGGAAAAAGCACAAAAAAGACATCCTAAGTGCAAGCCCTGGACTTCCCATTGCAGACACCTATGTCAGTGCCTCATTTAGAGAGGTTTTCACTGATATAATATTCTCTCTGTCACCTCTTCAGATCTATGGACACCCCATCTCACATCTCCTCTCCCTCCTTTCACATGCTCTTTCATTAACAGTGGCACCAAGTGGGAAGCCATCTGAGCCGGTTTCTCATCCTCACGTTGCTTTGTTAATGTCTATCACACGGGCACCATCCTGGTTCAGGGCCCACAACCCAACCGTCTGCTCTTTGACCGGATCTTGCCTTCTCTCATTAACTTCCATCCTTCTACTACATCTCCCCCTTTACTCTTGCTCCCTCCTCTGACTGGTGTACCACGCTCCTGTACTCCACCTCAGAAAACTTTCAAAGTCACAGACCTCTTCCACCTAGCAACTCTTAATGCCTGCTCAGCCAACAAACACTTCTCCAACATCGGTCTCCTTCTTGAAGATTGACCTCGACATTCTCGCTCTTACTGAGACATGGTTCAATGCCAGCTCCTCCTCTCTAATGGCATCCAGATCATATCCAAGCCGCAACCTCACGGTACTGGCAGGTGGGTTACCTCATCTTCCTCAAGTGGGTTACCAGCCTCCAGGCACCACCACACTGAATGGGCTGACTTCTGCTCTTCCTTACTTTCATCCACCTCTAACCTAATCCTTCTCCTGGGTGACTTCAACATTCAACTGGAATCCCCTGGCTCTGCATCCACTCTTTTCACTGATCCCTGCACCTCACTTTCTCTGTCCATTCTCCCTTCTGGGCCAACCCACTCAGCTGGACACCCTGGATGCTCTCATACACTCTGACCCCACCGATTTTCCCCCAACTAGTCACCCCACTCCCTCCTGGATGGACCATTCTCTCCTCTCTGCCCAATTGGGTCCATTTGGCCCCCTGTCTGCCCCTCCCCCCCCTAATGTTCCACCATACTCGTTCGCTAACATTTGCCCGATGAAACGGGTGACTGTGGCTGCCTTCCCCCCCACCTTCAACCTCCTCTCCTCTGACTCTACTAACGACTCTGCCCTCAGCAAACTCCACCTGTCCATCACAACACTCTTGATGATCTTGCCACAGTCCTCAGGATCCGCCTGAAACCTGCCTCTAAATGTAACACCTGGTACGACACTGATCTTGCGGCCCTGAAACCAAAGTTCAGGGTGGTAGAATGGAAATGGCAAAGTTCAGGATCACCCTCTGAACAACTGGCCTGCCGCCTGTTCCAAAGGCAATACAGACGCTGTGCAAAGAAAAGATCCCACATACAGGCCTAGGTCTCTGGCACATCTACCATGGCTGAACCTTTCTTCCCAGGCCCTCTGCAACGCACTGGCCTCACACTGCCAACAAAACTCAGGCCATCCTGACCACTCTTTCTACACTCCCTCACAACCCATCCCACACCCCCCTCAACTCCATTCCCCACCCTCCCTCCAAATTCCTTCTCACCTGTCACACTTGAAGTTACTAGTGTTGTCTGCTCCATGAAGGTCTCTTCTAAACAGGTCTCCCCTTGCTAATCCAGGACCATCGAGGATGACCTTGGCTCTCTTGCCACTGCTCTCGCTGATTTCTGCAATCACTCTGCCACAGGATCTTCCCCTCACCCCTTAAGCACTCGCTTGTACATCCACTCCTGAATAAACCATCCTCAGACCCTACTTGGCCTGCCAGCTACTGTCCTATTTCCATCACCCCCTTCCTGGGGAAGCTGCTTGAGAAGCTGCCCTTGGCCCAACTCAACTCACACACTGAACTAGTTGGTGGTCTCCACGACCATCAATCTGGATTCTGAGCACCCAGAGGCACGGAAACTGCTATTCTGAACACCCGTGAAGAACTACTTACATCTCTGGACTCAAACTCCCCAGCTGTTCTTATCGATCTCTCCTCTACCCTCATACAAAGTCTCCCTTGGCATCTTGCTACACTTGGCATCTCAGAACCGGCACTGGATTGGCTGACTGCTTTCCTCACTAACCGCTCTTCCCAAGTCATCCTGGCCTCCTTCTCCTCCTTCCTCCACCTGTGGTGTCCCTCAGGGCTCTGTACTCGTTCCCCCTTGGCTCTTTGACATCTATCTTGCTCTGCTTTCTCGCATCATTGCTGCCTTCTCCAACTTGCAATGTTATGCAGATGACACAGCTCTTTTTCAAACTCCCTGCTTACCTTCTTGCACCCTCCATCATCCTTGACTGCCTATCTGCCATCCAGTCTCCAACGATATCAACGCCTGTAAAAACGAGATCCTTCCCAATGGGACCCCTGCTCCCACTTTCTTGCCCTCAGTCTGGCCTTCCTCCTTGGGCTCTCCCCTGTGCCCTCAACTGAAGCCAGAAACCTTGGAGTCATCTTCCTCTCCTTCCTCCCTCACACTCCAGACATTGCCAAAAAGTCCCACTGTCAACTCTTCCTTCTCAAAGGAATTTTACCTTTTCTCACTTTCCGTTAGAGGCCTAATGTGACCCAAGCCCTAGTTCCCTCTAGGCTTGACTACTGCAATAGCCTCCTGAATCTACCTTCTTCCACTCTGACCCCTCTAGGTAATCCAGAATAGGGCAGCAAGACTTATTCTTGGTCTTAAACCCAGGGACTGCATCTCTCCTGCACTAATAAGTCTTCACTGGCTCCTGGTTGCTGCACGGATTCAATTAAAATCCTTCTGCATTATCCACGAGGCTGTCTGGGCCCGGGGACCACACTATCTTCAACATTATCTCACTAAATACTCTTCCTCTCGCACCAACTCTGTGTGTAAAGCGTTTTGCTAAAGGAAGAGTAGGTGGTTGTTCACTTTCCTCAGCGGGCTCCCTCCTATGGAATAGACTTTCCCTCCCTCTGTGCCTTGAGCAGGATCTTCTTAAATTCTGGAAGCTCCTGAAGACTTGCCCCTTCCTCCTCACCTCTGCTAATCCCACGGTTGTGGTGATTGGTGTCGTGGGCCCTTATGCACCCTCTGTGCTTTCACCTGCCACACCAATTCTGCCCAGCTCCCGTCTATCCACAGCACTTGCATCCGCACAACCTGCGCCCTGGAGGTTTGCACTTACTCCTCCCGTGGCCGGGTCCATGTAGCACTCAACATTCCTAGCACTTCATATGTGGCTCACCCATGAGCTCGGACTCCCCAGCACTTACCCCCTCTTCCCTCACCCCTCGTCCTTGCTGTACTTGCACGTTTTGAATACTTACAAGGTATAGTAGGATCGCCCCCCCCCCCTGCTCTTAAATATTGTTAACGTATTTCCCACCCCTGCTCCCTCCTTTGTCGTTGCTTAAAACAGTATTTTCTAATTGTAGAAACGCCTAACAAGCACACAGTAAAAATAAATAGTAAGCCTTGCTCTCAAAGTTTACAAGACTAAAGTGCTGCCTGCAGCAACATATGGGGAATAGCTCTGACAGGAGTTTGGGGGTGACTGGGCAATGTTTTTCCCTGGTGAGAGCTGAAGATGCATTTTTTTCCAAAGAGAGAGCAATGCAAGTACCAGCTCATTCATATGTAGATCACTTTTTGGATAACCTCTGTATTAAAGCTTGAAATTAAGAAGGGGAAACAGAGATGCTGCAGTTCAGTAGATGTCCATCGTCCATTCCCTTAAGCAGCTAATGCTCTTGTCCAGTCTCCTCGAGCTCACCGCTATCTCATTACCCCTTCTAGGTCCTGCAAACCCCTCTCCATATCCAATATTACTTTAATTGCATCCGTTAGGTATTGACGAATGTTTGCTTTACCAGTATCTCTTTTAAACCCTACTCCCGTAGTGTACTTTACACTTTAACATGTTAAACAATTTATTAAAGAAACAAACGGTAACTGCCCTTGTTCCTTTCCCCTACGTCCAAATTCTGCCATTGTGCTCTCCTCCCTCTTATCCCTTCGACCTACCAGATCCATCTTTCTGAGATGGAGGACCCATCTGGGCACCCGGACGTGCGCGTTTTTTTTCCCCTTTCTTCCCCTCCCTTATTACCTTACTTTCACGTTCTCCCCTCTTGCTCCATTTCTTTCCCCTTCCCATTCTTTTCTTGCTTTCTTTTACTTTCCTTGTGCCCATCTCCCCCCCCTTTTTTGTTCTTCAATTTTTTTGCTTCACTCCCTTTTGGTCCTCTGTCTTACTATACTAGAAGTGATGACCATACCTGTGGTATAAACAGCGACTAGGGGTCCCCATCGTGTTTGTCCAGGAAAACCCACCATAAACTCCCCCCAAATCATTGTGAGCCATGTGGGTGAACATATCTAACATGAACACATCACAGACTTTGTGGGTGTCCCAACGGTTTTCCATTTCTGTGCCACAGCTAACCTACCCGAATCTTAGGGAGTCAATGGTGGTTATATACCCTCGGAGGCATACAGAATAATCTTGTCCATGGTCCTGCTGCCAGAGCCTGCCCTATAATCTTTCTAATCCAAATCAAGGGCTCACACAAATATATTTGTATAGTGGAGCAACCCCACCACATGTGAGATCGTGCCTTGGGCTTCTACATCCCCCCCCCCCCCAGCAAATGGGTGAGCTACCCGTAAACCTCTGTGCAATCCTGACCGGATTAAGGTGCCATCTTTGTAGCATTGAAACATCCCGTCCATGCATCGGTTGAATTTTCCCATGGAATGTGTGATTAGAAATGTTTCCCCAATGCTTTTCAGTTGGATCCCGCTGTAGGTTTTTCCCACTGTACCTTACATTTTGGTTTTTACTCTAGGTTGCTGAGCCAAATCGCCTTCTATAGTTTCTAGCTTTACCCTTTTCTGTTTTTAGCCTTGTTCCAGATGTCCTCGATTGGAGTGAGAACTCATGTTTTTTTGTTCCACTCTGTCCTCAGGATTGTTCCCTTTTATTCTCGGTCATTGCAGTACTCCTAGTTTATAATCTCCCAGTATATTTTTGGGCTCCCCATATTCTCTAAAGACACCTGCCGTAAAGAATTCTCTGACCCTCTCCAGCCCACAATACGACCAGATCTGTCCTCCTAGTTTCCCTAGGTCTGTTGGTTTTCCTGCGACCAAGCTCATTCGCGATGGCCATGTTGATAAGCCCTTGTTCGATGCATTGCCCCCTCCAAAACTCCCAGATTACTCTCAGTACTGGGCGGCCCCTAACTTTTCATGGAATTTCTTTCCTTGGGCCCCACACAAAGTCTGACCTTTGGGCGTTACACAGTCCTCTAGGTAAGTCCAATATGTTTTAAATCCATCTCTATTGTGTTCAAGGGAAAAAACTCTGTGCTGCCTTGTAGTATTCAGGTGGGTTTGGCAGGCTGAATCTACACCCTTCTTTAGGTCTCATCAATACTTCCCGACTGCTTTCCTTGCCCCAGAGGAATCTCTTGATTTTATAGTTTAATTCCTTAAAATGATGGTCTCCAGGAGCATAGAAAAAAGAAAGAGGACCCTAGGTAGATCTATCTTTATGACTGTCATGCTCCCCACCCCATCCAGAAAATTGTCATGGTACTCCTCTGTCCAGGACGGATTTTAGGGCTCTCGGTATCGTCTGTAGTTGAGATTGTATAACCTTGAGGTCTTTTGGGAGCCACACCCTTAGGTTCTTTATATGTTCCATTTCTAGATGCAGCCTGCTTGTCTCTGCTCACCATCTGTTGTGACTATAGGAAATAAATGATTTTGGCACAGTGTGTGGTGTCTTCTCGTGTTACTGGTGGCCCGGTCTGATCTTTGCGTGAAACCTTTCTTCGTTCATTTTCTGGAGGCAGATTTTTCTCAGAGGCAGAGCCAGAGCCAGCACAAGACCTTAAATCCACATAGGCAGCGCAGAGTGCAGCAGTGTGTTCTTGTTTTCCTGTGGACTGTGGGGGCGGGAACCTTCTGATCACCAGCTCCTGCTCTGCATATGCCTTGATCTCGCAAGTGATTTTGGGCCAGTAGCTGGTCAATGCTTATAGCCCCGAAGTATGACAGGTCTAGTTTACACCTCAATAAAATAGTGTCTCGACTTGTGAATAGATTTGAGATCGCCCGCACTTCTGTCTCTGAGAGAGTAACCGTTTTCACTTGGTGTGGAACTGGTGATATTGTGCTTTAAATGGTCAAACGTTGACTGCTGGCTGATTGCCATTGAACTGTTCTTTTAAGTTAAAGTACCAGACAGGCTTACTGTTTATTGTGATTATACTTTTGTGCTCTTTTCCTTTTTTTCTTGTTTGGAAAACGACAAGGAGGTATTGGGGTGGCGACTGTGGGCCTTGGAGCCGTTCCTTTGGAACATTATGGGATCTACACAGTATTAATGTAATCATTAGTTTGTGGGTCCTCCTTCTAGGGTTGGGGACTGTGGGCCTAGAGCCTTCAAGCAGTCCCCTTGAAAGGCATATGATCCGCATAGTATATAATTGAAATATTGTGGGCCCATTCTGCTGTGTGTGAAAGGGGGCACCCGGGTTGTTAGACCGCACAACAGTGCTAGGAAAGATCAGAAGTGTGGTCAACTACCGAATGCGCACTCATGGTCAGGAAAGAAGAGAAAAGGAAAGTGAATATGGGGCCCAAGGCCGTATGTAATTTTGCCTGGCAATTGAAACATGCAAGGGCCCTACCATTGCTGGCCTTGCTAGGCAAGGAAGTTATTCCATCTACAATGGAGGAGTTACTTCAACCCCAGGAATCAAACGAGAATAACTTCTTGTCTAAAATGACTGCTTTCTTTGAACTGATTGGCAAGGATAAAGCAGCCTCTTGGAAGAAACAGGAGTAGGGTCCGGAAGGTTATATTTCAGACAATGTTTTACTGGACATTAATGCAAGCCAGATCTCGGGCCAAACTACTGAGCTTTAAAAATGGAGGAGTAACTACTGATGGAAGATGGTTAAAGTTAGTATTTAGAATCTCCGGTGCAACATCCACAAAGGGGTCTGTCCTCTATGTTGTGAACCTTGCAGGGGTTGACCAGAATGCTTCAACGATTGTAGCCCTCAATGCGGTCCTGACTGAATTTGTACTTTTTTTTTTTATATATGAAAAAAGTTTTTGTACAATGTGTCACATCAATCATTGTTACAGGATTTGGCAGATCATTATAAGCTCTGGTCTGGCAACTGGGCCTTGTGTAAGGAGTCCTACTTTGGAAAGGGGGGATGTGTAGGCAGGCCCATCAGTGTTGGGGTTACCACTAGGAAGTGAGTCGTAAATTATAAATATTGTATCATCCTTCTATGATGCTTTGGGGAGTCTGAACTTCCCTGATCTGTTGACGGTTCCTAAAAGTGAGATTGTTGCTATGGAAGAAGGGATCTTGGAAGGCTCCCATGAGTGGTCAGTGCCTGGAGTGAAAAAAGGTGACATCGAACCAGTTGGTCAATAGCTTGCCCCTGAATAGGTTAAGTATTGATATTACTGTCGCACAAGAGTCTGTCCTTGGTCCCTGCCATAAAACCTTTACCAAAGATTGGGGGTGGGGTGCAGGGTAATAGTAATTCTTCAAGGAAGTTCAATTGGAGTCTGAGTCTGCCTAAAGAAATTCAGGGAAATATGAAGGAGGTTTTTGGAAATGCGTCCTTTGGAACGTGTTATGAAATGGGTGGGCGTGGGAGGGCAGGATACCTGTGACGGGAAGGCAAGAATTGCAGGCAGATTTGGCTCTCATTTTACAAAGTCCATTCTTCGAGCATAAAATACTTAATGAAATGTGGGGTCTGGGAAGTTAGATCAAGAAGTGGGCGTTGTGGCTTGGGGGTGGAACGAGGGAAGGGAAACTTTCTGCAGGTTACGCCCTTGGAATAATGCCTCTACGTCAGATCTACCTAGTACAAGTTGAGAAAAACCTCCTCTGCGTTCTAAGGATTGGTTAGTTCACACAGTGGCAAAGTCGCATCCTCTGGGCCAAAGGTATAGAGGGGATGAAGTGGAAGGCGCCTGTGCAGTGAGCCAATGCCAGAGTTTAGTAATCCAGCATGGCGAGGTCGAGGGCCCGCCATTGGGGGTGAAGGTTGTAGTTAATGCGCCCAGTATATTAAGGGAGTCCCTGTGGTGTGAAGAGAGGGGGGGTCCATCAGCCAATAGTGCCTCTGGAACATCGTTCTGGTCCCAGGGCCCCATGCATAGTGAGAAGGAAATGGCCACAGCCCTGCCAGGGAATCGAGGCCTTTGTTGGGTAATCCAACATTGCATGGCTGATGGGCTCCATGGCGGGGGTGAGTCAAGAGGTGGAGCTAATCCTCCCTGTATATTACAGGGGCTCCTGCCCATCTGATGTAAGGGATCAACCTGTTACTAGGGCAGTGGGGTGGGGGAAGACATCCTGGCCAAAAGAGACCAGTACCAAGATATCAGACTCTGGAGTGAGTAGGCGGATATTTGAGTTTAAGGACCCCGGGGGAGGTTCATTCCCACTTTCTCAGCAACCTAATTTGCTTTATTTTCTGAGATACCAAGGCTAAGGCCGATTAAAATCTCAACATGGGGTTGAATTTTAGTGGCTGATGGACCGTGATTTGCTTGTCCGGTGGGAGGGTGTGGGTTCTATTATGGAGTGAGGTGTGGATAAATGCTAGTGCTCCTCTATTGAGCATCCATCTTCCCAGTGCCTCGTGTTTAAAAACCCTGCTCTCTCTGAATCTGCAGCTAAAGTTCTGTTACATATGAAATTAAAGTCTGAAGAGTGTAGTTAATGGATTTTTCTTGTTTTAAAAATTTGTCCAGGATGAAGAAAATGGGAGGTTAAACCGATGCATTAATTGAGTTTCAATTTTTGCCTAAGTATGAGCATTGATTAAGTGAATCTCATTGTAAAACAAAGTAATAATTTGTCATAATATAAAGGCTCTATGAGAACACAGCCATTGTTTTTGGATAATTTAAGCTTATTTAGCAGTTTTTGGAGTTTTGTTACAAATACATTTGGAAAGGAAACTGACAAATGTGTGTGGTTTTCTTTCTTTTAAGAATGAAGTGGGAAATGACACTTGAATCATAAACAGGGCTAAGGCATTTTAATGGATTCAAGAAGACTCCACCAGGTAAGAAATGATGGAGACCGTTTAGTTGTCATATCTAACTTTTCCAAGAATTAGTGGAACATTTAAAGCAATAATTCTATCTTTTGAAATATGAATACTTGGGTCTAATAGAGGAAGGGCCCTATCCTACCATGTAAAGGTATATTTGGGAGAGAACTTGCATTAGATGTAGAATTTCAGATTTGTCCAAGTGTTTTTGCATCACATAACTAAGAAATCCTTTAGTGTGGGAATAAGAATAGGGATAGAAGGAGAAGGATTAGATGTAAACAAAGTAGTTTATCATATGCTCCTAATGCTAACTTTAAAATTCAAACATAAATGACCAAGATGGGGGTGTGGCTACATGGCTGCGAGATAAGACTTGCTTCCCGTGAGCTCCTGCAGATCTATTGATCCTGGGGAAAAAGAAGTACTTCTAACCCACTACACAGGTTTATTTTACACCCAAGTACGCATGAATGTTAGGACCGAGCACTAATAAGAAAGGGTCCACCACAGGAGGACCAAATACTGAAGTATTGCAGATCTGCTGTGCCTGACCAGCAAAATGGCAGCCGGGCAGAACAAAGGACTGAGGAGCTGACCAGCCAATACATCGCTGGGTGAGGAGCTAAGCGCGCCGAAACAAGACACGACCCAATGTAAATTGGGTGAGCCTCGCACGAGGCACAAAGCACAACAGCTGAAGGCTGCGAGGCACCAATGTGAGGAAGGACCAGGGCACGCACATCGGCGCACTGGAAGGAACACCGTCCAGGCTGTGCGAAGTGGAATGCAGCGAACAGAGCCCACATTAACAACGACGCTAAGGGCGGAGTGAGAACGCACCTTCACGCAGTGACCTGACGTCCCAGAGCGAAGGAGGAAGAATCTGGAATGTCCTTTGCAGGGAGGGGTGATCCGAACGACTGGCACCGGAATGAAACGGGGCTCCTGAGGAGCACAATTGTTGTAGTGGGACTGTTGTGGCGGCTTTAGCGAGGCATCGTGAAGAAGACGGAGTTTGGGGAGCAAGTGAGATGTATGTGGCTATTGTGCAATCATGAGGACTGGGGGGGAGGGTGCAGCCAAATTGGAAGCTAACCCTTGGCCCAAGTGAACTGCTGGATGCCCAAGTGAACTGCTGGATGCCAATAAGAGTGGTGTGCTGGGGGTGGCCTGCCGAATAGAGCGTGGGTGGACCTTGGGAGCAGTCGCTCTGTGAAAGCACTGCACTGGCGTATACTGTAGCAGAGCAGGCTTCCCCCTCCCCACCGGTACCCCCTGATACTTAGTGGGGGCTCTGCCCTGCCAACCCCCTCAGCCAACATAATAAGCTGTGGAGACGTTGCTGGCAGACTGAACGCCTTCGGAGGACAGGACAAGTGGTCAATGAACAAGAGGTGAGAAGTGTGTGGGGGCCAGGAGTGGACGAACTGTGCAATCACGTATAGCTTGGGCTCCACTCCCCTCCTCCCCCTTGCTGCTCCCTGAGACTGCAGAGAGAGCCCAGACCCCTCCTGGTACACAACCAGGCGGTAGCAACCTCCAGACAGGGCCTGTGAGTCCTGATGGGCGTTTAGAAGATTGCAATATAGCAGCAAGGGGCACAAAAGCAGTTAGGGTGCAAGGATCCAGAGTGCCGAGCTGTGGATACAGGGGCTGACACTAGACACAACTGCCCGAACTAGGGGGCGAGACCCCTGCTGAGAGTGCCACATGTAGGAGGGCCAGGGTGGGAAGCTGCGGCACAGAGCACTAATGAGTAAAACGCAGCAGTATCGACCCCCTCTCCCGAACCACAGAAGCTGACTAGATCGACCCTCCCACCGTGGTTGCCATGAGCGCCTGGATATTGATGCACAGGTAACCACGTGGCAGCCAATGGGGGGAAGACTGAATTAGGGAAAGGGGGTGGAATGACAAAGGAAGGATGGGGAAGAGAAATATGCACAGATGTCTATACCTGTCTACAAATCATATACCATAACCTGACCTGTCTGCAACCTGTAACCTATAAATCTAACCTAAACCAAATAAGACCAGTTACCCAGTATACCTGGCACTACCCCTTATCCTGAGAACTAAACCTGTCCCTGGCATAGCACAAAGCCTACACATAAATGCACACACACCAGATGGGTTAGCTACCATCACATAGCTGCAGCAGGCACAACCCCAAACTTATGGAGTATAGCACAAACAAAGGGGAATACCCTTTCATGAGAGAAAACAAGACACATGACCCTCTGGGCAAGCATAAGCAACAAACGCTGCACAATTACAAATATGCTGTGCTCCCCGTAATAGGTCTAAAGAAATGACTGGTTGAAACAAATCATGTCTAAAGCATAAAGTTGCCTAATGTCTCTTCGTTTCATGACTTTTATGCTTTGAATTTAGAAGTCATATGCGTGATAGCGTGCTTTATGCCGCTTCACACGCTTCCATTGTTTTGTGCCACGTTCAAAAAGCGTACACTAAGTACGCAAACAAAACTTTCTCAAGGTAATGAAATCGGAACACTTTACTGTGGACCCCCGGACCCTGAAGGATGACACGGAAGTCTGCCGGGGCCACCTGTATTCACTGCCGCAGCCCGGGCTCCAGGAAATCATGGACACGGGAGCCGCTCGTCACCAGCGGCTTCTCCTGCCCTTTTCTGCCGCGTGTTTTCGCTGTGCAGCATGCAGCGAGCTCTGCCTGGGCACTGTAGCCGCTTTTCAAGGATTGGGCTGCCTTCCTCCAGCATACGTCCCACGCGCAATCCAGAACCGTCGCTGCCTGTGCCATTCTTCATTAATGATCCGCACCAGAGCATGGGTGGTTGTCAGTTATGTAGACACCTGATTCACTCAGCTGGTCTACTGCGCGAACATGCTGAGCTACCAAATGTCCCACTGCCTGCTGGGAAGGGTAGTTCTGAGCAGAATCTACATGTGCATACCTCGCTTTTTACCCAAACCCTATTTCTGACAGGAGGCACCCGGCTGAGGCTTGAAGGAGTGTGACCACACCAAAACTCCCACCCAGAATGGAACATTTCGAACACAATTGAGCCACGTGCCTGGGAGGAGATAAAGCAGAAGTTGCATGCCACCAGTGGAGGAAACTATCAGTGCCCCCAAGCATAGTGAACCCCACGGAATTTGCAGCGGTAATGGCGACTAAAGGTGGCAAGATGAAAAGTAAACAGCGCTTGAAACATTCACGACTGGCCGAGCGTCCTGGCTGGACAAGGCTGCAGACAAGGGGAAGGAGCAGCTGCCGACTCAAGCGAACTCCGAACCTGGCAATCGGCAGATACTGGATGCATTTGGGGTTCTGTAAGCTACACTGGAAGGTAAAATAGACGTGGTAGCGATTGACCTGGCACTACTGCGACAAGATGTCTGTGTAATGGCAGAAGCAAGTTGGAGGAACAAGTGAGAGAAAACACTGAAGTGAGGGAGCAGACGAGAGACGTGGACGTTCTCATGCAAAAAGTAAAGCGGCTGGAAGATGGGGCAGAAGGGCGTGCCTGTAGAAACAACATGCGTATTGTGGGCCTGCCAGAAGGTATTGAGGGAGCAGCCCCCACTAATTACGTAGAAAACCTTCTGCTGCAAGAAGTATGTGCGGCAGAACATTCGCAATGGTTTACAATTGAAAGAGCACATTGCTCACTCGCAAAGAGACAGCCCCGGGTGGCCGCCCAGGCCAGTGATTGCCAAGGTGCTGAATTACAGAGACTGAGAAAAGATACTGGCCTACTCCAGAGCAGGGGGAAGGATGCAGAGAGACTCTGCCAAGATAGCTGTGTACCCTGACTAGACGTTTCAAGTGCAGAAGCAGAGGGCACAGTTCATCACTACGAAGGCGAGGCTATGGAAGGCAGGATTCAAGTACATGCTTATATACCCTTTGAGATTGAAGGTGATTTACAATGGCAAGTCCCAATTCTTTGAATTGCCCAAGGAAGTGCATGAATGGATGGATCAGACACATTTGCCTGAAGAATCTGAGACCGGCCAAGTTGAAGCAGAGATGCGAGTCGGAGAGACAATGTAAAAGACAGAGTGCCCGAACAGAGATGCAGACTTACAAAAGCTGTACGAGGGGACAATATAATGTAATAACTAAATGCGATGAAACAACGATGCAGAAACGGAAGGGGTACAGTGGATGTCTGGTAGAGGGAATGCTAACGCAAACCTTTTATCCCCCGCCCCCTTTTTTAGAGTAGTTGAGGGACGATTTTCAGGGCCTGCCTGTAGGGCTTCAGGAAACTCATTTCATGACAGTGGAATGGAGCGGAAACTGGTTTATCCCAGCATGCCAGGAATAGTGGGACTAGATATGTTTGTGGTGGATGGGAGGGGGTGGAGGAGGGCGACTGGTTAGAATTGGGGAGCCTGTCACAGATAATAGTAGACTGCATCAAACTCCTAAAGTTGGTCGCAGGATGGTGGCCTCACTAACTTGCCAAAATGAGCATTGATGGCTAGTACGATCAGAATTATGACCTGAAATGTGAGGGGGCTCTAACTATGTGAAGCGTAAGAGAGTAAGCATGTATATCGGGTGCAACAAAGTGGGATAGCGCTACTGCAAGAAATGCATCTGGACAGAGAAGCAGAAGACCCTGGAGAGGGTGTGGGGTGGTGTGCTGGTGGGCTCGACATATTCGCCCTATGCTAGAGGGGTCCTTATCTGGATAGCCCCGGATATACTGTTTAAGTTACTCGTGGTAAAAACTGGTAATGAGGCAAAAATGGTGATGGTGCATGGGTTACTAGAGAATCGGGCGGTTTGTGTAGTGAACACTTATGCCTGTAATCATAATGCCACCGTAGTCTTCAGATCACTACATGTGAGGCTGGGCTTATAGAGAGATGGCACCCTGATCTGGGGAGGCGATTTTAATTGCACACTGGACCCTACTCTGGATAGGTCTGACACAAAGCATAAGAGGCCACCCCCCCCCCCCCCCCGGCAAAGGTACTGAACTCCCTAGTAGGCCACATCAATTTACGTGACCTGTGGAGGGTGGAACATGGAGAAGCAAATGGGTATTCCTATTACTCTGCGCCACACAAGGTATATACCAGAATAGTCTATTGAGGAGCGAGGCACTGCCGGATACTGCATTTGCTGAGCATGTAAGGAAGAATACAGTAGAATATATAAAAGTAAATGAGGGAAGCGTAAACAAAGTGAGCACAGTCTGGGAAGCATATAAAGTCGTAATAAGAGGGGTGATGATGGTGGGATCAGGGGGCGTGGTGCAGAAGGTCCTGGTGAAAGAGTTGGAAAAAACGGAGTGGGAACTCAAAGAGCGGAAGGGGGAGGCCCTGATAGGACAGGAACAGCTGAAGAGGATGATAGCGCTGAAGCAGACCGGCCTGGCACAATTGAATAGGCTTGGGAAATTCAACTATGCAAAGTACCTGGAGAGAAGTCACGCAATGGCAGATAAGCCGGGGAAGATGCTGGCATGGCTGTATAAATGGGAGACCGTTTGGCCTCCGATTTGCCTGATCAGGAACGCAGAGATGGAGGAAGTTGGGACACAGGAGGGAATAAATTAGGTGTTCTCTGAATACTACAAGGCATTATATGCAGCTCCCCAAGGCAGCATAGCAGAGGATATCCAAGATGTACTCACCCAGATAGACCTACCCAAACTAGAGGGCCCCCAATCGGAGTTACTGGAGGCCCCATAAAATCGGAGGAGGTGGCGGCCACTACTAGAGCCCTACCGAAGAGGAAGAACTACTATGACAAACAGATTTCAGCGGCAGCTAACTCCACCAGCAAACTCTTCAATATATTGAAATCTATTGATAAACCAAAAGGCATCACCCCCACTTTCTCGCCGACCCAAGAAGAATGTGATGCAACCCAGATAGCATTTTTTAACAAAATCGATAAGGCCAGGGATATTCTAGCCAAATCCCAAGCGGCTACCAAGTCACCCACTCAAGACTTACTAGAGGAACGTACCCATCAGACGACCCAATTTAGGTTCAAGGCCATTACTGCCAATGACATGATAAAAGCCCTGGCATCCATGAAACCCACCACTTGTGCTGAAAACATACTCCCCGGCCAACATCATCCTAGACCACCCTCACATCTTTGCACCAGCCTTAACCAAAGTGATTAATACATCTTTTCGTGATCAAATTGTGCCTAAAAGTATAAAAAGGGTAACAGTCACTCCCCTTGTTAAAAAAACCTAATCTAGACCAAAGGGACCCAAACAATCTAAGGCCCATAACCAACTGCAACTTCATATTTAAAATCATGGACAAGATCGCCACCACACAGCTCAAAGAACACATAGAAAGCGCAGAACTCCTCCACCACCAGTCTGGTTTTCGACCAGCGCATAGCACAGAAACAGCTATGCTGGATCTACAGACTAAGATGCTCAACATCATTGATCGGGGGAAAGCCGGCTTACTCGTACTCTTGGACCTGAGCGCTGCCTTCGACCTACTAGATCACAACTTACTCAAGACAGCTCTAAAAAAACAGCAAACTGCTCAGATGAAGCAATAAACAGGATCATGTCTTTCCTACAAAACAGAACATCTCGAATTAATTGGGGAAATCTATTCTCAATAGAAAAAGAAATCACCTGTGGAGTCCCCACTCCTGTTTAACCTATACCTTAGGTTTCTCTGTATAGCCCTCGATAACATCAACACGTTCTTTACCAATTACGCTGACGACACTCAGCTGGTAATTGAACTAAGTGGAGACCATCAAAAGGACAACAAAAAACTAAGCCTAGTTTACAAAGCGACAGAGCAATGGATGGACCAAAATTGGATGTGCCTAAACGGCAACAAAACAGAGCTTATGGTCTTTGGTTCCAATCTAGTCAGATCTAAGCTCCATCCCGCATACAACACCTTCATCAACAATACCCAAATTAAGGTCCTTAACAAGGTCAAAACCCTGGGGATGATGCTAGAAGCATTCCTGGGATCAGATGCCCAAACCCTTTACGTTAAAAAAAATGTGCTCATACCACCTCCGCTTACTAAAAGCCATAAGACCCTACCTATCTGAGGAAAACAGCGCCACAGTCCCAAGAGCTACCATCCTATCTAGCCTAGACTATGGCAATGCCCTAATACTAGGATCTAACAAGAATTGCTACCACAGCTACCAAGTCCTGCAAAACAATGCAGTGAGAATCATTAAGCAAAAAACTAGGAATCAGCACTTCAGCGAAGCCAGGAAATAACTTTACTGGCTTAAAATTGAAGAGCGAGTCCAATTTAAGTCCCTCACACTCTCATATAGATGCATCTATGGTAAAGCCCCTGCATACCTGAAAACTAAAATCATTCCATACAAGCCCGCCAAAGAACTAAGATCAGCCAAATAAGGATTGATTGTGGAAGCTCCTTTCAGACTTAAAAACGGGGCAGGTAAATCCTTCCCTATAATTGTAGCAGGCCTTTGGAGCAACCTCCCTGGCCAGATAAGGATGGAAGCTAATAACCAACGCTTTCGCAAACAACTGAAAACCCACATCTTTAAGTAATATACATAATACAACCTGCCCACCTATATATGCAGCTCTAATGTCTTGTGCCACGTGTATTTTGTTTGTCATTTGTCTCTCATGTACTTGTCTCTGCGCCCCGAAGTTCGAGAGCTACCGGCGCAATACAAATAAATAAAATAAAATAAATAAAAAGGCACCAGGGACAGATGGGCTTCCGAGTGAGTTCTATAAGGCATGCGTTGATATACTGGCGCCGTTGCTGGCCAAGGTATACAATGAATTGTTTGAAGATAATATCTTGCCCGCACGTATGAGAGAAGCCATGATGGTGCCACTGCTCAGACCCGACAAAGAGAGTAGGGACTGCGGATCCTATAGGCCCCTGTCCCTACTAAATCAAGATAGCAAGATCCTCACTGCAGTCTTGGTGAGCAGACGCTGGTGGGTCATGCACAGGCTGATCAGACCAGCAGGCTATGTGCCTGGAAGGAGCATCTCAGAGAATTTGCGACGGCTCCACCACGTAATTTACAGCACTGCAGATACACCCATACAAGGTACGGTTGCCTCCTTAGATGCTACAAAGGTGTTTGATTCAGTGCACCGGGACTGGTTGTATGCCACGATGGAAAAGATGGGGATTGGCCCGCAATTTATGAGATGGGTGCGCTTGATATACACAGAACCGATGGCTAGGGTCAAGAAAGGCAGAAGGTGCTCAGCAGCATGGCCATTACAGAGGCACTAGGCAGGGGTGCCTTCTGTCCCCGATGATGTATATCTTAGCGGCAGAGCCCATGGTGGCATACCTGAGGCGGAAATACAAAGATGTGGGCATAGACATTGACTGGATAGGGCATGTGATATCGATGTATGCAGATGATGTGCAATTATACGTGTGTGACCCCGCAGTTAACCTGCCATACATATTACAGGTGCTAGATAACTCTAGCAAGTTCACAGGCATTAAAGTAAACGAGGAGAAATCTTGTCTATTCCCGCTAGCCGCCACTGTACGATTGGAAGAGGGAATCTGCCAGATCTACCCCTACCCTGGTGCAGGACTTCTTTCAGGTACCTGGGTATTGACATCCATGGAGACCCCTCCCAAGAGCATGAATATAACGCAATGCTGGCCAAGGCAGGTTTAGTTGTGTCTATGGTGTTCTGGAGTAAACTGCCATTGTCTGTAATGGGGAGGGCGGCATTGTTAAAAATGGTGGCCCTGCCACGACTCATGCACTGCTTCGGGAAGGTCCCATATGATATACCGGTGCGCTTCTTCAGGGAACTGGAGAGGTTATGTAGGGGGTTCCTGTGGCAGGAATGTGTAGCACAAGGTAGCCCTGAATGCATTGCAGAGGCCGTATGATCAGGGAGGGCTACGGGTACCAAATTTCAAGCTGTACTACTTGGTGTGCCAGCTACAGCACGTGGTGAAGTGGATGTCCGATGAACCCACGATAGAAACGATGCTACTGCAGCCCACATTATGAGGATGCCATCTGAGGGAACTCCTCTGGGCCCCCACTGGAGGAAGAAAGAGGAGTGGTCGCCTAGTGGATTTGGGCATCCAAATCTGGCATAGGTCCTGTAGGGTCATAGGAATGAAGAACCGGCTCTCTCAACAGATACTGATAGTGGCGGTTCTTGGAAGCAGGAAGAGTGAACGGACCATGATGGAATCAAGATGGGAGATGTGTGGGGTGGCTACGGTGGGAGACCTAAGAGGAGAGGGAAGATGGGAAAACTTCTGAGGAGTTGCAGGAGGGGTCTCGGATGCAGGTGGGATGGTTCTTATCACACGGCATGGTCCTGGGGCTGCTACGCATGAGATGGGCGAATGTTGCAGAGGGAGAGACAGAAAATGAGGATGTTGAGACACTACTCGCTGGCAGAAGGCGGACACGCGGTGTCCAGAATTTATGAGGTCTTGCTGGGCTGCACCGCACGGACTGAACTGAAGGGTATGTGCAAATGGGAGATGGAACTGGTCAGGACGCTATAGGAGAATGAGTGGGCAGAAATAAAGCAATATCACCATAAGGTATCCCGAAATGCAAGGCTGCAGTTGATACAGCTATACATACCTCACACTGGCTATTGTCTCCACTTTCAAAAGGGCTGGGACACAAGTGTGTCCTAAATATAAGGAGGAAGAGGCAGGGCTTATGCACATGTTTTGGGGATGTCTGGTTATACAAGATTTCTGGAAGAAGGGGAAAGCAAAGGCCGCCCAGGAGGACGTTGAACTAGACATTGAATTGCGAGAAGCCTGCATGCTGGTGTGCTTTAAGAGAAATAAGAAAGACAAGCCACTGAATACATTAAGGGACCTGATATACATTCTAACAAAGCGTAGCATATCTATGGGATGGAAAGATACGAGAGAACCGAGCATATGCAGATGGTGGAAGTAATTGGAGAAGTAGTGCGCAGCAGAGATAGGGGTGAGGGAAATGATGCATAGGAAGCAAAATGTAGAGTCTGGTATAGATATACAGAGATGGATAGCGCTGACCGTAACGCTGTTCGCGAATACAGGGGTGAAGGACAATGCACAACAATTGGAAGATGCAGATGCAATGATAGTGATTAAGTACTAACATGAAGGCAGTAGCTAATGGGGGAGTTTTGTGGGTGAGGGGGGAGTTGAAGGTTTGAAGTGTGAGACATCATTGTGGTTGAGCCTGTTGCTCTGAGTGCATTTATTATTATTCTATGTAAAACTTAATAAAAAACTTTTTTTTAAAAAAAGGACCAAGATAAGTGAGCATCATCAACAGTAACAAGAACAGTACCGAGAAAGGTAAAAATATTAGGAATTGGGTGTCTAAGGCAGACAGAATCTCGATTCATGACAGTCAACCTACTATCACTGCCTCGTGGGGTATGCCACCTATTAGGGGGCATTACCCATGTGGGAACTGTTCGAACTGTTCTAGTACCACGGCCACGACGGCGGTGGAGATCCATAAAAGAAGTTGGGAACTGAGGCAGCATTCTACCTGCCTCAGTGCTAACGTGATCTACGTCATTATATGTCCCTGTAAGAAAGCCTATATAGGGAAGACCTCTAGGGCGGTTAAACTACGGATTGGTGAGCATAAATCCAAGATTAGAACGGGTCAGCAGAATGCTCCCTTAACGTTACATTTTTTAGAATTTAATCATAAGCCAGAAGATATGAGATGGTGGGTAGTAGAAAAGGTTCTAGGCACTGATGCAGCTAATACTGCTGCACGATTAGCACAAAGAGAACAATGGTGGATTTACCATACTAACAGTTTAAATACAGGGCTTAATCAACAAGAGGAATGGAATTGATTCCTATCCTCAGGTTTTCTTGAAAGAAAAGATACAAATTTCGTTGGTTCCCTCCATAGCCCGGTTTACCGAGATGGAAGAATTTGGCCCTTTGCTCCTCTTTTCTTTTCTTTTCTTTTCTTTTCTCTTCTATAGTCCTTTTTCTAGCTCAGGTATTAGGGCTGATTTTTCAGTCCTTCCACTGTGCTAGTTACTTTGGTTTGAAATAAAAGAGGGACTTTCATGCAGCATTAGATTCGGACCACTGCGGATCAATGGCGGACGCAAACATCTTCGGTACTAGGCGATTTTAAGGTAAGCCTTTGGGAGAGCAGATCGCTCCGTTTTTTGGGTAGTTGGACTGGTACCGTTTAATCAGACTAGACCGGTCGTTTTCACATTTGTTTCCTTATTACATTTAGATCACCGCTGTGGGAAGGACACGCGGCTAGCCGTGGAAACTGGATACCATTCGTATTGATGTTCAGGATAGAACTGTAGGCTTTAGTAGAGTACCTCTGTGGCTCTATAGGTAAGCAAGAAGTTGGGCAGTCCCTTTTACTTTTACTTTTTCTTTTGAGTTATTGTGGCATGTAGCCAATATTCATTACTTATTTATTTTTTTGTTTACCTTTATATTTCCATTTGAAACAGCACAGAGGTGTAGCCAACTAAATCTGCGCTCTCTAACCCATGCTAACCGGCCATTTTTGAACGCTAGAAAACAATTGGCACCCAAGGCAAATTGATACTATCCAAAGTACCAGTGTGGAAGATATATATTTAGTTTTTGTGGGAAAGAAGGTAATTTAACATTTGCCTCCTTTAGACAGCAATATGTTTGTTATTTGTTTTTTCCTAAAACTGGTTTATATATGTTTTTGTGTTGTCTTTAGGATATCCAGCTTCTGAATCAGAATTTGCTGGAGCTTAAGCTTCTAGGCGAACCAAATGTGGTTTGCAGGTAGGAAGGCTTTTTCTTTTTTTCTTTTTTTCTTATTTTTTGATGCTGAGATCTGATGCTGATAATAGTGGGGACTCTTGAGTGTGACGAGAAGGGTTTGTTCAGCACTAACTTAGAAGTGCGTGTTATGGAGATTACAAGAACGTATTTTCGTTCTAGTTTTCTTTGATATCCTTTATGAATATAAAATTATATTGATTAAGTCAATAAAGAGGTTGCGTGACAACACGTCTAATTATACGGTGGACTAGATAGATGCTGACCTTGAGACTAAAGCCATAGGGATGCTCTAGATACTGATATGTTGTAATACATTGTTTGTGAGAGGAAACACTAGGAGAGGGGTGATTTAGGTATGCAATTTCAGACAGTTGTTTTAATAATGTTTACAATTGTACGTTTGTTCTATTTTTAGAAGTATCTGTTAAATGTTCATCCAATCCTGATGAAGACATCCAAATCGGCCAAGTCGAAACTATTTACCATCTGGGGAGCTTTTTCGAAAAAAGAACTATTTGATAAAGCACCAATAGTCGATATTTTTTCTGGAATGAACTTTGATTAACTATTAGGTTTATAATGAAATGTACCAATGAAATGAATAATTCTTTTTTATGGCATTTTATTACATCTATATAACTTTTAGATGTTCAAATTACTTGAATGAATGTGTGCGAATGAATGAGCAGTAAAATGAATTAAATGTTTTCTAAGTATTATGTATTATATAATTCAAAATTCAAAATAAAATGAAAATGATAAATTAAAATTTGCATCCACTCGCCCTCCTTTTAGAGTTTCCTCATCTCCTGGTACCAACTTTTGTATATTATTATATGTTTCTACCTCAAGGTACCAGTGATTGTAGAGGCTCCCACTTTACCTGGGTTTTGTTTACAACCTTTTATGAAACCAGTAACACCCTTTTATGAAACGTGACTGGTCTTCATGAATATTTATGGGAATATAATGTTCGAGTCTATTAGCTTAAAGTTTTGCAAAAATGTATCCGGGATATAGAATGATAATTTGTAATTAGTGAAAGGTATTTTTCTGGTTTGGGGAAGCGTATTAGTAAGGCTTCACTGAGTACCTAAGCTCTGTCCTTGAATGAAAAAGTGATCATATAGCGCAAACATTAGGGGAAAGTATTTCAGAAAAAGTTCTATAAATCTCAATTTGACAACCATTGGGACCTGGAGCTTTCCTGATTTTGAGATCTAGAATGGCATTTTTTTTTAACTTCTTTTAAGTTAATGGGGTTGTCCATGGAAGGACAGTCAATTGGTTTAGAAGATACTTTATTATGCTCTGTTAAATTGATTTATTTCAGACATTTTGATGTTTGATCAGAGGTATAAAAATGTGTTTTTTTTGTTGATTCTTTTTATAGTGCCTGCTGCCAAAGCACTGAGCAAATGAACAAAAATGGTACAACAAATAATAAATGCATGCATGAATGAGTTAATCTGGAAGAAAGATGTTCTTTAGGTAAAGTAAAGAAGAAATGGAGTGGTGCGAAGGAGGGAGAGCATTCCAGTATTTTGGGGCAAATGGGGAGTAAGAATGATGATGCACATGGGCGTTCGGTGTGTAAGGAACAGCGAGAAGAAATTGAGACCTGAGAGAGTAGCAGCAAGATCATTAAGGCATGTAAAAACTATACAAAGGCCATTTCAAAGCAGACTGATGTCAGAAGAGAGCTAGCAATGAGGGACCATGGCTGCATGAATAGAATCCCAAAGAGAGCGAGAAAAGGAGATGTACAGAGGAATTGAACAAGTCTACATGCGGGGAGACCAAAGAGAAAAGATGATATTGAAATGCCGAGAGTAAAGCAGCCCATTAGTAGCATGTGTTGTAAGGAATGTGCAAGACTTATGAATGTTATAGAGTTAATGACAAGAGTGAGAAATGGAAGACTTTTGAAGGAAAGGATGAGGAGTCAAATATTACACCCAAGTTGGGGCAGTAGGGGAAAAGGCAATAGAGGAAGAGGGGGGAAGGAAATATCAGGGGGAAAATGTAGAGACTGGAAGTGGGAAAGAAGATAATGTCAGTTTTAGAAGGATTCAGGCGGAGATGGTGAAAAGCCATCTGGGATAGGATGGCAAGGAGACCAGCAGAGAGATAAGAGTGCAATTGAAAGGAAAGCAATAGCCGAGTCCTCCACATTAAGATGGACTCTGTTGGAAGAAATGACGGAGACAAGAGGACTGGCATATGGAGAAAAGTAGAGGACCGAGAACAGAACCCTGGGGAACCCTGTAGGTAAGTGGTGGGGAGATTGGTTAAGCCAGTAGACAAAGAATATTCATGTAGAGCAATTAGAAGCAAACCACCTAAAGGCATTTCTACGAAAGCCATTGTGAAGCGAGGAAGCAAGAATTGTGTGATCCAGTGTCAAAAGCAGAGTAAAGGTCCAGAAGGACATGAAGAGGAACATTTGGAGAGAAGAGAAGAGCAGAGGAGACGGCAAGAACAGTTTCCATAGAATGAAGGTGGGACACCAGATTGCGGAGGGAGAAGAGCATTGAGATCAGATTAAAGCATTTTTTTGTTTAGATATTTTTATTGATTTTCAGTATAAGAACAATATAACAATGAACAATCCGAAATTTCATTTTGTACAAATCAATAGAACATTCGTATCCCAACAATTCTTCAATATTTCATATGCTCAACATAAATATCAGCGTTGAATAATAAAGTGTACAATGCGTTATTTCCTCAGTTCGTTCATTTGGGGTGATTAAAAAGGAGATGGGGAAAGGGAGCGAGAGAAAAGAAAAGAAAAAAAAAGGATTAATTCACTAAGTTGAGTTCATTGGATCAATTATCTCTCTTTTGACAAAACTAAGCCATAAATTCATTGAAGAGTAGGAGATATCAAAAATTCATAAACATAGTTACAACTGCTGTATCTCCTTGTTCTGAAGTGTGCAAATGCAAAGTTAATGAGACCATGGGCAGTTCAAGAATTCATAAAGTGCTTCAAGAGTTGTGGTAGGAAGTACATATGTTCTTTATCAGAGACAAAGTCTAGAAAGGGGTGCCAGATCTTCCAGAATCTCAAGAGTTTTCCTTCCATTACTGCTGTAAGTTTCTCTAAACCCAACAATTCCCATAATTTCAACCATCAGTATGCTAGATGTGGGCCTTCCGCCGTTTTCCAAAATCCAGCCCTAGTAATACGGCCAGCCACTAATAAGTGGGAGATTAGGCTTGCTTTATGCCCTGACATAGGGAAGGACCCATCTTCTGGGGCATCCCCTAGCAGGAACACCATAGGGTCCATGGGGAGCAGGGAGCTCGTGATTTCCTTGATTCTAGATCCCGGCTCCAGCCAATATGACTGAATAATCCGGCAATGCCACCACATATGAGCCATGTCTCCTCGCTCACCACATGCATGTGTCCGGATACTCTGGATTAATGGACCGAAGTCTGCTGGGGGGGGGGGAGGGATGAGAAGGGGGGGGAGTACCATCTGAAGCAGATTTTGATGGCATTTTCTTTTATTGGAGTACAACGAGAGCTGGTCTGAGTACGGTGCCAGATTCGTTGCCAAGATTCTTCCGAAATCTCCAGGCCCAACTGTCTCTCCCAAGCTTTCATATATCAGAGCTTTTCCTCTATGGAGGCTTTTTATAAGAGTTTATAACATAGCAAAATCTTATGGGATTGATGACCTTCAAAAATTTTCAATTCTATGCCCAGGGGGGTTCTTCGGGCTGCTCGGCGGGTGTCCCTTTAAGTGAGCCAGTGGCGCAGTTGTATGTACCGGAAGCGTTCCGTTTCTGGGAGATCAAACTTTTCTTTACATGCCTGGAAGGTCAATGGTTCCTGGTCTACGTATAAATCTCTCAGGCACAGAGGTTTGTCTCGACACCAGGTTCGGTACACTGCGGGTACGAGACCTGGGGTGAAAGCCGGGTTTTGGGTAATAGGGGACAGTGGCCCTAGTCCTGATGGGATACCTCTCTGTGATCGTGCTTTATCCCAACTCATCAGGGTGGACAAGGTGGTTGGTAGTATTCCAGTCCTAAAATTACGTGCTTCTTTCTGAAGGAACGGAAGGTGAGCCAAAGGTAGCGCGGCAGTGGCTTGTTCTATCTCTAGCCATTTAGGAGAGTCTGGGGAGTCTTTCCAAGAAAGCATTATGGCTACCTGCGCCGCTCTGTAGTAGCATGGTAGTGAGGGAAGACCTAGTCCTCCTAACATCTTTCCCCTTGTCAAGAGTTTACCAGGAATACGTGGCTTCCTCTTCCTCCAAATAAACTGGTATATCTCCTTTTGAAGATTTATAAGCTCAAATTCTGGGATGGCTATTGGTAAGGAGTGAAAGGCGTATAATAATTTCGGGAGAAGTGTCATCTTAATCGCATTAATACGGCCCAGCCACAAAATTTCCTGAGAGTCCCATCGCTGTAACCATTCCTTTAATTCTTTAAATAAGTGGGGAATTTTCAGCCTGTAGAGGCCCGCGTATGTTGGGATCAGCTTTACCCCCAAATACGGAATCTCTGTTGGAGACCAGGGGAAATTCGTCAGCGCTCGCAATTCTTCTAGTCTACCAAAGTCTCCAGATGGGCATACCCACCGATTTAGCTGGGTTTATCTTGAAACCAGATATCATGGCAAATTGGTTTAAGAGACCTTAGAGGGGTGGGAGTGTGTGGGGGCATCCCGTAGGAAGCAAAGCAGATCATCCGCGTATAGCGCGATTTTATGGGATTGCCCCCTCCACCTCAAAGTTTCGGATGCCTGGATGCAGTCTAACATGCTGGGTAAAGGGCTCCATTGCTAAGACAAATATCAACGGGGACAAAGGACAGCCCTGCCTTGTACCCTTGGCTGATTCAATTAGGGGAGTCCAATTTTTGTTAACTTTGATTTTAGTCGAGGGAATTTGAAAATTTGAGAATATTAGTCTGGTGAATTCCGGACCAAATCCAAACCCCTTTAGCACTAATTCCAGGTACCCCCAAGACATACTATCAAAAGCCCTGTGGGCGTCCAGGGACAGGAGAGACGAGTCTCCTGGGATCTTCGGTGCGAGGGCAATTAGGTTGATGGGACGGCGTATGTTATCATAGGTGGATCGATTATGTATAAAGCCTGTCTGATCGTTATTTATCAATGACGGGAGGACCGGGCATAAGCGATTCGCTATTATTTTCCCCAGCAATTTAGCATCTGTGTTTAATAGTGCAATGGGTCTATAGGGGGCACAATCTGTACAATTTTTCCCAGGTTTCAACACCAGTGTCATAGCTGATTCCGCCGTAGATGCTGTGACCACCCCGCCCTCCATACTGAGTTGAATAATTTTGTTAAATGGGGGGTTAACTCCTCCCGAAAGGTCTTATAAAACGTATTGGTGAAACCATCCGGCCCTGGGGCCTTACCCATTGGGAGGGAGCAAATTGCCCTCTCTGTCACGTCCACGGGTATTGGAGCCTCAGGACATTCCTGAAACTCCGAAGATATCTGTGGGAGATCAGCCTTCTGATTGAATTCCCTAGCTAACTGTGGGTCAGTTACATGGGCGGCAGAGTGGTTTCTGAAGAATTCTTCCATAATTTGAAGTTTTCCTGGTTCAGTAAAAATCTGCCTCCCCTCCGTGTCCTTTAGAGAGTCTATATGGTTGCGCTTTGTCTGCTGCCTAAGTTTAGCTGCCAACAAACTATTCGCCTTGTTCCCTCTAGAATAGTAGTATTGTTTTGTGCGCATTATACCTAAGGCTGCTCGGCTCATATGGTGGGCTTCAAGAGCTTTCTGTGCCATGCGGACCTCTCTAAGTGCCCGTCTAGAGGGCTTCCCCCTGTGTGCCTCTTCCGCCTCGCAGAGCTGCGTCTCCAAATGTGTCTGGGTCTGCCTATGAACTCTACTACGTTCAATTGTTTGAGTTATGACCTGACCCCTAATAACAGATTTCGCCGCATCCCACATTATCGCATATTCCAGCTCCTCCGTATCATTGTCTGCAAAATATTGATCTATGCAATCAGCAATGCGGGAGCGGGCCTGAGGGTCTAATAACACAAGTTCATTCAGCCGCCAGGTTCGGGGAGGTACTGGGGACACATTAGGCAGAGACATGGAGATCAATACTGGGGCATGATCAGATAGGGCTTTTGGGAGGATCTCTACCTCTGTAACATGGGGTATAAGGGTGTCGGAAAGGAGAAACATGTCCAACCTAGAAAACCCTCTGTGTACAGGAGAGATGAAAGTATAATCCCGGTCACCATGATGGAAAAATCTCCATCCCTCAATCAACGAATGTTCCCTGAGGAGAGCGGTCAAGGCCACAAAATTATTCTTGTCTGTTGGAGTTGGAGGGAGAGACTTGTCTTCCAAAGGGTTAACCACCGCATTAAAATCACCCCCAATTATAAGGTCACCCTTAGCATGTTCATTCAGCATTCTCGATATGACGGCAAAAAACTGGTGTTGATTGACATTTGGTGCATACAGTGATAATGGGGTCACCCTCTTTCCATGTAATGTGGCTATCGCTAAAACATATCTTCCTCCTCTATCCAACCAAGTTCTATGAATTGTCAGTGGGGTCCCCTTCTGAATAGGAATGGCCACACCACATTTCTTTGTCCCCGTAGAGGCGCAGAATTTGGTTGGGTAGAGTTTATCATTCAGGCGAAATTCATCCGCCGGCAACAGGTGAGTTTCTTGCAAGAATATCACTGTAGGATTATATGTCACCAGCCGGTGAAATAACGCCCTTCTCTTAATTGGGGAGTTGAGGCCCTGGACATTGAGGGTCAGACAGATTATATTCGGTGTCATTATCTCAGTAATCTCCCGTGCAGTATACATATTTGACATGGATAGCTGTTACGCATCATCCTCCCCTCAGCATCCTCCCAGCCCAGGTCTGAGAAGCCCAGAAGTTAACTCTCAGTAAGACATTCAGTTCACCCCAGCTGACCCACCCATCAAAGCACCCTGCCGATATTGCAGGTTTGAAACTGACGTTATATAAATTGCCTAGGCGCTGATAGCCCCCATCCGAGGCAGACCCAACCATAGTGTTCCAAAATAGGGAAAAATGATAGAAATAATTTTGGAAGACCACCAAATATAAAAAAGAAAAAGAAAAAAAAAGAAAAGTGAGAAAACAGGTTGCACTGTTGAACAATATGCTGTAACATCTCAAAGTATGATAAACCAGAAGTTGCAAGTAGCTTTCGTTAACCTCAACCTCCATTGAAACTACAGTTAACCTTCAACAAATTTGGGCGCTTCCGACTTAGGCGCCCCCACTTTGAAAACTGTATACAGTCCCGCACATTGCATAAGCCCCCCCCTCAAAGGGGATCTCTCTTACGATTATCCAAAGTCTTGAGTCCAACCAGGGGACCCGTACAAGGCCACATGGCCCTCAGTTCTATCCCGCAAAGGCAGGCTCACTAGTATTTCTCAGGTCTGCCAGGATTCCAAAACGCTCCAGGCTATGACAATCATTCGGGTCACAGTTCCACCTCCATGTCCTCTCCAGTAAAGCTGAGGATGTGCCCCTGTTTCAGATTTATTTCCATTCGCCATCAGGCAGGGACTTAGTCCGACCGCGGGGGGGTAGGCAGGGTCGGATTGGCACCTTGGCCTTTCGGCCCGTGGCCGGGCCGAAAACTTCCCTGGGCAGTGGGGGCCAGTTTCTGGCCATGCCTGGGCCAGTTTGGAAGAAAAAAAAATTGAAAAGAAAATATATGCTTTTGTTCAAATATTTTTTTTTTCTCAAAAAGCCTTTCATCCTTCTTAGGTTCATAAATGAGTACCAACACAGGTTGGGTGATATTGCATGCATATTTGTTCTATAAAAAAAAGAGCTTGTGCGTAAGTGCTATACAATAACATTATCATTTGGCCTTGGACGTCTGCTTGGATTCACAGTAATTTAGTGTACTTAGGAACGATGCTATTTGATGCCACTTCCTGTTTTGTCAAAGGGTGAAAGGTCACGTTTCATCGCTTCCCGGGATGTCACTTTGGGGTGGGGTCAAATGACATCACTTCCAGCGATGTCATCAGAGGTCAAGGGTTGTGAGGCGAGGGGTGGGCCACGTTTTTTTGGGTGACCGGCCCTATTTCTTATCCCAGTCCGACCCTGGGGCTAGCAGAATTAGAGCGGCTGCTCGGGCTGTTCGGGGACAGGCGAATTCGACCCTCAACTGTAGCTTGCTCGCTGTGAGAGGTAGGACCACCCACTCGCCTCCAGCCCCTGGGCTTCCTTCTTCTGTCTGTCGGGGTAGGTCGCAGGCTGGGATCTTTATTTGGGAGAGCCTCCGGATCCAGCGCAGATGTCGCAGCAGTCTCCGCCATCAGTTCCCTCGCTTCCATCTCTATAGAGATCGCGTAGTGTTGGTTGCGGAAGTCAAAGCGTAGTTTACAGGGGAACCCCCAGCGGTAGCGGACTTTCTGGGACTGAAGCCATGTGGAGACTTTTTACAGACGACGACGGCAGGCTAAAGTATATGGGGAGAGATCCTGAAATAGGCGAACTGACACACCTCGAAACTGAACAGATTCTGTTTTTCTGGCTGCCATCATAATCTCTTCTCTTTGGCAGAAATAGTGGACTCTGGTAAGGACGTCCGGGAGAAGATTTCTTCTCTGCTGTACAGATGAATACACGCTGTGAGTTCTGTCCAGTATCAGGGTTTCAAAGGAGGCTAGACCCAGGAGGCCTCGAAACAGGTCGCTAACATACTCTGGCAATTCTTGATCGGAAATTTGGCGGGGAATACCTCGAATGCGCACATTATTGCGCTGAGATTCTATTTTCGAGGTCCGTCTGTTTAGCCCAGATCTCCTCGATATGGTCCTCAATCACTCGAACACGTTCCGAGAGCACCTCCGTGTCATGTGTTAACTCGCAGGTAGTGTCCTCCAGGTCATTCACTCTGGTCTCAATACCACTTCAATGAGAGGTAAGTTCCGCCAAAGACCTGGCCAGTGTGTCCTTAGAGGTAGTTATCTCTGTCTTGATGTCCTGGGTGATCTCTTGCTTCAATGCTCTGAGCATATCTTCTAAATCCGATCTAGAGAGAGCCATGTCTGCTATAGGGTCTTTAGTAGGGGCCGGGTGAATGTCCACTGATATTGTATGTCTCTGGGGTTTAGGAGTCACTTGGGATGTCGGGAGATTCATTCTATCTTGCACTTGATCTCTCTTTTTAGATCCCGCCTTGGGCATAGCTGGGGAAGCGAATCTCCAATCTTCAGACAGAACGTTGTAAGAGAGCAGGGGGTTCTTAAAGTCAGTGAAACCTCACAGTGCTGTCCGGATGAGGCATCCGGATTAAATGCTCAAAGAGGGACCAGCGCAGGGGTGTGCAATAACGCAGGGGACCTCTGTAATACACACAGTTAGCCGCCGCAGGCAGAGTTCAAGAAGCGCAGAGGACCCCGCGGGTACTCACGCTCTTTGTATCGTAAGGGGCAGAAGCCCAGTGTCGGACCTCCAGGCCCCCCCTCCGGCTGCAACGGTTGGGGCCCGCCTCCCCCCCGGCAGGTCGGGGTCTTACCTCGGGTCCCGAAACAGTACTGTCACTCTCCCGGGTCTCAGCAGCGCACCTCCGATCTCCCCTTCGCAAGGGCCGGGGGGCGGAATCACCCGCCACAGGAAAGCTGGATGCACAATCCAGGGGATCTTTGGCTCCTCGGTGTATCGAGTTCCGATGTAGGGCCCGGAGGTCCGCAACGCTCGCCAGCGCCAACGGGCTCCAGGCTTTCTGGTTGACCTCCTCACCTGTGGCCGCTCACCGCATCTGTCCCCCCTGCGTCCATATAGGGCTCGATCTGCTCCGCCTCCGACGCCTCTGTTACGTTGGTCGAAGGGCAAGGAGGATCTCTTTCCCGCAGAAGGCGCGAGCGGGCAACCGAATAAAGCCCCCAGGGGCAATGGAGCCCGGGTCCCACCGCCCCAGCAGTGGCCCGGGTCCGGTCCGCGTCGCGGGTGCTTTTCCTGTCAGTAGGCGGCGGGGCTCTCAAGGTCTCCTCGTCCCAGCGCGGAGGGTCACAGCTCCAAACATCGAAGTCTCCCCGGCCATTTAGCGGAATGGCGCGTGTCGCCATCTTGGCTGCAGCCGTCTTCGCTGGGGGTTCTAACTCGTCCCGGCGAGTTCACTCGCTCCCCTGCTCCGTTTCTGCTCAGAACTGCGTCCATGGGGTCCTGTCAAGTTTATCTTCAGTTTTGTGTGCTTGGAGGCAGTACAAATGCTTAAGACTGCTTAAATAACGCTAAGAAGGGGGCCCATCGGCAGAGCTCACAGCAGGCACATCTTCATCGTGTGCTGCCTAGCCACGCCCCCTCAGATAAACATTTTTAAAAGCCTTGCTAATCTAATAATTATTAGTAATTCTTCAATCAATTGAATCAGTAGTGGATGGAATTGTTACCTTTCTTATTTGTAAGGAAGAGGCCAATAATTTGCTAGCTTTATTAAAACCTCAATAATATTTAGCTTTGATCTGTAGTACAGAGTTTACACACTTTTTCTGTACAGATTGTATTATTCAGTACACTTGGTCATTATTTTAATATATCAGTTCGGTTATTGCAGTAAGATATTCCAAGTGACTTTTTATCATTTTGTTTTTCTTCTTAAATGTAACAAATTGTATAACAAAGTCCCTGAAAGCAGCCTTGAATGAGTCCCAATTATTATGGGTGGAGATAGCCTTGGCATGGTTATTATTTAAAAAAGAAATCCATTAGGAAGCCATTGGTTTTTTTCAAATAGTGGGATCTTTTAAAAGATATGAATGAAATCTCCATCTGGAGGGATAATTAGGTCAAAGTTACAATTCAAGGGTAGTAAGAACTTGGGCATGATCTGACATAGTTAAGGGGTCTAATTCTGTATTTATGCTAGAATTCTGTACAGCTGAGCTTAATATTGGGTTAACGAATATGTTGAGAGGCCAATGAATCTGTTGTTCATGGTGTTGGCCCCTCCCCACCACTATATTGTAGAAACAAGTGTCATTTATGGTGTCTGCCCCTCATACCACAAGTGTGAAAGATGCTATTCACTAAGACAACCGTACCAACCTTATCCTAGAATAAAAGAAGAAATTAATTTGCAATTTCAAGAAGACCTGAACATGCTATAACTGAAGATGAGAAGAGCAAGTGACTTCACTGCCAAACGTAGATGCACCAGACATGAAGCAGATAAGCACCCTTGATAGAAACCGATATCAGAGACGGCTGTGGGAGAAAGTGTGAAGCAGCTCCCAGTACACAGTGCGGCTTGACTCTGTGATTCGCAGTGATTTGCTGTGGTTCTTTCCCCTAATCTCTTGGAGGAAGTTTGCAGGAGGTTCCGAAAGGTCTCGGAGCGGTCGCGGGTTCTGTGGACTTTGCGGACTCTGGGCACTCAGGAGCTGCAAGCCGAGATACGTGGGGGCATGCATGGTGACACGGAATAGCTGAGCTGTATGTCAAGCTGCTGCTGCCCGGTTGCTGCTTTAGAGTGGGGTGTGTTGCAAATCCCTCAAATCCTTTGGTGACCAATAAGAGATAAGTGGAGTAAGTGTGCCCTTATGTGATCGGGTAGCAAGCTCAGATCACCTGTGTAGCTACCGCACTTCTAGGTACACCAGACGTTCCATTTGTAAAAACATAAGAACACTTTCTGTTTGGGTGCCGTAGCCTGACGGGAGACTGCAGGGGAGAATCCCTTTGATCCTGCCAGGCAAGTTAGACATGCCCACACTTAGTCCACATTTTTTTAAACAAAAATACCACAAGGAGGATGGAGAGAAGCCGGTTCAGGGGTGACTTCATCTAGAAACCTTAACCTTTGAGGCCTGCATGTGTTCTTTTTAAAGTGAAGTGAGTTGATTTTGTGATTTCTGTGGACCGTGCTGTGCTGAACCTGTGCTAAACCCAAACTGAGCAAAACAAGAGGTGATGGTTTGGAAAGTTTATAATAAATCTTAACCTCTGGCATTGCCCTGAGCAACCCTGCAGACCATCGTTCTTCGCCTGCCAAGCCATTACAAAAGGGGAAAGACCATATGCATATCAGGCTTGGTCCCACCCCCAAAGGGGTAGTCCAGCCCGAACTGCTAGGTCACATCCCTTCTGCATGAAACCACAAGCGATCACCTCTTTGTTTTTGCTTTGTCACCCCGAGTGGGACGGGTATGCCCAGATGTGGTTCCCGTGCCTGCTGGGCCTAGAGACCCAAGCTGCTCCCCACTGATGAGTTCCAAAAAGGCCGAAACATGTTTGGGGATGCTTGTGGGGGTGTGACCTAGCATTTTGGACTGGACTGCTCCTTTTGGAGTGGGACCAAGCCGGATTTGCATATGGTCTTTCCCCTTCTGTGATGGCTTGGCAGGTGAGGAACAATGGTCTGGAGGGTTACCCAGAGCAATGCCAGAGGTTAAGATTTATTATAAACTTTCCAAACCATCACCTCTTGTTTTGCTCAGTTTGGGTTTAGCACAGGTTCAGCACAGCCCAGGTGTAGGGGTTTGTTCAAATAGATCTGAATCAAACAAAGTCATCTTACTCTCAGCCAGAACCAAGCATGTGGCAGAGGGGGAGCTTGATCACCAGTCTAAGGACATTAGTAGAGGAAATAGGCCTCCAGTTTGCTTGCGCAAGACTGAGCCTTTCAAATCTGATCATGAGGGCAGCCTGGTACGTCAGCATGATCAATTAGACCAGGTGCAAACTGTAGGCCCTATAAAAAGATCAGGGCCATTTCAAATGGACATATTGTCTGTAAATACACCTGTTCAAGACGCTGATATTGACATTTTGATTGAAGAGAAACCGAAGAAGAAATTCGAAATATTTCACAAAATGGTAAAAGGTTCTTGGGTAACATTTCCCCACAAAGCTCAAGAACTGCCTTAATGAAGAAACTAGCAAAGGAAAAGGGGGAAGCCTCAATCAGAAAAAAATGCATGGAGATGTCCCTCCCAACTCTTCATTTGCCAAAGGGGAAAGATAAATCAGCATAAAGAAACATAATTCCGACAAAAACTCGGGAGGGGATTGATGAGAGCAGGCACCCTCTTGGTCACTCGGATCGTACCCGAGGGGATCCGTGCAGTAGGAGGGAGAGCCTTGATAACTCTATTAATCAAATGGATGACTCAATGACTGCAGAAGTCTCCCTTAAGATGGGGGCATCTAGGAGTCAGGCCAACACAAGGAGTGACGAGGCCAGAGTCTCTCATTCAATTCAGGATTCAGAAAATGTGGAGGAAGTTGACTTAATTGACTTGATTAATTTATTAACCTACTCCTCCATGGGTGAAAAAGAATCTGAGGCAGATATTGAGGAAGAAAGGAATGAGGATCTCTCGTGCATGTCGATGCACGAAACCTCCAGAGTCAGTGCTAATAAAACCATGGAGGAGAAAGAGGATGAAGTAGTGTCGCAGGCCTCTGTTTGCTTTATCAAATGTGAGAAAGAGGAAAATTGAGAGAAGAGTCCTAATAAGTCCGGAAGTAAAAAGGGATCGATCCGTTTCAGATCATCAGGAAGATTTGGGGCCAAAATCGTCAAGGATTCCATCTAAGGCCTTGGGAAGGGGGTCAATTGAAATACCCTTTAAGTCAAAGGACCACAAAAGAAAGGTCTGTTTACAAAATTACAGAGCAAGGGAGCTGTCTCTAAGAGCAATCTATCAAGAATTAACAACAGGGAGGGTATAAGTCGAGAGCCCCCCTAAAGAGCTCAACAAAAATATTGACGATGCCTTCCGAATTGTATTGGAAAGAGTAGTCTCGATTAACGACAACCTGTTTCTGAATAGGGCCACTGTCCTTTGTCTTTTCTATAGCGCAGTAACTACGGCCCAAATTAACTCTGAAGATGTGCATCTGGTGGAATTTCCAAAGAGGATTTTATAGACAAAATTATTATCTATTTGTCCAGCCAGAACAAAAAAGAACTGCTATTGAGAGAAAGAAGTACCTTCCTTGCTATGAGTTTTGTACTGGCGAACTACGGTCCACCTCAGCAAGTGGAGAAAAGGACAGAGAAGGAAGAATGGGAGACCCAGCCTTCTAGAACGGGCATGGGAAGACGCTGTTCAATTATGTCGTCGCACAAGCGGGATGCCCTGAGGCATGATAGCTCATCGGA
This sequence comes from Ambystoma mexicanum, assembly GCF_040938575.1. Taxonomy (NCBI): domain Eukaryota; kingdom Metazoa; phylum Chordata; class Amphibia; order Caudata; family Ambystomatidae; genus Ambystoma; species Ambystoma mexicanum. Next base: position 1,450,652,614 of record NC_090923.1, on the reverse strand, counting down.
GATGAGACTTATCCCCGCTTAACAACTGGAAATGTACTATAGTAGTTTAAAATAACATAGCCAATTAAGACCTTAAAGGAAAAAGGCAAGTGAGGAGTCGACTTGAGAAGGAAAACTGGGGTTGGTTGACTAGGGCCCTGGTGGATGATGAGGATCAATCATAGCTCTTCCACTGCCAAAATAGCCAAACCGAGGTCCCAAAGTTTATCCAGGTCCTCGGCAGGATTAGGCTTGTAAATTGGAATACGCAGGGATTCACCCATTTTTTTGGGGACGGGCCCTAAAATTTCAGGATTAAGATATCATTTGTCTCCAAGAGACTTGGCTCCAAGCCTCCCCCTTGTTGGAAGGCTTTACTGTTTTTCTTAATACGGCTGAGCGGGGATCTCAAGGGAGACCTACGTCAGGTTTGCTAATTGCTTTAAATAATGACAGGACTTTTTAGGTGATGTACGAAATACAACAATCCCCGTTAATATAGGCTATAGTACTGAAATCAAGAACATCTACTGTCAATCAATCGAAGATACTTATGCTGATTAACCTATATTGGAACATTGCTGCAGCTACAGGCAAGTTCTTTGCAAACTCTGTCTTGGCTATCATAGACAAGGCCCAAGGAATTTGGCCGAGTGTGAAAATCTTATTGTGCAGGGATTTAAACATTCACTGTTTTGATGCAAATTTCCAGCTGATCAAAGATCGTGTGCTGTTAGCAACACCACAAGTGTTGCAGGGCTTGCAAAGGAGAGAGGACTTATCCCTGAGAAACATCTTCATGGCAAACGGTTCTACCAGGGGGGATGTTCCGCCCAATTCAATATGGAAAAGAAGCAAACAAAAAAAAATCTTACTATGTCTTATTCTCTGCTAACATGTTAATTCACATTTCAGACCTACAGGTCCATCATACGAACTTAACGGACCACAATATATTGCAAATATCTATCAGGGAGTGGGTTACCGATAAGACCAAGTTATATTCCTTAAACCTTAAGGCGGAACCGAGCCGGAATCGGATGAGATTGGAAAAGATCCAGTGGCCTGGAGCATCCTCTCATAGAAAATAGACTCCATTTGAATTTAGCACCCATTTGAAAATCTTTGATGCAATTCAATTAACAAACAATAAATTTGGCTTCAAAGAGCGCCATAATTTTGATGTGGAAGTTGCACAAAGGAAAAAAATTCTAAACAAGGCCCTTAGAGCAAATCGATTAATGAATACAGAGTACTCCAGGGAATTCTCAAGGAAATTAAAGCAGGTCTTTAAGAATTGGTTAAAAGCCCCCAAATATTGGATGCTCCAACAAGAAGCAGAGAAAATGCTATCCTGTATTGCTTCAAAGAACACGGCGGAAGTATGGTAAATAATGAATAATGCTTATGCTCCTCAGTCTGCAATGACATCAAATCCAGTATCTGCTTTGGCCTGGGAAAGACATTTTAGTTTATTGCATTCTCTACCTAAGAATACTCCAATTGCGAAGGAGCAGAAGATCATCAGCTCGTGGAACTTTTCAACAACAAAGAGAGAGATCTTAGATTGCATTAAGAGCGCAAGCAATTCCAAGGCCGCAGGCCCAGACTGTGTAACAAACTTAATTCTCAAACTTGATCCTGAGAAATGGGCTATGAAAATGCATGAATGGTACGAACACATTAAAAGGGAAAAAAGAATTCCGGATTCTTAGAAAAACTCTAGTGGTCCCAATCTTCAAGAAGGGTGATAGGTCTAATCCAAGTAACTATAGGCCTATCGCCCTCTTGGATGTGACCGGCAACATTTTTGGAACCTTCTTGTTGAGGGCCCTGGGTGAAAGCGTTGCATCACTATGACCCATGGCAAGCAGGGTTTGTGAAGGGCTCAGGAACGGCCATGAACCTTTTTGTCATAAACATCCTGAAATCAAGGGCCAAGAGGAAAAATGGGTCAGAGCTGTAGCTTGCTTCAATTGACTTGGCCCAGGCTTTCGACACAGTGGACAGACGATTGCTCTGGGCCAAGTTGAAACAGTGGGGTTGCCCGAATGACATAGAGGAGGCTCTGAGGTCGCTTCACAAAGAAACCACTCTGCAAATCAGGCTGGATAGAAACGGTAATTTAAGTAACCAAATTGAAACATTCAACGGTTTAAAGCAGGGCTGCCCACTGGCACCAGCAGCTTTCAATCTGCTCATCCCTGATGTTGCCTCTGCTCTGGAGCCAGAGAGGTGTTTCCCACCTCGTCTAGAAGGGGTCGCAATTGGGCGTATGATGTATGCAGATGATCTGATCCTTCTTGATCAAACCAAAATAGGGCTCTAAAGACAATTGAGCACTATAGAGGATTATGCCAATGCTAATTCACTTACAATCAATGTCCAGAAATAGAAGATTCTTATATTTGGACAAAAAAAGAGATTAGCATCAAAGAAAGCAGGAGGGGGGTATTTAAAGGGTCAGAAAATCCTGGAGGTCACTTTGCTAACCTATTTGGGCATGTGCCTGAAGACGAAGAGTCTAGCGCCCCAAGCCAGAGTGATTTTGGCTTGTTATTGTACATTTTCTTTAACACCAGTCATTGAATTCTACCGCTTGAAAGTTTCTCCTATTTTAACTTATGGGGCGGAAGCATCCTTCACTCTCTCACATGAAATCTGGAGAAAATTGGAAGGGTTTTTTTGGACAAAAGTGTTGGGACTGCCCTCCTGTGTTCCAGCGGAAATCATAAGAGCCGAGTTGGGCTTAACACCACTGTATGCATGCACAGTTTGGAAGTCTTTATCGCTACTTTGAAAATGCTGCAAGGAAAATTCTGAAGGCGCTTGGGCCTGTATACAAAAGGCTCTGATAGAAGAATCAGATCCAGTTCTTAAGGCTTGGAGGTCGGTTTGTAAACTCATTCTGGATGTTGTGAATGAGACGGAAACAACACTCCTTAACAATCTGTTTAAAGTCAAGAGAAAACTATATGATCTAGACTGGATCGGGACTACAGAGGCTCGGAAGAGCTTCAAACTCTACGGGAATCAATTCCCAGATATTAGAGCAAGGGGCTCGGTGCCCAAGTACATATCAAAATTTCCTTGTAAATATCAGTGCATTCAATGTATGCGCTTCAGGCTCAATTTATTCCCCACAAAAGAACTTCTGGAAGTAAGAAAACCGAATGCAGAGAGGAATTTCCACTGCCGGCTATGTGAATGCAGGAAGGAAACTTTGTTTCATCTAACCTTTTATGTCAGGGTACTAAAACATTAAGAGAAAAATTGTTGGATGTCTCCTTCTCGCAATGTCTAACATCAACAGTTGAAGGTTGGTGGATTACATTGATGGTAGAAGAATGTCTCTCCATAACATTGCTACTACTAGACTTCTTGGAAGAGCTCTTTACTAAGCAGCTCCACAGATGAACAATCTTGAATTCTGTCACTTTAAGCAAGCTAAAGCCATAACCAGGCTTCACCAGGCCTCTAGCCACCATCTGATTGGCTGCCACCTTATGACTATAACCCAATCGCAAGCGCCGACAGGCGGAAGCTGGCTGCGGAAGCAAGGTGAGGAATAAAGGCATCAGCCCTGACTGAGATGACCGAGCACAGCCGGCGCCAGGCGATGTCCTTATAACCTTGCACCCGCCGATCGTAACCTAGCAGTGGCCTGCTCGCACCCTTCTGCGCAAGGTAAGGCCACCCCGCTTTAACATCCAATCACTTGTTGCAACCTTTCGACGTGTTAATCATTCACTCCTTAATAACCCAAGCTGAGAGAGGTTGCTTCCACCTCCTCCCCTCTCCACCTACTAGAGCTACTAGTTTGCTTCCCATCCACCCTGATCGACACATTTCCACCCGGACCAACATTTATGTTCGTTGTCTCTCAACTCTTTGCACCTGCACTCACTATCTTGAGGCACTTGCACACCGACATTTACCATGGTTGTATTCTGCACTGCTCAGCCTATTGACCTTATAACCGACTCAGCCTGCTGCATTTGCATTCTACTACCCTGATGCGCTTATGACTTGCATCTAGTAGTGCCACATTTTGTACTGTACTATCTGATGTGCTTGAAATTTGAATCTAGCTGGGCCGCATTTTGCACTGTTCTACCTGATGTGCTTGTGATTTGAATCTAGCTGGGCCGCATTTTGCACTGTTCTACCTGATTTGCTTGTGATTTGAATCTAGCCGTGCCGCATTTTGCACTGTACTACCTGAACCTAGCTGGGCCGCATTTTGCACTGTCCTACCTGAACCTAGCTGGGCCGCACTCTGCACTGTTTTACCGGGATGTGCTTGAGATTTGTTGCTATTGACCTGCCCATACTTGCTGCTAGCCTACTGCACCTGCATTGCCTAATTTCGTTGTGCTTCATAATTGATTTGTTCACATGTATGCTACTCTGATCTCTGCCTGTTATGCCCACACTCTCAGCAAGCCCCAGTATCGGTACTGCCTTTTGCACCTCTGATCTGGATGTGCCCTACTGCCTAAACTGCCGTAACTCGCAACTTCAACCAGCGATTCCCACACAGACCCGTGCCTCACTACCCTTCCAACTCTGGTAACATGTTACCACGCCTGTCCAACCTAAGGCCTCTGTTCTTCTTATTACAAGTACCACTTCTAGTGTGTGTATCTACCTGGACGCTCTACCTCTCATCAACTAACTTAGTGGCACTCAGCACATTGCACACCACACTCATGGCCTCCACCTACAGTCTTGCCGATACTTATCCAAGCATGGTACCTCAGAACCACAACATCTACCTTAATGCGCCGGCCTTATGGCTTGACCAGTTCGCCAAAGAACCTACACCTAACCAACCTTGCCCTACCGCCCTAAGAAACATAAAACTAGGCTCTAGACTTATGGGCAAAAAGGGTCACCTTATGCACCCGAACCTACATTGAAAAACCTTGACGATTAGCCCGCCCCCACAAACGGCCACCTTACCCACGCCCCACTGCCTTCAGTCCAACCTTGCTTTAACAAGCAACATCAGCTTAATCAAGGCTGCTCTGATCAACGCAAGGTCCTTAGCTGCCCACGCCTTTGGACATTGCTGATCTGATCAAGACTCAGGAACTTGACCTCGTCGCCATCACTGAGACCTGGCTACACGCTGCATCAGGCCCTGCACTCTCTCTGGCTATCCCCACAGATTACTCCATCATCAGATGTGACCGCACCTCAAGAGGTGGAGGAATTGCATTCATCTACAGAAACTCACTAGGACTTAGAACCATCCCCAGCATTAAGGTGGAATCTGCAGAGTTACTCTCTGTCAAGCTCCAACTTACAGCCACCAAACGGTCACCATCCACCTAATATACAGACCCCCTGGCTCCTCCACATCCTTTGTGAATGACATTTCTGCATTAGTACTTGACAAAGCGAAATCTAACCCTCAAACCGTCATTCTTGGTGACCTTAATCTAGGATACCAACACCTTGATGATTCTGCGGCCCTCGACCTTGCCAACACCCTAACAGATTTAGGCTTCTCTCACCATATATAGGAACCCACACACATCAAAGGACGGACCCTTGACTGGCTCAGTGTCACCAACTGCAATATCAGCATACTCGCGAATGCCCCCTGCATCTGGTCTGATCAACACATTTTCACCTTCAGCATTGACGCAGCCTCCATTCCCTCACCCCCCACCGCCCCAGACACCCGCACCAGAAATAAAAAGAACATAACCACGGAAAAACTACTCCCCCTCATCCTTCCCACCCTTAATAATGCTCTTGACATTTGTTCGGACCCTATCATCTTAGCTGACATGTACAACCAGTCAGTGCTTGCAGCCATCAACTCTATTGCCTCGCTTAAACTCAGGAGATCCAAACAGCGCTGCCACCTCAACTCGTGGTTCACTCCCCAACTCAGAGTGCCACGCAAAGAGAAACGTATTGCAGAATCATGTTGGAAAACCCACCCTTCTGACACCCATAAGGACGGTCTTCTGCTAGCCACCCTTAACTATAAAGAAGCCATATTCCAGGCTAAAAAAGATTCTTACAATAACCGTATTGTGTCAGCCCAGTCTAACACAAAGGAACTATTCAAAATCCTTAAGGAACTTGAGACACCTGGACCCCCCCCGACACGCGTACCAAAGACAGCACTTGGTGCACGAACATCCAGACAGCACTCCTGGGTAAAATTGCTACTCTCCAAATTAAAATTAGAGACAAACAAAAATCCCTACAGTCCGACCAACCACTGACTACACCTTTACTTAATACCCCTCTAGCCAATCCCTCTCATAAACCTTTCTCCTTCTCCCCGCTCACCACCTTTGAAGCAGAAAAAATCATAAATAACCTCAAACCGTCTAACTGCCAAGGTGACCCTTGCCCGGCACCTATAATCAAGGAAGCATCTCACGACTTAGCCCCGTTCATGACAGCATTCATAAATGCCTCCTTCAAATCGGGTATAGTCCCAGATAACCTAAAGGATGCGTGGGTTATCCCACTTGTCAAAAAACCCTCCCTTGACCCTAACATCCCAACTAATTTTCGACCAATCACTAAGGTCCCGTTCTTGCTTAAGATCCTGGACCGTGCAGCCTACCTGCAGATTCAAGACTACCTCGAATCTAACAATCTCCTGGGGTTAAGACAATCAGGATTCCGTCCTAAACACGGCACTGAATCAGCCCTAATCGATCTGAAAACTCAGATGGAGACACTAAAGGATAATGGGAAGTTAGCTCTTCTCCTTCTCCTTGACCTCTCTGCGGCCTTCGATTTGGTCAACCACCAAATACTCTGCCAACATCTCAAAACCGCGGCCCACTTCTCTGATTCTGCTAATGGCTGGATCCATTCATTCCTGAGCAACAGATGTATGAGGGTCTTCTCACCCACAGCATCGGCAGACCCTTCCCCCATTTACTGTGGCGTTCCCCAAGGCTCCTGTGTGTCCCCTACGTTGTACAACGCATTCACGAAGCTCCTCTTCGATGTGCTTGACTATCTGGGTGTTTCCTACACAAACTATGCGGACGACACCCAGATACTCATTCCTATCACGGGCGATTACACCGCAGACACCAAAGCCTTGAATGATGTCTACCTGGTCATCCAGGCCTGGATGGCACATCACAAACTTTGCCTTAATGATGATGAGACCATGCTCTTACTACTTGGATCAAGCCATCGCCTTAACAAATTAGATCAAACCTACAAGTCCTTCACCATTGACAGCAAGGATATCAAGGTCTCCAAAGATACTAAAACGTTAGGCGTCTACCTTGACTCCACGCTCTCATTGAACAGACAAACAAATGCAGTAAGGTCGGTATCAGCCTAAACTTGTAAACTTATCACCACCTGCAGACCCTTTTTAAACTCAATCAACTGCATCACCCTCCCTAGAACACTCATTATGGCCAAAATCGACTACTGTAGTGCTCTCTACCTTGGGACCAGTCAGCCCAACATCAATAAATTGCAAACTGTACAAAATAATGCCATAAGGGCAGCCTTAAACATCCCGAGATGTTCCCACATCTCCTCCATCAGAGCTGATTTACGCTGGCTCCCGGTAAAACAAAGAATTGCCCTGAAAACCCTAGCCTTGACCCACAAATGCCTGAATAACATGGCCCCACCCTACCTCTCCTCCCGCCTTACACTCCACATCTCCTCTCGACCCACGAGATCAGCCCAAACCTACAGCCTCACCCTGCCTAGATTCAAACTCCAAAAAGCGGGTGGCGTGAGCTTCCCAGTCTTAGCTTCCAAACTCTGGAACACTTTGCCTACTCCTATCAGAGCTGAACCATCGTACCAAACCTTCAAGAACAACGCCAAAATCTGGCTGTTCTCTCATGATCAATAAGGCTCCTCTCAGACCTGCCTGCCACTTGTAATGTAAGTTATGGGTATATACACTTGTATTTGTATCTTAATCTGCTATTGTTTTCCTCTCTGTACTTTTATTTTATATATTTGTGTAAATTTACTGTGTATGCACTGTTTACTGTACCTACTTGCAAGATTATGCGCCCGGTTGCCCCTTGGCCTGGTTTGCGCTTTATAAATAAACAAAACTTCAAACCTCAAATGTCTGATTGCATGTATGTTCTTCTTCTTAACGATGTCTGTTGACCACTTTGATTCTACAAGATGACCTAAAAATCTTTTCTTGTAAAGTTTTCATTCTAATGTCAGTATGGTTCAATTTAGGGTTCAAATATTGAAATGTAATGAAAGTGTTCTTGTGTTTTTTTTTACTTTGTTTCATTGGATTGTTTTTGTAATGGGGCTAAAAGGTTTTATTTTTTAAACCAAAATGCCAATAAGAAGAAAAATAAAATAAAAAATAAACTTAGAAATGCATCAGAAACGAGTGACCATGTTGGACAAAATGGATGTTGAAACCACTCTGGAGTGAATGGGGAATATTAAAGAAGCCTCGAAGTTGCAGCGAGATTTGGCTTGCTGAATTAGCTGAAAATCCAGACCTTTGCAGGCCAGACAGTAGCTGTACAGCCCCCTCCAAGGTTACTGCGAAAAAAGAGTTTGGGATAGCTCCGAAGGGAACAGAAGATAATTCCCAAGCTTCGTGCATATTCTTCTTAGATTAAGTAAAATAATAAACAGTGCCATGTACTCATTAATTAGAAACTTTAATACTGGAAGAAAGATAGCTCCAACATATGAGCTAAAATCCTAATAAAATCCAAGCGGAATAATTCAAATGTGGTCTCCTTGCATTTGACCTATGATTGGAGAACAGTGTCCAATCATAAGCTCCGGACAGGCACCTGCTTCGAATGTCATGATCCATAGAACCCGTCCCTTTTGAACTTCCTGGTCTCTGTCACAACGGGGCTTGCACTCCTTGGTACTTCCAACATGGCCGTCTAACGTGGTACGCTCTCCACCAGCCTCCACGTCAGACGTAGCTCATTCTACAAACAGACCGAGCCCTCGAGGCCCTGCGCGCCTCAACGCTACCGCTTGCAGTGGCTAGACATGTGCTTCGTAGTTCGCTGTAACTAATCTCTTGTTTCCTGGTTCCCGGACCCTCGATTTCCCCCTCTTCCTTTCCCCCTTCCTTACTCTGCCTTGATTCCCGGATCTCGTGTACCGCCTCCGAGTACACCTCCCTCGTTCCCTGGACTTCCCGGAGACTCCGAGTACCCCTGGACGCTGAACGCTGAACGCACGCTGGAACCAGAAGAGGCTCGCGTGGGCTTGTACAAAACCCAATCCGTACGCAAGAAGGCTCCTTCCAAGAACCCCTGCAAGGATCGAACTCAGGTGAGAAAGGGAGAAATCCGTGACAGATTGAGACGCCAAACGACCGAAGTTGAATCGGACATGGAGGCGGCCGTTCAGGATCTCATGCGTCGCATGCAAGAATTAAGAAGGTGCTGAATCTGAAAGCGGAAAATGCTGCATTAAAACAATTAGTTTTGTCCCGTGATTCCGCTACAAAGGAAAGCGTACTACTGGGCAGCATTGTAGATAAATATGATGGGTCTGCAACAACCCTTAGTGGATTCCTTGACTCCTGTTTAGTCCACTTTACCTTTAAGCCCTACTACTTTTCTACCCCCAGGGCTAAGGTGGGCTTTATAATTTCGCACCTCTTCGGAAATGCACTAACCTGGGCCACACCTTTAGTCAATTCTGGAGATGCCCTCCTGGATGATTACGACGGATTTATACAGGCCCTTAAGACCATGTTTGACCGCCCAGAACAGGTCTTTAGCGCCCAGGAACGTCTACCTGATTTCCAGCAAGGTTCCCAGGACATGCTTACGTATGTAACACGATTTAAACAATTGGCTAAAGAAGCAAATTGGTCCTCAGAAGCATGCTTTACTCTTTTCCGAAGGGGGCTAAATGAAGACATCAAAGATGAACTAGCCAGAGTGGCTCGCCCAAGTGCATTCCAGGCCCTTATGGATCTCGCTATGCAGATAGACTTTCGTATCCAGGAAAGGAAGGCAGAGAAGAAGAAAACCAAGTTGCCTTTCCAGAAGGTTTCCATTGAGACCTCCTCGAAGTCTGACCCCACTCCTGCCTCAGTTAACGATCCAGAACCCAGGCAAGTAGGGGCCTTCCGTGGACCCATATCCCTGCAAGAAAGGATGCGAAGGATCCACACGGAGTTATGTATGTATTGTGCATCGGATAAACATCTAGTTAGAGAGTGTCCTCTCGCCCCTCCACGGCGTTTGGGAAACGCCAGATCCCGATCCTAGATGGAGCAAGTCTTTGGGAGAGGGATGTTTGCTCCACATCTATTCCATCCTTGAACTCTCCTGGACAGAACAACCTAGTGATTCTACAGGCCTTTCTATCGCCATCCAAGAATGAGACCTACCCCATTTTGGCCTTGGTGGATTGTGGGGCCATGGGGATATTCATAGATCAAGATTGGGTCTTTAGCCACCACATTCCATATGAAACTCGAGGCATCATGCAACCTGTAGAGGTGATCGACGGAAGACCTCTTTCTTCAGGACCCATAACCTTACAGACCAAAGAGATCCAACTCTCGATAAACCATCATCAAGAGGTGATCAAATTTGACATCATAAAGTCACCTCATTACCCAATGGTACTGGGTATGCCCTGGTTACAGAAGCACAACCCATACATCAACTGGGCAGCAGGATCCTTGTTTCTGGTTCTGAGCATTGCTTGTCTCATTGTCTATTCCTGGATTCCTCCTCGACATCTTCCGAAGGCACGCCAACAGACCAGCAAGGCCCATTCATGGTTTCAAATATAATACAGGTTCCTAAGGCCTATCAGGAATACGCTGACGTGTTTTCAACTGCTATAGTCCAGGCCCTACCCCCTCACATACCTGAAGACTGCGCTATTAATATAGAACCTTCAGCAGTGATTCCCTTTGGAAGGATGCTCATTTTATCTGAACCTAAAAAAAGGGCCCTCCGAGAATACTTGGATACCAACCTTGAAAATGGCACCATAAAACCATCCAAATCTCCAGCTGGAGCTTCATTGTTTTTTGTTCCCAAGAAAGACACTAAAGAGCTTAGGCCTTGTCTTGATTATCGTGGATTAAATCAATGCACCCTCGAGGACCGCTACCCATTGCCCTTAATCCCAGATATCCTGGAAGCGGTGAGAGGAGCTGTAGTATTCACGAAATTGAATCTCAGGGTTGCCTACCATCTGATCCGTATCAGGGAAGGAGACGAATGGAAAACAGCATTTAGAACACCCTTTGGTCACTTTGAATACCTGGTCATGCCCTTCGGACTCGCTAATGCCGCAGCGGTCTTCCAACGTTTCATGGATTGGGTGTTTTCTGACATGCTGTTCCTCTTCGTCATAGTTTACCTGGACGATATCTTGATTTACTCCAAGGACCATCTAAAGCATGAACAACTTGTTAAGGCAGTCTTACAACGGCTATGTGAACGCAAACTCCTAGCTAAACCCGAGAAATGCCTTTTTCATGTCTCTACTGTTCACTATCTAGGATTTGTCCTTAGTCCAGAAGGAATTGGAATGGACCACTCAAAGGTAAAAACCATACTATCTTGGCCTGTTCCTACTATCGTGAAACAGATTCAATCCTTCCTGGGGCTTGCCAACTTTTACCGGAAATTCATACCATCCTTTTCTGAGATAGTTCAACCGATCATTGAATTGTTGAAGAAAGATACTCCCTTTCTGTGGGCAACAGCTCAAGATAAGGCATTCCAACGATTAAAAGCAGAGTTTACTCAAGCCCCCATCCTAGCTCAACCTGATATTAATCGATCATTTCTAGTGGAGACGGATGCCTCTAACTATGCCATAGAAGCAGTGCTAAAACAGGAATTCGAGGACAAATTAGAACATCCCATTGCTTACCTTTCACGAACCCTGACTCCCAGCGAGACTCATTATTCCGTCTTGGAAAAGGAGCTGTTAGCCATCCGTCAAGCCTTCACAGAATGGCGTCATCTACTTCTGGGAGCTAAACATCCTGTTCAGGTCCGTATGGACCACCAAAATCTTCAAGTTCTACAATCTTTGGAATGTAGGAATAGTCATCAAGTCTGTTGGGCCTTCTTCTTTACCCAGTACCAGTTCCACATCCATCATGTCCCCGGATCACAGAACATAATTGCTGACGCCTTATCCCGACGTCCCGACTACGAAACTCTTGAAGATCGATCCTTCCCAAAGATGTTTCCACACACAATTTTTGTAGCCCAAGCAATCAATCTCCTGGAAGACATTCAGATGCAAACCCAGTCCTCTGTGATCTGGAAGGAATTTACAGGGAAGAATCGGTGGAATCTCAGAACAAAAGACGGGTACCTGTTTTAGGAAATGGCCTGGTCATTCCCACACAGAGACTACAACAACGGATTATTAACCTCTGTCACAATACCCTTCACTCCGGACATCATGGCGTCACCAACACCCTCCGTATCATACAAAGACAATTTTGGTGGCCTAAAATGAAAATCAACGTTCAATAGTACATCCAAACCTGTGCAGTCTGCAATCAAAACAAGCATGATAACAAGATACCGGCAGGTCTCTTACTTCAACCTACGCTACCGTCTAGGCCCTGGGAATTCATAGCTACGGACTTTATTGTGGAATTACCACCATCCAGAGGTTACACGACCATCATGGTCACCATTGATTTATTCACCCACATGGCTCATTTTACACCATTGTACAAATTGCCATCTTCCTCAGAACTCGCTGGCATCTTCCTGGAACACATATTTCGACTTCATGGACTCCCTTCCAAGATCATATCAGACAGGGGACCTCAATACATCTCTCAATTCTGGAAACACTTATGCCGTATTCTAGGAATCCAACGTGCCCTCTCTTCAGGTTATCATCCACAGACTAACAGAGCTACCGAACGTGTGAACCAGACCCTGGAGCAATACCTTCATTGTTTCGCCACCAAGGTACAGGACGACTGGTCACTCTTAATACCTTTGGCTGAATTCGCCTCCAACAATTCTGATCACTCGGCATTCAAGACCAGCCCTTTTTTTGCAGCCAAGGATTCCACCCTTCGGTTCTACCTTCCATTCTCCCACATCCCACACCAGTACCAACAGTCGACTCCTGGATTGAAACTCTCATCAACGTACACAAGGAAGCCAAAGAACACTTAGAAAAGCCCCGAACTCACACCAACCGTAATGCGGACTCCAAAAGAAGACCAGGACCTTCTTATGCAGTCAGTGATAAGGTCTGGCTGTCCTTGAAACTACTGCCTCGACATTTACGACCAAACAAACTGGCTCCCCGGTACTATGGCCCTTTTTCCATAAAGGAAATCATAAACCCAGTGACATTCCGGCTCAAATTGCCAGACTCCTGGAAGAAGATTCATCCAGTTTTTCACACTTCTTTATTAAAACCTTACATCCAGTCCTCCCGGAAGTCCTTCAGACCCAACCCCGTGGTTGTGGACGACCAGCTGGAATAAGAAGAATCCAGAATATGCGACTCCAAGTATAAACGGGGTCAACTTCAACACCTGGTTGAGTGGAAAGGATATCCTCCTAGTGAAAGAACCTGGGAACCATTTTCAAATCTGAATACCCCTCGATTGCTCAGAAGATATCATCTCATACTGTCAAAGTCCACAGAAACCTCCCCCTGTGCCTCCTCACCTGAGGTTTCTGAAGTGGGAGTCTTGATTAATTCTCTTTCTCTCCTCCTTCCCTTCTTACGAAGTTTGGGGTCCTCTTCAGTCTTCACAGGCTTCTTTACCTTCTTCTTTCTTTCGAAGAGAAAGGGATGCTCTCCCCCTGAGGCCACCTTGACAGTGTTGTAAAAACCGTCAGGCGGACCCAAGGGAGCTCGCCCCAAAAACCAGGGAAAAAGCCTAAAAGGCACAAAAAACCCTGGGGTATCTCATGCGGGATCAGTGTACAGAGTCCCCTGCTTGTTCCCGATGCAAGTTCTGTTTCTTGACAAAATATCCGTGGGACCAAGGATGGATGTCGAAACCCAGAAATGTGCGGGTGGATAATGATGACAAGTACCAGGTGACAATATAAACAGAAAGGAAACTCTGGAGCAGGACAGAAGAAGGAGGTTACCAAAGCACACCGGAAGGCTGAGAAAGATATGGACATGAACAGGAAGGAAAGCAGAGAAAGTAGTTCCCAAGGTGAGAAGGATCAAATCGGTAAGGATCTGCAGAGACGAGGGTAAGTAAAGATAAGGAGGAAATAGTCAAAACTAGGATAAGTGGAATAGCTAGTAAGAGCGAGCGAGAGTATAGGTAAGAGAAATCGAAAGGAGTAGGAGTACACAGAAGAAGACGGGCAGACGCCGGAGATGGAAGAAAGTGAAAGTCAGAGGAGCAGGATGGTAGAGCGGGGGATGAGACGGAAGAAAGAGGCCAACAGAAATTAGCACAGGTTTTAACGGAAGAAGAGAAGAACAGGATGGAACAGGACGAGTCATGGAATGAGAAGAGTGCCAGCACGAACAATGAACGGGCACAGTCCGACGCGGACAAATCCAAAAGTTGCAGCGCGTCGGAAAGGGGGCGTGGCCGCCTTTAAACCTGCGCTGGGAAACAGCTAGAGAGCTGCACCGGGTCCCGCGGCGGCTTAATGCAGCCGCCATTTTGACCAAGGTTTCCACAGTCGAACCGTGACACATACACCCGGGCAAAACTGGTGGGACAGGTTTTCGGAGGAGGCATGCTGTCATGATCCATAGAACGTGTCCCTTTTGGACTTCCTGGTCTCTGTCACAACGGGGCTTGCACTCCTTGGTACTTCCAACATGGCCGTCTAACGTGGTACGCTCTCCACCAGCCTCCACGTCAGACGTAGCTCATTCTACAAAGAGACCACGCCCCGCAGCCCCACGCATCTCAACGCTACTGCTTGCAGTGGCTAGATGTGTGCTCCGTAGTTCGCTGTAACTAATCTCTTGTTTCCTGGTTCCCGGACCCTCGATTTCCCCCTCTTCCTTTCCTCCCTCCTTACTCTGCCTTGATTCCCGGATCTCGTGTACCGCCTCCGACTACACCTCCCTCGTTTCCTGGACTTCCCGGAGACTCCGAGTACCCCTGAATGCTGAACGCACGCTGGAACCAGAAGAGGCTTGAGCGGGCTTGTACAAAACCCGATCCGTACGCAAGAAGGCTCCTTCCAAGAACTCCTGCAAGGATCGAACTCGGGTGAGAAAGGGGGAAATCCGTGACAGAGAATCCATGTAGAATTCCCAGATCGAGAGCGGCCGAAGCAAGGCCAAGTTCAAAGTTAGATACCCTGGCGTGTGGCCTAGGAAATCGGGGATGGTTTTTATTTACTTGGAAGACACAGTTTCTTGATGTTGCTCCCCATTAGCACCATTTTTGCTCGTGTGCTGATGACCTGCCAAGTATTCAAGATTGGCCAGTAAGAAGCCAACCAATGAAAATCCCTAAAGCTATGCTGCCCGGTAACTGTTGCAGTAGCCAATTACCTGTTGTTGAGATGTCTTTCTTATTTGTATCGTTTTGAGGGTGGTCCAAGGTGGGGCCACCAGATAACCCTATACAATGAAAAGACTAACACCTATGCATCATATATGTAGACAATTCCCCTAACCAACACCCAGACCCTGTAGGTTTTTGCATCTAAGATTGTGATTTATGCATCAGCTATGATGGGTTTCTCGTTTATACTCATTGTTTTGTATTACGACTTTGAGAGCGTTGGAGACTTGTGTGCTTTTCTGCCGTCTCTGTTTTATATGGATTGTAATAAAATGGGCCCTTGCCATTTACCTTGACTATTTTTGTTTTTGGCTGCTGGACTTCCCAGCCTGTCTGTTCCGCCAGCCCTGGGACTTTTCAGGGCTCCCTGTGCAAAGATATAGTGCAATCTAGAGCGAGAGAGAGACTGATGAGGTGGGGAAAATGAGGTATATTCTTTCAGATCAGAAAGATTTTAACTGTTTGAAGTTCAAAAAACATTTGCCAGATTTTGAGTTAATGAACTTGGAATTAGATTTACAATCCATTGTAAAGTCCCATATCTGGTTAGAGTCGCCACAAATAATTATACGATCAGGATTGCTTCTGATAACTCTTGTTTTAGATCGCTCCAAAAACAGTGGTTGAGCACATTAGGACCATAAATATTCACAATAGTGGCAGGAATGTTAATATTGGCATCAATAATAACTAAGCGTTTGAATCATTCTCCCCAGTTATTAGTTAAAAAGACTTGCTTGTTAAGGACTGCAGCTCCACCTTTTTTCCAAAGAGAAGATGAGAAAAATATGCAGCCTATCCACAATGTTAAAGCTTATTATTTTCGCTGCCAGATTCCAAATGAGTTTCTTGGGTGCAAGCAATGTTTAATTTAAGTTTAGACAATTGTGATAAAACATTTTGACGTTTGGCTGGGTGATTTAGACCCTTGATGTAATAATTTTAATACTCATCAGTTGCAGAGAGCGTAATGTAGACAAGGTTATAAAAGGTGAAACATGAGCGTAATTCAGAAATAGGAGTATCTTAGATTCCATAATCGTTATATCAACAATGTTATATCACATTAAGAACGATTCTTTAGAGAACAAATGTATATATGTGGTTGAAGCTCACGTCTCTCATAGTAGTCAGGAAAAAGGTTATGAAAACAGTAATAAAGTCAATGGAAGAATTGTAATTACTACACCAAAAACAAGATATTTCTTGTGTGATAACATTTTCACAATGGGAAACTAGATTGGTTAATCTTTCTTTTGTCACCCCTCCAACCCCCCAAATCATCATAGGGTTTAAATATGTATCAGATTAAGAAAGTTAGAGAGGATACATGTGTTGAAGTTTGAAATAAAAATAAAAAGGGCTGGATAAAAAGGAGTGATCAAATCATGAGTAAAGAAGTTGAGACATAAGAAAACGAGAACAAAAAATAGAAAATGCTGAGAGATGAAGAAATAAGCGGCTACATGTCTTGTGTCTGCCAGAAGTTGGAGATGGAAGTCACAATGCCTCCATAGGTCTCTGACAATAAGAGAGTTGTGGCCTAATATGGAGAGAAGGACCAGTAATGAAGAAGCAAAGCACAGGAAGAAAAAGGAGGTGTAAATTGCTTGGAACAAGAAAGTCAAAATTGGTAATACTGGAAGATCAGCAGTCATCCTTTAGAGAGGTAAGAACAGATTTTCTTTTTTTAAATTTAAATTATCAGCGATCTAGATTTGTCTCTTGTTCTATCATGTAGATATGAGGTACTAGCAGAAGATGTTGATTCAGATCTACTCTGAGGAAGTTTACATTTCCCTCGTTTGTTCCTATTGCCTTTGTAAGCACTTTGCATGGTGTGAGGGTTGTTTTTACTAAAGCCACTTGACGTTAGAGGATTATACATAGAGGAAGTATTCATGGAAGTAGTCTTGAGGTATTGTAAAAGTTTAAAAAGAATATCATGTTCTAGACATCTTTTAGTAGGGCCATCTGGTATGGTAATCTTTCTGGTAGTGTCAAGTAAACCATATACAATACCAAGTTTTTTTTAATGTAGTTCTCTTCTAGGAATCTCTTCCTTTTGTGTTGCTTTTGAAAAGTCAGTTATGTAAAGATTTATTGACCAGCAAGTGGCATTTTTAGCTGCAGTAAGACTAGTAGAGCTTGTTGATGCCTCATCTTCATTTCATTTTGAAAGATATTAAAATCATTTGTTTGTAACATGAACGAGAATACAGCATATATATATATATGGATGAGTGAATCCTGGACAATTAATTCAAAATGTTGTCAATGCCCAAATTTGAAGTAGATATTGGTTCAGGTGAACTGAGCTTACATGGTTTCCCTTTGGCAGCTGATATGATGAATGTTAATAGTTTGTATTATAATATATATCTTTAAAATATAAATACATTGTCAAGTGAAATTCCAATGTTGTAATATTGCCTGTGGGCATTAGGTGTCTGCAATCAGTAAGCCCCGAAAACAGAGTACCGCAATACGTTACATATACCGTCCATGAAGTTACCGCCGAGACTGTGCTTGCCCAGGTCGAGATCTGGATATTTGTGCAAGTGCGTCGAGCGACTGATACTTTCATTGAGGCTGCATTGCAACAGTAAGCAGCATCAATTCCTTCATGAACTCCTTGAGGATGTACCGTCATTCACAGATGCCGATGAAGAGGGTGAACTTCTGAGGTGTAGCACAGCGGCAGGAACAATTTGTCCTAAGACCACCCAGCAATTACATGTTTCAATTCAATATAAATATTCATAACATTAAGGTGCTTCTTCATTGGTATTTTATACACTTCAAGATGGTTCTATTCATTCTAGATTTGTACACATCTTCCAACAATAATTAACTTATTTCAATAAATAAAGTTCCTCCTGGTAAATATTTCACAACCGCTTCTAAAACAGCTCTATAAAATATATGTATAGATGTTTTCAGAAACTGTTGTGAAGTATTTACCGCAAGCACCTTAATTTTGTGATTTATATTGAATTATCTCATTGCTTGATGGTGTTTGGACAAATAGTGACTATCTAATATGCACTAGCAATTTATTTAGTCATTGAGGGGTGTATTCTGTTTGAATGCAAATGATAGTTAACTCTTTATGGCCATTGGCTACAATAGTAAATGTAACCCTTGAGCGCATTGTGAGCTATATCCCCAATGATCAAGCGGTGCAAAACGCGTTGCTGCTTGTTCTTTTGCTGCCTCCCTGAGGCTTTTAATCTTAATAAAGGATTTTCTTCAGTTTGGACTGCTGATTATTATACACTGAATATCTGACATCTCTTAGACAGCACTAACAATGATGCAATTGTACGACAGCATTGATAACATGACTGTGTATTTACATTTATTTACAACACTAGCATTTTAATCACAGTGGTATCCTGTAATAATGCGATCACTTGGTAGATCTAGAATCCCGATTTGAGATGTTCTATTAGGTATCCCAGTTTTGAAATAGAGAGAATATCAGCAACTTCTCTGTATTGGCTACTTTAATGATGCAACAAAATAGACACAAGCAACATTTAGGATGTATTTACATATGATATGTTAATTCTAACGAGCCATTTTTTATTTTTTGACAGGGAGAATAAGTACAAGACATCAAAAAGAACACAGTTCATCTGATTTAGAATATAAAGTGGACATAAGTAAGCTCATTTAAGGCTTACACAAGATACCAATTATGCATAGACTTGTATTGGACAAATATTCACTACAAAAGGGTTGCTCCATTATAACTTGTCACTAATACAATACAGTCTACTACAGAAGATAATGTATATATCAGGCGACCTGTGCAGAAATAAAATAAATCCTTAACAGCTTGGAAGTTTACCTGACGAAGTCCTTGCAGTGGGGCAGAATGCGTAGTAGATATCCTGTTTTGTGTATCTCACTTGCTCGTCTGTCCATGTACTTTTATTGTTAATGTTTGCATAACATGTTTGATTTTTGCTAAGAGATTGAGCCTGTGCGTGCAAAGGGCGAAATTGTGAGGATCTCCCTGCTGTTGTGCTGTGGCTGCGATCTCTCTCCGACACCCCTGCTTGCCTGTCAGCTGTTGGCAGCGGGAAAACCTCTGAGAATATTGCCGAGAACGAAGGAATCCAGGAAGCGCCGTCGCGTTGTGAAGCTCCGCCCCCTCCACCTGGGCCCCGCCTATGCAGGAAGTTATGCCTTCATTACACACCCCCAGGCACCCTTGCAGCGCTAAGCCCGTGCGTGCAAAGGGCGAAATTGTGAGGATCTCCGTGCTATTGTGCTGCGGCTTGGTTTGGCCAGCCCCCCTAACCTTACGTCTAAGGACAGCGGGTCGCTGCCAGGAGAGAAGCTGATAGAGGAGCTGCATGACGAAATGAAGTCGGTGCCTGTAGATGCACCGTCTGTGATTCTAAGAACTCGTCTTCAGGTAAGGCAACGCTTCACTTCACTCCCAGAAGGTGAAGGAAACCCTGTACTCTCTCCCAGAACTAATCAAAAAGAATTACCTATGCTTAAACAGACACACCTACCCTATAGTGCTAAGAAGCGAAAGAGCCTCTCAGTGGGGGCGGATCTGATATCTCAAGAGAGCACACTGGTGCCTCTGGTAGCTGAGGGAAACCCTGACTCTGCCGCTAAATTTGCTCATTCCCTTAACGCCAGCCTCACTCTAATCCCAGAGGAGAGCACTACCCTACCGGCCGCGGACCTTAGCATAATCCAAATGGCCGAAGCAGGCATACTCTTGGAGAGCCCTGGAGAACTTGAGGCCGGTTAAATGGGGGAAAACGGCCAGATGGACCATATCATTCTCCTAAATGAGCAAGCTGCTGGTTTGTGTCAAATAAGACCGGAACTTTGTGACACATTCGAGAAATCGTCAAAGGGGTCAAGGGCAGAAATAGAGCATCTGAATGTAGATCTATTTGAAAAATCTGGAGCAACTGTGACCGAGCGCCCCTATCTCCAATCCCCCGTTAAGAGCCCTGGGGCTCAAGCGACACTGTAATGGCGGCGGACTTGACCCCCTCAACCCGGGACGGGTCGCCTTCATCAATCAAGGAATCGAATGACTGTCCTTTGGACAATGCGACGGAAAGTATGCCAGGGGCTGGATGTAAGGCTCCTAGCACAGATTCTAATAGTTCAACGATACCATCTAATCACACCCCAGGTGGCAGGTTTCTACAGAGGCCCTATGGGAAACTTCAGGCCCCTGGGACTCGACTGAGCTAGGCGATTTGGACAAAGCTCCCCAGGGCTCCATAACTATCAAGGCTAAAAAATTGTCCCAAATAGCCCCAATAGGGGCAGACCCAGCAGGATTCGACATCTTTCTGCCATTCAAGGAAGACCATGGACCTCAAGGGAACAGGGGTAGAAGAAATCAAGTTAGCAAACAGCATGAAGCAATGCCTAAGACTAACGAAATTCGAGGCGAAGTAGGAACACATTGCTACTGCCCTAGCCAGGAATGGTCCAAGGAAATACCCGAAATGGGATGGAGTCATGATCAAGTACGGATGCCTGTCGAGAGAGCGAGAATGTTAGGAGGTTTAAGATCCAACGTATATCCAAACTCACAAGGAACTAGCCAGAGCAATTCTAGTTTAGCAAATAAAATCATGGAAGACATAACGATTTTAACGGGGAAAATTGAAAGAGAGAAAAGGAAAAGTTTCTCCTTCATAAATGAAAAAATGGCTGCCCTAGACAAAGAACATGTGAAAGGGGCATCTACCAGAGATGTGGACTCAGTCATAGTTCCCACTATGCCCCAAGGAATATAATTCTCAACTAGAAACTAGAATGACTCAAACATCTGTATGTGAAGAAAATAGCCTGTCCCAAGCTGAGTTGAAGAAAGAACATCTGACTCAAATACTCAACGAAGTATGGATAACTGAAAGAAAAATGGATACTGAACACACCCAAAATGTGATTATGGCGTCTTTAAACATCACGCTCGCCCCCTTTCTAAAACTTTATGAGGTGTTAAAGGACTCTCTCCAAGAAGTAGCTAGTACCAACACACAAATTAAAGCGGCAAATTTGAAAATGGAATCTTCCCTACAGAGTTTGGACATTTGAATGAATAAGGAAGCAGAACAATCACAACTCTGGCAAAATCACCTTAGCGAGGAGAGATGCAAATGATAAATCATTACTAATGGAGGCAGTCCTTGAGGATTGCAAATGGATGAGGTCCTTCAACAAACAGGAAAAGGGTCTGGGCTCCAGAGGAGAGGATCCAACGAGAGGATTTGGGCCAATGAAACTGACACAAGGTGACAATCGTCAACCTAAACAAAAAGGAAACCCACTGGAAGATGTTATCCTGATTTCCCCACGAAAGACTGCGGAGAAAAGAAGTGCATCGGCAGCGAAACCGGAGCAGTCAAATTTTGCCATCTTGCAGGAGGCAATTCAAATGGCCAGGATGCACAGAATGGAAAGGAGGCACCCAAGAAAAAGCAAGAAACTGGAAAAAAATCTAAGAACGAAATCCGGCCACGGAAAGAAAATGGCTCGAGAGCCTTCCTGAGGAATTTGAGAACGCCACCTAAAAGAGAAAGCTCACAATGCGCAAAGAAACCGAGAAGAGAACTGACTATGATGGTGATGGACACGTCGATGGACCACAGCGAAACTGAAGCAAAAAATCAGGTGGCAATTGAGGACGAAGAAGAGGTCGAGACGGAGCAGATTGCGGATCTAAGTGACTTAATTGAAATGATGGATAAAAACACAGAAGAGGAGGAATGGGAGAACATCACTTTGTCTGATTGGCAAACGCTGGACAATTGGGAAAATGTCGACCAGGGAATGCACCCAAAATCCGCTAAGATGCCGAAGCCCGAAGCCCAAAAGACAGAAACCGACAAATATGAATAAGACCCCTGGAAAAAGGGTTGTTTCCGCTCACAGAGGCCTCTGTGATGATCAAAGAGATGCCATCCCTTTCAAAACAATGGAACAAAAAAGGAAGGAGGATGACACCAAAAATAAGCTTGAACGAAAGCATCAAGATTCGACCTATCCAACACCAAAAAGGAATAAAAAAGAAAGGGAGGAGGCCACCAGGGGGCGCAGGCAAAATGGCCGTCTGAGCCGATAGCTCCGTACCCAGCCCCGGGAAATCAGCGTCGAGACGGAAGAAGGGGCCCAACCCACATATGGTTCCCAAATAAGGCTGTGGGAATCTGTGGCCCCCTGAAGGGTCCAATCCAAAAGTTTTTCCGATGCTCCTGGGCTGAGTTCGGCCGACTGGAGCCCTCGCGGCCCCTCCCCCACAGTCCTGAGCAACACGTCGGTGGAGACCACTGAGGCCGTAACCCGCGTGCGAACGAGGAAGCACCATAGCAGCCTGTGGAGGACACGCTGGCCTTAAAGAAGGAGGAAGTGTGAGCTGAGAAGCACGGAAGGGCGGCCCGCCGAGTAGGGGGCGCTGGAGCTGTGCCGTGGAGAGCCCCGTGACCCGGAACAGCTCTTCGGGTGCACGCCAGTGCGGCCCCGCGGGTCGGGGGCGTAGCTCCTCCCCCTGACTCGCGGCCCATGAACCACACAGTCATGGGCCGGCACCGGGAGGGACAATCACACCAGCGCTCCCAGACATAGAGGAGCAGCATCAGGCCGACGAGGGAGCAGGCCCCCGCTGTGGCCGGTGTTGAGTGGGTGCACTCGGGGCACTGGACACGGGCCCCCGTCGCACCAGGAAGACCTGAGGCACCCCAGCATACCACCCACCTAGAAGTGGGGTTGGACTGGGTTCCTGGGGCCTTGAAGGCACCCCAGCACAAAACAAGAGCAGGAAGTCGTGTGGGCCCCATCTGATTCCACGCCAGGGATCCCCCCAGTCTGGGCCGTCGTGCGAGCGTACCCTCAACACAACTGACTGAGGGGCACACGAGAACCCACGCTTCAGGTGAGGGGCCCCCCGGCCCAAGATCTTTCGAACCAGCCCCCACGAGCTAGGTCGCGGGGGGGGAAACACTACCCAGATAGAGGACCTGCCTTGCGTTCTACCGCAGAGGGCACCTTCTCTCCAATTCCTACGGACAGTCACCTAACGGACTCCTCAACCCCAGGGGGGGCAAATCCATACGCCCACTGACACCTCAGTCCTAGATTAATCCCGCTTGTGCACCCAAGGACTGCCACCCCGAGGGTGCCTGTCTGCCTCAAACAAACCTGGCTCACCCCTAGAGCCAGCACCCATGGAAACTGCATTCCCCCCCCACGAGCTCCACCGCAGCCGCAGGTCACACAGTGGACAGTTGTCACATCCAGCTGTAACAAGAACCCAATGAGCTGGAAGGAGGCCCTCTCTAAGTACCAATTTGTGGCTGGCGAGGATAAAATGGCTACCGGGGGTCCATCCGCACCCCCCCCCCCCCGACCTGGGTGCCATCCAAAACAATATCCAGATGATCCTGGAGGAGATTCGCGGGATTCGGACCGACATGGGCGCCAAGCTAGCTGACCTCACAACCAAAGTCACCATCTGGAGGACCGTGTGGAGGGAGTCGAAAACAACCAGCTCTCCAAGGCACTCCTGGAAACTCAAATGGAAGCCAGGTTCCAAGAGGTGCAACGTAGCGAGGAGGAATTACTGCTCAAGGTGGATAACATGGAAAGCAGGGAAAGGAGAAACAACCTGCGCATTTTTGGCCTAGTGGAATCGGAAGGGGACACCCCACAGGGCCTGGAGGGCAAGGTACACGACATCATAAGAATTGTCATGGGGGCGGAGGCTGACAACGGGGATGAGGAAGAAATGTGGCAACCTCACTAGATGGTTACAGGGAAAGGGTGTTAGATACCGCTGGGGTCATCCCTTTTATCTGTCATTCGAGTGGTCGGGGGAGAGACACCATCTGGTGACGGAAGAGGACATTCAACAGGTCACGGATGACTTGGTGGGTGATCGCGCCGGTTGCTCCGGTGGGCAAGGAGGAGAAGCCAGGGACCCCCCGCGGGGCCCCGATAGACTGGGAAAGCTCAGTGGTAAAGCCAAGGTGAAGGGAGCTCGCAAGTTCCAAAAAACCAGGCACCCATCATCGACTTCTGAGGACCACCCAAAGTGACAACAACACCACCTCACCACATGAGTATGAGAATCCCCGGTGACTAATGACACTAGGGGGAGACGTTGGTGAAACGGAAGTGCCGGAACCTGGAGGCAACACGGCTGTGCGCCACGTTGGCGTCAAGTTGGGCCTGTGAGGTTTTAGGGTTGGTTGTTGTTTTTCAAAATGTTAATTGAATTGTTCAACGGACCCACACAGGGGGCCGAGTTTGAGGGCACACATGGAGGTGGGGGGTCTTGGGTGTAAGACCACACCTCACACATTAGTATCAAGGTTTAATACACCTACACTGAAAGAAAGAAATGGGTTACCCGAACATTTATACTACCTGGGGCTGGGGTAGAGTACTTGGTGGTTCGTTGATCGTCCCCGAAGGGAATCGGCCGACGTGGACGAACGCCTTAAGATGGAAGGGAGGGAGAGGGGGAAGGCACGGGGGAGGAGCAGGAGGAGGGGGAGGGAAAGGGATAGGTGGGAATGACCAACGCAAATGACAAAATGGAGTCACCAAGAGGGGTCTATGGGGGGGGGATTAGCCAGATCGAACCAGAGTTTTTTATTCCTCAGCGAGCCACACATCAGCACCACACCAGGGTGCAGAAAGAGAAAGACTCCCTAGACGACAATGGTTGAAGGCAAGATAGGCACACTTAATGTCAAGGGCCTAAACTCCCAAAACAAAAGATCGTTGACCAGTAACATGTTCCGCAAACAACAATTTATGGTGCTCTTCCTCCAAGAAACCCACTATAAACAGGGCAGAGAATCACCCATCAGGGGGAAAGAAATCGGTTCCAACTTCTGGGCCTCCCACAGAAGCTCAAAGAAGGAAGGGTGGGCATCCTCTTGGGTAAAACATTCCATCTCTCAAACATTGAAACCAAAAGGGGCTTCGGGGGGAGGTTCCTGGGGATCAAGGGTACCTATGAAGGCAAACGCGTCACTCTGGCCACCCTTTACGCTCCCAACTCAGGCCAGATAAGGCTTCTGACCCAAATCCTGGGGGTAATGGATGAATGGGCAGAGGGAGCCATGATACTGGGGGAGTGATTTCAACCTCATAATGGATCCCAAACTAGATTGGTGGACAGCGAGAGGGGCTAAGCCAAAGGGGATTGCTAAAGATAACCTAGCATTGCAAACCCTCTTAAGATAACACTATTGGGAGGACGTCTGGCGAGCAGCACATCCGGAGCTAGGGGGATACACATTCTTCTCCCCCCCGCACCACACCTACACAAGAATCGACTTGCTTCTAACCTCAAAGGAGGGGGGCGGGGTGGCTACAACCCCAAAGGTTGAGGCAATAACATGGTCCGACCACGAGCTCCTCGTGGCAAATTGGTTGCTGCCCCTGTCCCCCAGATCATCCCGCTGGCGGTGCAACGACCCGCTCCTGAGGGACCCAGTCTTTAGAGACTTCCTAAGAAGCGAAATGGTGGCATACTTTGAAACAAATGACAACGGAGAAACAGATATGGTGACAGTGTGGGAGACGGCAAAGGCCACCTTTCGCTGTCTTCTCATAGCTGAGGGCGCCAGGCGCAAACTGGAAAGAGGGCTCATTGAGGCCAAGATACGAATGGAACTTAAGATCCTGCGGAGTAGGCTCACCCAGGAGGGTGTTGACTGGGAGTCCCTCTTGTCGGAAATGCGAGAGGAGCGACAAGCCTTACACACAGTCCTCATAGGAGAGGTGGTCAAGAAATTGAGATATACGCGACAGAGGTACTATGAAAGGGGAGACAGGGTGGGGACACTACTGGCGCGTAGAGCCAGGGGATGTAGACTGGAGAGGAGGGTCGGGCCTATTAGGGACAAGGATGGCAACGTGCTCAATAAAAAGGTAGAGATAGTGGGCTCCTTTGCAGATTTCTACAAGGACCTATATGCGAAACAGGGGGGTTGGGGGAATCGGTGGAGGAGATCCGGGCATACCTGGAGGAACACCCACTACCCCGCTTAACGGATACTGAATTGCAAGATCTGGAGGGGGACATAGTGGTGGAGGAGGTTGAGACCGCTATCAAGAGACTGAAAGTGGGGAAGGCCCCAGGGGGTGACGGGTACACGGCTGACTTCTATAAACAATTCCAACCCACACTAATGGAGCCCCTAGCCAAACTGTTCAATCAAATCCGAAATAAAGATACGATCCCCCCCACCTTCCTGCAGGCCCTCATCACGGTAATCCCCAAGCCAGGTAAAGACCTGATGGAGTGTGGCTCATACAGACCCATTTCCCTCCTGAACCTGGATGCCACGTGCTAAACTCAAGGGAAACCCGGGACGAGGGGGCTCTACTGCTGTCCCTTGACGCAGAGAAAGCCTTCGATAGGTTTAGCTGGGCATTCATGGGGGAGGTCCTATCGGCAGTAGGGATGGGCCAGAGGTGGTTGGGATGGATGGCGGCACTATACTCCGCCACCCATGGCCAAGGAACAAGACAGGGTTGTCCACTATCCCCCCTTATATATGCCTTAGTCATGGAACCCTGGCCGATCTCGGTGCACAACAATGAAGCTATCACTGGATTTCGGATGGGCGACTCCCATTGCAAGATTAGCTTATTTGCTGATGACGCTCTCCTTTATGTCACCAAACCATCACAAACGATCCCCCATGTGTTACGGGCTTGGCGCGCTATGGGGACCTCTCAGAGTACCAGGTTAACCCAGGCAAGTTGGTGGCTTTCGTAGGGGGTCAACTGTCGGAAACCGAGGTAAAATATGTGGAGGATCTACCCTTTCAGTTGCAGAGAGACGGGTTCCGACACCTGGGAATCCAAATCACACCCAACTCAACTAACCTCTTTTCGAGTAACTTTACCCCACTATGGACAGACGTCAAGAGAGATATAGAGAGGTGGGCGGCCTCGGGGTTCTCATAGATGGCACGACTCAACATGATCAAAATGGTAGTATTCCCCAAATTCTTGTTTCTCTTCCAGATGCTCCCCACTCAGGTGTCCAAAACCTTCTTACACTCAATGAAGCGCACCCTGCTCAGGTTTCTCTGGGCGGGAAAGAAACACAGGATCTCCTACGATGTCCTAACTAGATCCAAGGAAGATGGAGGGGTGGGGTTCCCGGACCTTGACACATACTACAGGGCAGCTCAGTTGAGGATCCTTGTTGAACACTTTAACCCTAGGACAGAAAAGCAGTGGGTGGCCCTGGACAATAGGTTACTCTCCCCACTCGACGAATGGCTATGGGTCCCAAGAGCACACACCCCCAGGCGGGTTCTGGATCACCCAGTACTGGGAGTCCTGTGGTCCGTCTGGAAGGAAGGAAGTTACTATAGGTGGCTCACAACCTGGCCCTCCCGCTGAGCTATATTTGGGCTCCGTCGTTCCTAGCTAAAGTGGTGGAACCAGCCGCCTACCAGAAGTGGTACGAGGCAGCCCTCGTCAGGGCCTGCCACCTATGGGTGGGAGGGTCCTTCATGCCTCTTCTAGATCTTGAGGAGGCCTAGGGGCTGAGCAAATTATCACCATTCCGTTACCTCCAGCTCAAGGGAGTTCTCTCAGAGCCCTCATGGGGCGACACCCTCAGGAGGGACTTAACAGACTTTGAGAAAATGATCATCTCCACCCGAGGTTCCAAGGGGGTCATATCTCGTGTATATAAGCTCCTCCTGTTCTCGATACCAAGGGACCCCCCACCATCACGGACACAATTGGAGAAAGACCTGGGAATGGCGATAGATGATAAAAGGTGGACGAAGATGTGCAACCGAGCCCACCGCTCAACGACCCCCCCTCAGTATAGACACCAAGCTCTAAAGGTCCTACACAGGTGGCACTACCCTCCACAGAGGATATTCAGAATGAGCCCGGCTACGACCCTCACTGCTGGAAATGCCGAAAAGCAAAAGGCGACGACATGCACATGTGGTGGTCGTGCCCTAAGGTGCAGTCATACTGGGGAGAGGTCCTGTCCTGGATCAAAGTGTGGACGGAATCAGCAGACCCCTGTGCCCCTGGTTGCTCCTCTTCGGGATCGAGGTAAGAGACGATCAGGAGGACACCCAGGGTCACATGCTGCAGGTCATGCTGGTGGCAGCCAGGTGCTGTCTGGCCCAAAGAATGGAAGAGCCCACACATCCCCGAGGAGAAGGAATGGATCACCAAGGTTTGGGCGATATACGACATGGAGTTCCTAACGCATGTCCTAGATGAATCTAGATCCAATATTGAGGAACTCTGGCTCCCCTTCTTTGAAAAGTATGAGCGCGTGGCCTGAAGGGAGAATCCCAAGCCCACGGACCGGCCCACACACCAGGGCACGACGAGGCTGGGACATCACAGGCACTAACCAGGCAAGGCACGATCTCCCTCATGGGTTACCATCAAGTTGAGCCCAAGACTATGTGTGCACAAGACTACTCGAAAGTCTGAGTCTGAAAATGCTCTCTGTGGGCCTGCAAGATATATCTGAAACCAACGTCCGATCAGCGGCTATGGGGAGGTGGCGGGTGGGGGTATGGGAAAAGGGTTATTGTTAAAATGTTCCTCCAGGCAATGCATTTGGTTTGAAATGGCATGTATGATCTAATAACCTAAAAATGACAATAAAACTATATTTAAAAAAAAAAAAGAAAGGGAGCACACCAAAGATGTGCCAAGGCCTGCCTCTTGTCAGCGAAGCCCCAAGACAATAAAATCTTCCAAAGGATGCTACTTAAAATTAGAAACAACATCCAAAGGCCCAAAAAGGGTGGTGTTAAACAGAAGCTAAGTAATGACTCTTTGTAATCAAACTCCAGCATTGCGCACGCTATCAACAGATGATATAAAAATTGTTGGATTTCCAAAAGAAAAGCGGATGGGCCAAGTCATTCCCCACCTAATCTCAAACAGAATCAAACAGAAAATGTTGGAGGCAAGTGACATCCTCAAAAGAAAGGGTCTCAGACTAGAAATCCTGGAAGGAAACCATAAGTACGCCAGTATAAAAGAAACAAAGAAGACAGAAAAAGAATGCAAGGAGGTGAAGGATGTCTACAAGACTAATAAAGATACTGATAAGAAGTCCAGTGGACAAATGAGACTGACACCAGTGGATGAAACAAAGAAGGTCTCAAGCCAAAACACAAATGAAGACCCAAAAATGCAACAAGGAAAAGTACCCCCAATGAAGACCAGTACGGAACTGAAAACCCTGAGGTTCACTGTGGATAATTCGGATAACATGAGAAGGAAAAAAATAATCCCTAGTAAAGGGGAAAAGAAGTTCAACGATTGGTTGTGGATGGCTAACACTCTAAACACAAAGAAGAAGCAATAGATTGATGAAGAATCCCAAAGATCTGTCTATTGTGCCTCATGGAATACCAGAGGTTTAAACATCTGTTCTCTAAAAACAGTAACTTCTTGGGCAAATACGATCTCATCTCTATCCAGGAATCCTGGCTGCGTGATCCACCAGTGTGTGAGGGATATGAAGTATATATAAACCCAGCCGGAAAGGGGCCGAAAGGGAGACCCTTCGCGGGACTCATGATTCTAAAAAAACTAGATAGTCCCCTACTGCTGGAGCACACTACACCGAACCCTTATGTGCAAATATTGAATATAGCAGTCAAATCAGAGATGACCGAAGGGCCAACAAGTCTGCTACTTATAAACACCTATTGGAGCGAAAATATGCCGAATCTGGTAGGTTATCTAAAAGCAATCATGAGTGCCATCGATAGATCAATGATGGAGGAAAAAGACCAGTTGATCATACTCAGTGGGGACCTAAATATCAAATTGCTTGATATGGAGGGCAAAATCAAAAAGATAGAACATTTAGTAGGAAAAGAACAAAAATGGATGGAGGAAATGAGAATTCGAGATATGAGGATGCTAAATAGCCAGACGAGAGGTGATCTGAATGGAGCGAATACTTTGCACAGTGGCAAATCAGGAGCCTGCCTGGACTACTGCTTCGTAGGAGGGAACACTCTTGCATGGATAAACACTTTCACAATAAGAAAGCAGGAAAACAGCGATCATAGCTTGCTGGAAACGGAACTAGCCTGGAAAATAAGTTCAATTCCGAGGAGAAAAGGTCTGATGGAAACTGAGGTGTTGTGAGGACGAAATCGCTTAAAGCTTAAAAACGGGAAATACCTAAGCTAAACTGCTGCAAGACTTTAATAAGGCCATTGGGAAGGGTAAAGTGGTGGTTGAATATAAATGGCTGCTCGGAGCTTTTGAAGTTAAATCTGACCCGAACAGAGTGAAACAAATCGAAAAGAAACATGCATATGATGAAGCTTTAGTAGCCAGAAGAAAACAGTATAGAGTGGAACTGACACAGATCAAAAAGGCTAACTGTGGCGAAAAGTATGAAAGTATGATCTACAGCGGAAGTGTCAGCAAACATATAAAAACTGGCTACGCTCTACCCGATTTCTAAGAACACAAAGAGATGCGGAAAAAATGCTAGCCACCGTTTCAACAAACAATGCTCGATGCATGTGGGACTTGCTTAATAACAGAGATCTCAACCAATCAGCAATAGGTGTCAATCAAGTTTCGGAGGAAAATTGGTTTATCCACTACACTAGGTTGTATGATTGTAAAAATAAGAAAATGACCATAGAGAAAATCCCCAAACAAACTCCATGGATCCTTTAATTCGACAGAGATGACATCGTAAATCTAATAAAGAAACTTAGTGTCTCCGGGGTAACTGGCCCCGATGGCATCTCGAACAAGATGCTGAAAGACAGCTGTGAAGATTGGGTGGATCTAATATATGCGCTGTTCCAACAAGTAAAACAAGCAAGGCAAATCCCCTCCTCTTGGACAGAGGCATACAATGTCCCAATCTATAAAAAAGGAGATCGAGGCAGCCCAAGAAACTACAGGCCAATAGCATTGGTGGATTCTATTGGCAAGCTATTTGCGTCTCTGCTGTTAAGAGATCTAAAAAAATGGGCGACCCGGGCGAAAATCCTGGACGAGCGACAAACAGCTTTCATCAGCGGAGTAGGTACTGGGTTAAACCTTTTCCTGCTAAATCTGATGAAAGCTAAAGCCTTGGAAGGAAGGAAAGAAAGCCACCTATCTAGCCTTTATTGACCTCGAACAGGCGTTCGGTGGGGGTAAATCGGGAACGCCTGTGGACCAAAATGATCAACTGGGGCTGCCCATCAGATCTGCTAGAAGCTATCCAAGCTTTGTATACTGGCACCACTATTCAGATCCAAACGACAGCCAATGGAGGGTTGACGAGAAAGATTGATACCTATTGTGGAATCAAACAGGGGTGCGCTTTAGCCCCCTTTCTATTCGTCATATACATGGCAGATATGAAGACCTCGCAAGACCTGGTGCGCGCATTCCCTCCAAAGATAAACTGGACTGAAGTGCCGTGGATGCTGTATGCAGATGATACCGTACTTGTCGATCAAATGCCCATAGGACTCCAGCGTCGGATAACGGCTTTCGAGAACCACATGAAAATAAACATTAAGAAATCGATGGTACTAATTATGAAGTCCTGTCGTGGCAAAAAAACGGCAGGGAAACATTTTGCTTGGTTGCTGGAGAATGAAAGATTGGAGATGGTGGACACAACATTATACCTTGGGGTAAGGATAAATAAAAACTGCAATGAAGAAGGGCACTACGCACTGATCCGAGAAAAACTAACGACTTTGACCAATCAAAGGCTAGTTATACATCAAAGGTATGGCAAGTTCTCCCTGATGCCCATAAACAAAAGTTGTGGCCATAATTACTTATGGAGTGGAGGCCCTGTCAGCCCTGCGGTGGGAAGTCTGGAATCTTTGTGAGTCCTATTTTTTGAAGAAAATTTTACGCCTCCCCAATTCGCTGCCACTAGAGCTTATAAGAACTGAACTAAGGCTCCAATCCTTAAAATCAACTGTGCTGTGGAAAACTGTATCCATCTACAGAAAATGCATCCTCGACAACCCACCAAAACCGCACAAAATACTAGCACGGACAGGGCCATTAATTGGCGACGCGATACTCCGATGTTGGAAACAGAAATGTAAGAGCACTTTGGAACAACTCGGAATCTCTGACGACACCCTGAAATCCAATCCAGATAAGGCAAAAAGAACCCTCCAGGAAAAGGAATGGAAGGAAACTCAGGCTATCAGACTGTCCAAAATCTGTGCCATAACATTATATGGGAGCGAAAAGGCTTAAATCTGCTCCCCCCATACCTGGCGAAATTTCCATCAAGACACTACAGAGATCTCCTGTTGAGATGTAGACTTAATATCTGGCACTCTAGAGAGGTGAAATGCAGAAGAAAGCTAATGGAAAAATCAAAAGCGTTCTGTAGGTTTTGTAAAAACAAAGACCATCTGGAATCCATCAGACATGTGATGTTAACTTGCCCGGCCCTGATACTTAATCGTCAGTCAGCAATGGGAAGCTATACGGGCAACATTACTGAGGAGACGGAGGAGGATTACTGGGAAAGATTATTGACATTCGAAAAAGTAGACAAAACGTTATATGCCTTAACATTTGTGGAATCCTTGAAATTGGAAATAGACGAAACTGAATTTGAAGTTGGGGAAGCCCTAGGGGGCATTTAACACCTGCTTCATACCAACATAGGAATTGATCTTCACTTACCTATTAACAGTGGACATCTTCTTAATGTGACAGTATGGAAGACGATGAAATGTTAAAGGTTTAATCTGTTTAACCAATAAAACAAAAAAAAACAAAAAAATAAGAGATTGAGTGCTGGGGAGTTCTTTGTGCTGAAAACATCAGCACTAAACAAGGAAGCATGCTATTTGTGGAAGGACGACTTTTTGTATTTGTGTGTATATATACATACATAAAACGCAGGAACGCCAACTGGTGCCGGAGTAGCACTCCACAGCTCGACTCTGCCTCCCAAGACAAACACGCGGGATGATATAGTTCCGTCCAACTAGTTTATTTAAAGAAAAATGGCCCACAGTTAGCGGGAGAAGACAGAATAGCAACGTGTTTCACGCCTCTTGATCACACAATAAAGACAACATTTTACAATGGGCCTCATTATAACCCTGCCGGTCCAGTAACAATGGTACTGGTAGGCTTACTGGCACGGTTGTTACCGGACCAGCAGAGTACAAGTTTGTGGGCCGGATGCCTTTCTGTCCGCCAGGTCTGAGCTGGCGGGCGGGACGGCACCCGCTTGCTGACTTTGACTGTAGCACCGGCACCATTATGAATGGTCCCGGTGCTACCGTCTTCCCCATTTCCATTGAGTTCAATGGGACTCAAATGGGGAGTAACTTTTTCCAACGCCGGAAAAAATACACAACTCCAGCGGCAAGCTGCTGTTTTTACCGGCACGGCTACTACCAGAGTTTTAACGAGGCCCAATGAATTTAAAAGAAAACCGCTCTGACTTCTTACATGTATATATGGTGTGCTTGACTTAGCTCATGGCAGCAAAATAAATTGTGATTATGATTTTAATGATCGATTTATGAGGGCTTTTTATAATTCATGAATGAAGGGCTTCCGTCCAGGGTTCTTGCCAGAGGGGATCATAAGAAAAGAGAGAAGGAAATAATGTCAAAGGCAAACATTCCTACATTTGAGACCCCCCATTTTACCACGTATATGGGGGGAGAAGTAAATATATAAGGCAATTGGGGAGGCTGCGGTGTGCGGGGGGGGTGCCAACTCTCCAGCTTTGCCTTAAGGGTATATGCTCGCCAAAATTAATTTGCCTTTTCAGATGCTCAGCTCAGAAAAGAAAATCCAGAGAAGAACCAGAAGCAACCATTGGCATAGCCCAGGCTCCAACACAACAGAGACCGGTATGATTCAGTGAGATGCAGACTCTACCCATACACAGAACAGCCACACAGAAGCCCAGAATGGCTATGTTACAAACAGGACCAGCAGAGCTCGCCGGCAGTCCCGTAACACTAGGCACCATGACTTGTAAAGTGAAGGATCCACTGACTTACCCTCAGGGTCCCCAATAACACAACCATGAAAATTAACTTTGAACTGCACATTCCATCACCATCAGACCTTGCACGTAGCAAACCCACAAGGAGAACATGTGTGGGGCTAAGACTTCTCTCATATAGATACCCGGGGAGGAGGGTGCAGACAGAAGATTGATTATGGACAGTTCATAGACTTTTAGCAAGCGAGAGATATGCAAGTAGGAGACAGGAAACAAGAAGTGTGGGTCAACTGGGTGAGGTCAGCGGAGGAGAGTTGGATGACGAACAAGAGACCAGCAATGGGGCGCAGCGGATTGTGGAACAGTATTTTGGAGCAAGAAGACATTGGCTTAGGAGTGTTAGTGGTGCTGTAGTTTGTGTGTGGGCCCTTTTTTATACACATGTTTTATAACCAATGTGAGAAAACTGGTACTGAGGGAAGGGAGGGCTATGGAGTAGTGTAGTAGAGGGAGGAGGATAGTAGCAGGAGCAGTAATAGATTGTGACGAGTAGTAGTAGATTGTGACAAGTAGTAGCCAAGTGCGAGGTGGAGGGAAAGTAGTAGTGAGGGAGTATGAGGCGAGGTAGGGGTGTTAACAACAAAGGGTGGATCTGGGAGAAGAGAAAATCAGAGGGACAGAGGATTTTCGGGAAGAGTTAAGGGAGAGGAGATAGGTCGAGTAGAAAGGGTAAGCCGATGGTGAGCGTGATTGAGTTAGGCAAATGCAACAGAGTAAGTGCAAGTCGCTCTTCCCAAAAGCCAACTAGAGCATTAAGTAGGTTTAATGCAGAAAGAGTTAGGAAATCCCTAAGGGAGTCTGAAACGGACAAGGCCACAGCCTTTAGATCCTCTCTGCAGCTCATATTTGGTGTTTAGCATACTACGGCTTTAACAAACAATCTGTAGTACTAACTCTGCGATGAGGTCGACTGAGCTAGGGAGGGGGTGGACGAGATGAGAAAGGGATGGCTCGGGCCCACACAGTTTGAAATAAAAACTCTTTAACCATCCTTGATTTTTTCTGTGATGGGAAAGAGTCAATGTGCCCTGTGTCTGGGGTAAATTAAACCATCATTGGCAATGCTGAATGTTTTGATGTTTGCATTCGTTTACATGTCTAGGTAAGAATGCATTAAATACTTGGGCTGTACTTAGCCAGTAATTCCAAACATATCTATTAATGGCTTGTTCTCTTTTACCTTTGGATCCCTCACCATATACTTCCTCATAAAGAGCTCCAGGGCTTTCCGAAGCTAGGTCCCTGCTCAATAAATACCCTAGAAATAATAGACATTGTAGAAAGGTTTCAATATATAGATGTCATGTTTACTTTTTGTGTTACTAATGTTATGTTTCCGCAAATGCTGTAGACGTCTTAAGATAAGCATTGTGATATTTAGGGGGAGCGAAGGTGGAAGGGCGGAGTGAACTAAGGTGAGAGATAGTAGGCATGGATGAGCTAGGATTTAGTGTGAGTGAAAAGGTTAGTTGAGGTGGGTGAATTGTTGAGGGGGTGGGAAGCAGGAATTGAGCTAGGGAGAAATGTGGATGGTGTATAGTGGGTTGGGGGTAGAGTGAGGTGAGATTCTGTGGGCAGAGGCAAGTATGGTACAGAAGGGTAGGGCTAGAGGGCCGGGGAAGCAGGATGGGTTAGTGAGGGGCTGAACAAGAGCACATAGGGGTGGGAAGGAATGGGTGGGGATGGACAGAAGCAGGGGGAAGTGTGGGAAGGGATAGGGATGGGTGAGGAAGTGTGTGTGGGGTTGAGAGTGTGGGTTGGGGTAGTTTGGCGAGGAATGGTATGGGGTAGTGAGGGGTGAGGAAAGGTGGGTGGGTTAGAGAAGGGGGTTGAGAAAGATTGGGTTGGATTGGAGAGCAGTGGGGGAAAGTTGGTGGGTGGGGGTGGACAGGAGTATGGAAGTGTGGGGAGGGAAACTGGTGAAGAGGTTTGTGTGAGTTGGGCTAGAGGGGACTGAGGCAGGCTGGGGAGGAAGAGTATGGTAAAATAGTGGGGTGAGTAAGGTTGGAGAGGGCACACTTGAGTGACAGGGTGGACAGGGCACATTTGGCTGAGGAAAGGGTGCATGGGATAGAATGAGGTGAGAGGGTGGATAGGATACACAGGGGTTGAGGAGGGGTGGGTGTGATTAGAGAGTGGAGATGGTAGGTGGGAGCAGAGGGGTGAAGAAGAGTGGGTGTGGGTCAAGTGGGGGTGATGAAGGTTGGGTGTGGGTAAAGTGGGATGGGGCAAGGTGTAGTTTGAGAGGAGGAGATAGAGTAGGGGAAAGGGGTACACTGGGATGGTACGAAGATCTACAGAGGGGATGGAGTAGTGGTAGATGGCACAGTGGGGTCTATGATAAAATGACTACTGCTCTGCAGGAGTGCAGGGATTAGCAGTAGCTAAGCCACCTACTCACCCCCACACTACTATTAAACCAGAAGCGATCACAGTCATAAAGGAGAAAAGCGCACAACCCGACAGGGTCACATAATTGTGTGGCACTATGGGGCATTAAATGGACCAGGGGGAGAGGGCCTCTTCAAAATAGCTTTGTTCTTGGCTTTGGGTGCTTGACAGTGTTGCATTGGGCTTTTAGGCACTTTCAATGTGGTCGAGCTGATGTAGAGAAGTTAGAATTGTGTGGTCCCACTGGTGAGTCAGCAATGAGTTGGTATGATGTGTGGGTGTTGGGGCCAGTCTAGTCAATGGTTTTCAGTGGTCGAGTAAGCAACAAAACAATACTTCAGCTGGGTTGAGTTGGTGTTTGAGAAGAGTGAGTTGATGGCTTCCAGCAGGTCGAGCCGATGTGTGAATAGTTTTCTCCACAGAGGAGAGACAGTGATTGGGTTGATTGCAGACCGCTGCAATGAGTCGAATTGGTGTCTGTGTGGCTTGAAGTGCAGCAGGTGCTCTGTAAAGTGCCAAAAGCAGTAATGTGGAAAACATGGAAATCAAATTCACAATTTAGAAAAAAAAAATAAGAAACCAAACTTTCATTCAAGACTTCAAGTACCATAAATCCCTTAATACTGGGACGAGGAAGAGGGATACGGAGGAACAAAGATGTAGAAGTGTTCAGCTAATTTACAAGAATGACCTACACCTGAGGGAGACTGGGAGGCACAAAAGGCCCCCTCATGTAGTGGAGAAGGAGGAGAAAAAGAAGGAGAAGAAGCAGAGGCAGTCTGAAAAGCAGAAGAAGCGTGGCTGTGTATTTAATTTATTTATGTATTTGTATCATGCCAAAGCCCTCAGGCATCATGGTGCCCCATAAACACAAGGAGAGTCAAATAAATGAGATGCAACATAAAGACGATAAATTGCAAATTACTTTATTCAAAATGAAGAGTTTTCAGATGTCTCCTAAAAATGGAGTGTCTTTCCTCCAGGCGTAAGTCCTCCGGGAGATCATTCCAGGCTTCAGCAGCCAGCACTGAAAATGATCTACCATTCCCCCTTATTCTTTTAACCCGGGGGACCAAGGATCGTTGTGGTTTGTACTGGGCCAGATTATCTTTCAGCTAACGGGGATGTTCCCCATAAATACATTTGTGGGTCAGGGCAAGTACCTTAAAGCGAACCCTCACGGCCACCGTGAAGTTAGCACCAAGAGAGGCTTCCATAAAGATGCCTAGGGTCTTAACTTTAGCTGATACTGGAATTTGACAGCCTTCCACATCAAACTGAGTGTGTTCTTGTACTAGTTTAACCTTGGCTTGCTTGGATCTGTAAATCATAAACTCAGTTTTTGAGATATTTAAGCAGAACCATTTTTTGGACATCCAGTTTTTGATATTGCCGTATATAGTATTTAGTTTTCCAGAATCTTGTGTGTAGTTCCCAGTAGGTTCAGCTGGATATCATCCTCATAATTTGTGAATTGCAAGCCCACACTGTTCCCGTTGGACACACAATGGCTTGATAAGTTTTAAAGCACAGGGGATAGGTAAGCAACTTGAGGTACACCATAATGTATCTGGGATGGTTGAGATGAGGCATTTCCCCAGCAAATCACAGATTTTCTATCGCTCAGGAATGAGTCTATCCTCACAGGTGTTTATGATCCAATAAATCCAATAAATCAAAAACCGCAGATAGATCTAATAAGATCAGTAACCCTTTCTTACTATTCTCCAAAGTGCCCAACTTCTTGGTTTGTAGATCCAGGAAGGGCACTCTCAGTCCCGATTGCTGCAAAAACCTGATTGTTTCATCTGAAGAGATTGGGTTTCTAGTTTTTTTGTAGTTGTGTAGCAGCAATTTTATCGAGAATCTTGGGTAAGAAGGGAGTATTTGTAAGGGGCCTTAGATTCGATGCCCCTTTCGGATTCAAACCCCTTTTCTTTATTAAAGGGGTCACCACCACCTCTATAATTAATCTGAGAACTGATTTGTAAGAAAAAGAAGCATTCACAAAACTCCTGAGAAATGGGGCAAAGAGTTTAGTATTCTCCTAAATTATCCTGGATGGCATAAGATCACCTGTATGCTGCAGGAGTAGAGGAGCTGGAAGATGCCGGGACCGTTGTGAGTCCTCGAGGGGTCTGTGCCTCTATCCTCCCATACTGCAGAGATCACGCAGCGGGATGCATGTGGAAGAAACGCTTACTCAGGAAGACTACGTCGTGCAGAGCTTTCGCAGCAGGAAGCAGGCATAGTGTGAGCAGTCGAGAGGTCTCAGGTGGCAGGGTTGTACCGGAGACTCTCGGGAGACCGAGCAACTCCAAATGAATGTGGAAGAGGAGGAGAAGGCAGTGGCGACCGAAGTGAGAAGGTGCGCCTGGTCGGGAGAAGCCACCTTTGCAGCAGACCTGCGAACGTGGAGAAGAAAACCTGGAAGTGACTTACCTGGTGAGTCTAAGCCACACAAGTGACTCTGGGGTGCTCTGATGCAGGCCAGGTGTTCAGCGCAGATGGGATCACTTGCAAGTGAAAGGCAGAATAAGCAATGTTTCATATACCAAAGTGTTACAAACTTACAAAGGCAAGCAAAAAAATCTTGTGAATACCGAACCATTGCACACAAGACTGGAAGCTAACTACATGCGCTTTCGCAAATTGGTAAAACTCACATTTTCAACTAACTATACACCGCTGCTAGTGATTTGTTTGACTCTGTCAGTTGTCCCGTGCTACCAATGTCTGTCATATTTTTTCTCTTGTGTTCATGTCTCTGCGCCCCGAGGCTCGCGAGCTACCGGCGCAATACAAATAAATAAATAGAATAACATAAAATTGCACCTTTCCAAAGGCAAGCTAATAAATCTTACAAATACCAAACTGTTGCAGAATGCAGACTTGGAAAAGTGGCTGATATTAAACCAAACGAGGTTCAGGAGTGAAAGTGTGAGTTTGGGCAAACACCAACTGCATGGTGGGGAGGTCGTATTAGAAACCCA
This sequence comes from Ambystoma mexicanum, assembly GCF_040938575.1. Taxonomy (NCBI): domain Eukaryota; kingdom Metazoa; phylum Chordata; class Amphibia; order Caudata; family Ambystomatidae; genus Ambystoma; species Ambystoma mexicanum. The sequence goes on along the minus strand of NC_090923.1, from coordinate 1,450,612,707 downwards.
GGCATACCACCAATACCCAAGCCAAGAGGCCTTGGGAAACTGGCAAAATCAGTCCAATAAGGGTTGCCAAACACAGGAGGGGAATAGTGACAAGGCCAATGGTTGTAAATGTTGTTATTCAGGTTTGAGGATCACTTTCATTGTGGTTGATGTAGATTCACATTGCTGCAGCCAAAATAGAAGCAGGAAACGACTAGATCCAGCACATTATTTTCGGTATTGATGCAGAAGGGAAAGAAAGGTGGCAAACAGGCTGCCCTTCTTGAGGTGGTTATCCAGAGGTCCTGATAAGGACCAATAAGAATGTTCTATTCCCTGAAAGCTGTTAACCCGCTTATATTAAAAAGGTAATTGAAGTGCGTGTTATTCTACTGTGAAAGTTACCATTGAAGCACTTATATGGTTTTGGTAGAGGGGCAGGTGAGTAGACCCGTAGGGCAAGAGATAATTGCTCTGACGAAACCTGGGGAATGGCTACACCAGGTAGCAGGAGTAAGTGCTAAAGAGTGGTACTATTTGAAAGTAACATATTAAGTTGTGACATTGGGGAAGAATTGTGAAAGCTGATTGAGGAAAAGTTACAATTCTTCCTGCAGTTATTCTTGAAGCAGACCATTCTAACCAAAACATTTATTGTTGCCAAAGATGTGACGGAGTTCTCATTCCAGGAAGTGTGAGAGTTTGACTTTTCCTTTCAAGATGCTTTGGGAAAGTTCTCATTCCAGGACGAGTGAGAGCTTTTGACTTTGACAAGTTACTTCATTGTAACAACTGAACATTCTGTTAAAGTTGGATTTCCTTGGTTTTCCTTTGAACTGTGTAAAAATCCCTTGTTTGGATCTGGGCAAGGGGAGATCGCCCAGTCCATCACAAGAGACTTTGATTACACTGCAAAACAGGTTATATGTTGAATACGTTTGTGAAATTGAGTTTCCATAGTATACCTTTTTGTTCTGATTGTTGTATACGTTTGAGGGTTAGGGATCCCTTGATTAGAGTGTTGCCTTTTAGTTTACTATAGGCAGGGAAATCCACGTTAGGGTAGGGATAGTGAGGTGTTTATTTAACTTGTTTTACTTAATAAATGGCAGAAGTTAAAAACTCTTTACAAAGTTGTCCGCCTCACATTTCCGACCCCTCACAGAGGCCACACACAGGGAGGGTATCCAGGACATGGCGAGTCCTTCAGTTTTGCCCTTTCCCACCGGTAAATTGGATAGTGCCTACAGGGGGTCCTCCATCTCGGGTAAGCAGGATCCTGGTACAAGTGTGACAGCCAACAAAAAGAACTTTGTCAACAACTGTTCTCCCCCACTGTTCCCTAGGAATGGTTAGCGAGCAGAGCTTGCCTCTACCCTGGATGCCTTCTGTCTTCACCTCTCTAGCAGAGGACTGTGGAATAGTCTGTATTCCTAACAGAGGTCCAGCAAATGCTTCTTTGATTCATCTTTTAATTCAAGATGCAGAGGGGGAGCCGCCTACTTATAGGCAAGATGTCACAGGGGATTGATCCAAAGCAAGTCTGCTGTTAAGAGTCCAATCCAGGCTGTTATAGCAAGTGCCCTTTGCCTTCTGACATCATACTTCGGAGTGTCTTGTCCTGCAAGAAATGATGAGGAGGTCAGGATGTTCTAGAGTCGTAGCAGAAATAAAGATGGGGGAACCCCTTGGCTCAGCTTTCCTATATTGTTTGGATACTCTTAACTCCACCCCACTTCCCACGTGTGCTGACTTCAAAAAGGCTAGGTTGAGTTTGAGGCCGCTGGCGAAAAGAACCGTCTGGCTTAAATCCTCGCCAAAATGCCACGGAGCTGGAGGAAGACTTGGTATTTTATTTAGATCTGCCTATTTTATAAACCGGACAGAGAGATGCTTAAACCCCCACTTTCTAGCTCATAATATCAGAACTTGCAACAAAGCAATGGCTTCAGTTGTTAACTGCACCATGCCACAGTTCCTTTTGTCCTGCTCAATTACCTAGACCGGGCTGTAAATGTGAGAATATTTAAAACAAATTCGGATGTGGAACTAAATTTTAGATTATTACCTGATGGTGGGATTTTATGGGAAATTTTAAGCAATGTTGGTCTATTTGGATTTGAGCCATGATTTTATATTTTATTTGATTGTAAATATCTATATAAATAAAAATGTAAGAAGGGAGAAAGCCTGGATTAGGGTGGGAGGCTTGATTAGATTTGAACACAGTTTCGGTGGGCGCATGTTGAATAAGTGCTTAGAAGTGTACACAAGTAGGGTAGGGAGTGCTTTGCTGTATGGCAGTGAACTTTGGGGGTACTTGAAGTGTGATAAGCTGGCGGTCATCCAGAGTGGGACCCTAAAGAAGTTAACTGGCCTGCCACTGGGCACACTGAACAGTGCTCTTCGCTTGGAGTTGGGGGTGCCCAAATTTGTGACACAGACCAGAATTGGGTTTGGTACCTTTTTTTTCTGAAAATCTTCTAGGCAGAACCCAAGAACACGAATATGCAATATATTTTAGAGAATTAGTCATATCCCCCTCATGCACTGAATACAGGTTGTTTTACGATGGCCAACATATTGAGCAACTGTGGGGTTGAGGCTATGGGGGTCCTGAATGATTTGGGTTTGCTAGCTTTAAAATCTGTGTTTACAGAGACCGCTAGGGGGCGCGTACAAGATGGACGCGTGAAGACATCGCTCTGCTTCAAGCCGTTGGACCTGCAAAACTATTTTCTTCCCCCGGTGGAGTACGCGGGGCCAGGTGCCATTCTCGAGCACCAGTGGCCACAGGGGAGCTGTGGGCAGTGGTGCCCCCCCTGTCCAAGGCTGAGACGGAGATTCAAGGGAGTGTTGCGTTCCAGAGAATTCCAGGCAGCGAAAAGACTGTGGACCCAACGCCTGAAGCGGAGAGGGTTCTGACACCCCACACCCCACGGAAAATCAGGGGCGGCAGTGCGACCTGTCTGGGGGCTGGAACGGCGTCCTGAGACTGCTTCGGGACTAAGCGGCCCTGGAGGGAGGACCGGCGTGTGGTGCCCGGACCCCAGGGTGATGAGAGAGCCAAAGATACGCTTGGCGGGGGCCGGGCTACGCGACATGTACAAAGGCCACAGGGCACAAACACCCTACTGCAGACGGGTAGAAGATCCAGAAGAGCCGTGCTGGCACCCGTCCCGCAACAGAGAGGAGCCAGATGACACACGCCCAGCATCAGTAGTGCAAACACAGCGACTCACTCGTGGACAACTCCCGGAAGAACCAGATACCCAATGGCCGGCGGCCGGATGGTGAGCGGCCCTGAAAGGCGGAAAGACCAGTGAGGGAGGAGTGGCGGCCCGGTGCCACGGTGTGATTTCGAGGAAGGTGAGAGAGGAGTGGCCCAACCGCAACACATAGGCGCCGTCAGGTGAGGGGGTCACGGGAGCCCATACAAATCGGGGCAAGGCCCATCGAGAGGTCGGGAGGGAGAGTGCAACACCATTGAGACTGCAACCCGGGCCCAAGGGGTGAAAAGGGATCCCCAACGGGCCTTTCACTCCGCATTTGGTGCTGGGTGGCGAGAATCCCCTGGGACAGAGATAGAACTGTAACGGAGGTACCAATATGAAGTGGAGGTACCAACCACTGAATGTAGTAGGGGCAGCCCCCTGCCACTTAAAGCTAGGCATAGAAATTTGTGTCCGGTGATTTAGTATTGTAAATGTGTGAAAATAGAACTCATAGGGTTGAAAGACATTAGTACTTTAATGGTGTTATGTTTATAAAGTCGAAAATTCTTTTTATCATGGTTTAGGAAGTAGGCAGAGTACAGAATGTATATTATAAAAAATTGAGTAGGAAAATGACTGAGTGTTTAAATATACTAAAACAGAAAAAAGAACTCTACCATTTGTGTAACTGGCAAATACCTTTAAGCAAACAATGCCTTTAATAAACAAATAGAATGCATTAAATGAAGAAGCTCTCTGCAGACAGTGGTGGCATGAGTCAGCCCATGGAGCAGGAGAGTTTCAAGGCCACAGTGCCCTGCGGAAACCAGATAAGCAGTCTAAGACCAGACAGACAACGAGGCCATGTATGAATTTTTAGCCAAGGAACACAGCTGTGTGACCATATTTGGGTAGCATGGCCAGGAAAGTCCAATGATTGGTGCCAGATTGTATTTCAATTTGAAGGTTTAAGCAGATAACGAATAATTGCCAGGTGCGAGAGTAAAGTCAATGGCGAGTTTTGCCTGGGCATGTATTAAAAAAGGGTGGGGGTTCGACTCTCTTTCTAAAAAGGATATAAAAGCAAGCTCAGTTTTCAGCACGGGGCCAGAGTTCGTGTACTTGACAACGATGCTGTTTGTGTCAGTCTGGCATGAATAAAACCTGATGTCTTTGATGAACTTGGCTCCGTCTCCTGTATGCTGTCTGACTACTTTTTCTGAAATGCTGAGAGCCCCAGAGAGTCCAGGAGAGCCTGTCAGAGCTGAAGAGGTGCTGAAAAGCAAGATCGGGGTCCTGGGACTTCGAGAACAGAACCACACCCTGGCCCAGGAAGCATAATATATTAAGAAGCCCCAAAACCTGTTGAACAAGGGCCAGGCAGGTGAAACTCACCCGGGAAGGAGGCCTTAAGGTTGTGGCAAGAAAGCGTGCCGGAGCCCCTTACCCGACGCACAACCAAGCAGTGGTGAACGGGCTTATTGAGGCAGAGCTGGCCAGGGTGAAGAACGGAGGGCCCAGAGTCATTCGTGGGGCGATCACGGACGCGCAGTGTGACTACCAGAGGGCAAGCAGATCGGGAACAGAGTTGCAGAGAGGAGGCGAATTTAAGAACCGCTGAGACAACGCCCACACGGGACTCACCCCTCATGGAAGAGAGGGGGGGGCTCAGCGGGTGCTGGGAGAGAGTGCTAAGGCCCGCGGAGGGGTCGGTGGAAACAGCAGACTAATACCATCCGCATCTCGGACCTAGTGGGCAGACACAAGAGGCGGAGGTGCCCCAGAGACATACGTGGACACGAGGCCACTTGAAAGTGACCAGGGTACCATGGCGTCCTAACTGAGAGCCCTGGATCTGCACAGTGTTTGAAAGGAATTGATCTGGTGTGGTACACGACTGTGGGGGAGAGGTACCCCTGAGAGGGCCAACTTGAAGGGGTATCCAAGGCTCAGCGAGGAGAAGACCTTACCCAAGTGGGAAACCAAAGCATCCTCCACCCAGCAGAAATGATAGGGAGGGTAGACACCCACCTATACGATCAAGCTTAAGAAGGGGCCTATAGACTGCGTCCAAAACTATGCTGAGGTCCAAGGCCAGACGCACAAGGCCGGGTACAGATGCCTGGATACTGTCAGTAAGTGGAGGGCAGCAGACCGAACCCTCAACACTATATTGTCTATAGCCACAGAAGAAAGGGGCCCGCACCCTGCTGGAAGACCAGGGAGTTGCCCTGGAGGTGTCCCAAGAGAAGTGCGCAACCACGAGGAGGGTCCCCACTGGGGTCCTATCATTGTAACACTTCTGGAGACACTCAGGTAAGGACCGGGGGGAGACCCCTCCCAGCTCGCACGAGATAGTGACTGGAGAGGAAACCGCCGGCCCTGTGCTCACTAGAGAAGATCTGAAGGACATATTCCACAAGATTAAAGCAATAGGAACAGACATTCAAGCATCCATTTGTGATCTCAAGGACAGGGTAGATAAATTAGAAGACAAAATGGAAGGGATGGAGAACAACCACCTACAAATGGATGTCTTGGACATGAAATATGAATCACGTTTAGCAGACCTTGAAATGAGGGAAGAAGAAACATTGGTGAAGCTGGATGACTTGGAAAACTGAGAGAAGCGCAACAACCTGTGAATTCTGGGAGTGAAAGAACAGAAAGGGGAGGCAGCAGTCGAGGTAGGGCGGAAGGTACAAGGTCTCATAAACCAATTGTTCACCCTGGAAGGGGACAAGGAGGTGCAGCTGGAAAGTGCCCACAGAGGTGGAGGAGGTGGTGGGAGAGGCCCCAGGTCCATAGTGGTTCGCTTCCTTAGATACAGGGAGAAGATGGAAGTGCTTGAGAAAGCAAAGCACCTGGGGAGCTTCCTTTATGAGGGCGACACCATTAAGGTGTTCCAGGACCTGTTGGCCCTGACACTGGCCTGTTGCAGAGAGTGCCGTCCACTCACGCAATGGCTCACCAACAAGGGAATCAGATACTGGTGGTCCTTTCCCTTTGCCCTGACTTTCGAATGGGGAGAAGTAGACTATCGAGTAACCAGTGGGCAAGAGGCACTTCAGGTGCTCCAGGTCAACAAGAGCGAAGAGGTGGCTGGAGACCAGGAGGGACCTGTAGCGGCTCTGTTGGAACAGCGGTAGCCAAGGGGCCCACAGGCCACAAAGAAGAGGCAGGGCAGCAACACCCCCCATGAGGGGAGGGGGAATAATAAATGAAGGTCAGGGAACCTAGATTAAGCAGAAGGGGGTGCCCAAAAGTGCAGAATCCCCACTGGGGGGTGGTGAAGTAGTAATTGGGATAACGGAGGAGTCGAGTCTTTATCCTTACTGGCACACCTTAAGGGTGGGTGTCTCAGGCTGTGCACTGTTCAGGGGGAGTAAGGGGATCAGGGGGATAGGGTGGACATAGGGCTCTATACATGGATAGGCAGATCAAAGCTGCGAAGCAAAGATGATGTACTGTTTGAAACCGAGTGGTCAGGAGGAGAAACCATGGGGCTAAATGGCACACCCTGAGATTGGAGGCCGAGTGGAGGTCCTTAAGATAGGCTCCCTGAATATGTAAGGCCTTAATTCCCCTACAAAACGCTCTTTGCTGGGAAAAGAAATACGGAATTACGATCTAGACGTACTTCTGATACAAGAACCCCATACTGTACATGGGGAAGAAAGGCGCCTCCCTCTTCCCCCCAGCGCATATTGGGTGAGTCTTCTGGGCATCGGGCCCCTTAAAAAGGGAGGAGTGGGGATCATATTGAATCGGAGGATCAGACTAGTAAACCCGGTGGTCTGGGTCGAGCCGATGGGAAGAGCACTGGTGGTGTCCCAGACCATAGAAAATTCCAGAATAACCATAGTGTCTGTTTCCTGCCCAAACGTTGGCCAAATGCGGTTCTTGAGAGAAGCCATGGGAGAGATTCTGGACAGGACGGAGGGCCTGTCTCATTATGGGGGGAGATTTTAACATGTGGGCGGACAGGGAGATGGATCACAGTGGTGAATAAATCCCCTCAGAGAGCAGGGGGGATCAGCAAATAAAGGAATAGTGGACTACATGTGGGACCAGGGGGTAATCGAAGTCTGGAGGGACTTCCACCCAACGGTGAGGGGCTACATCTTCTACTCGTCAGTCCACAGTTCCAGAACAAGGATAGATTACCTGGTCATGCAAAAACAGCATATTAATAGGGTGGGCAGCTGTGAACATTTCCCGATCAGTTGGTCACCTCACGATATGGTAAGGATATACGTAGCCCTGTCAGGTTTGAAATCCTGGGAATCTCTCTGGCGATGTAATGACCTCCTCCTTAGGGACACCGTTTTTGTGGAGGAAATGAAAGAGGCTATTGAAGAATTCTTCCACCTCAATGACACGGGAGAAGTTGAAAGGGGCATGGTATGGGACGCAGCCAAAGCAACATGGAGGGGTATCCCCATCAGGGAGGGTACCTCCAAAAAGAGAATTAGGATCTTACTGTCCCAAAACTTCCAGGGAGAGATTCACCTCTTAGAATGGGTGGAAGGTAAGGGGGACAGGGAGCGGGAGGAGGACCTTAAGTTGGCAAGAGGAAAACGTCAGGAACTAAGGGACATAGAGATTGGAATGGTGCTCTCTAGTTTGCAATATCTGAAACATAAATACTATCAGAAGGGGGACAAAGCAGACGCGCTATTGGTGGCGAGGCTCCGAGGGCAGAGAGTGGAGAGTTGGGTGACCACAATCTGGGGAGAAGGGGGTTGGAGGCACACAGATGCAGGGGAAGTGGCCGGCGAATTTGCTGCATTCTACAAAAACCTGTACGGGAAAGAGGGGGGTCTCTGATGAGGAAACACTGGGAGCATATCTTGCGGGAGTGCCCCTCCCGAGTCTTTGTACCAGGGGAGAGCCTTGAACTAGATATACCCATTACACAAGAGGCGTTATTGAAAGCCATAGCGGGATAAAAACTGGGGGGGGCACAGAGGGAAGATGGTTATACAGCAGGGTTCTATAAGACCTTTGCAGGACCCTTGGTGCGGTACCTGGCAGGCCTATTTTCTGACATCATGGCCATTGGGAGGCCCCCCCCATCTTTTGGAAAGGCACTGATCACACTTATACCAAAGGCAGATAAAGACCCTGATAGCTGCAAATCCTACCAACCCATTTCTCTACTTAATGTGCATGCTAAACTCTTCACAAGAATACTGGCGACATGGATGGAGGGCCTCATGCCGAGACTCATCCACTCAGATCAAGTGGGATTTATTCAGGGCAGACAGGTGGCTAACATCCTGCGCAAAACACTACACCTCATGGGAGCTGCTGCGGGGGAGGAGGGGAACCCAGTACAGTGGCAATAGACACTGAGAAGGACTTTTGATCGGGTGGACTGGGAATTTGTTTATGGGGTTCTCCAAAAGTTCAGATTTAGTAGGGGGATTTACTGGGCATCCGGCCACTATATGCAAACCCGACAGCCAGGGTCACAGTCAATGGGAGGTTGTCCCAGACCTTTCCGCTACAAAGGGGGACGAGGCAGAGGTGTCCTCTGTCACCCCTGCTCTTTGCCCTGATGATGGAAATACTGGCAGAGAATCTGAGAAAAACCCCACAGGCAGAGGGCATCAAGGTTGGTAATAGCGAGTTTAAACTCGGGTTGTACGCAGACGACGTCATGCTGCACCTGAAAAATCTGACACAGTCCATCCCGGTGGCCATGAAGGTAATCAAAGAGTATGGGAGGTTCTCGGGGTTTAAGGTGAACATTGGAAAATCAGTGGTCTTGCCATTTGCTTCTGATACCATTAGAAATGTATAAGAACTGGAACCTCGGGGTGAAGTATCTCAGGATCTATATTGTTCGACCTGGACAAGACCTGGACCAAGTTAACTACCCTCCGTTGTTTGAAAGGTTGTTTTCCAAAATGGAAACATGGGGAAAAGGGCAGCTGTCTTGGATGGGGAGGCTTAATGCGATAACAATTAATCTCCTCCCGAGGGTACTATACCTGCTCCAAACGCTTCCGATCCAGGCACCAGACGCGCACTTGTAAGAAGCCAAGTGACGTATTATGAGGTTCATTTGGCAGGGTCACTCATCTTGCCAAAGGAGAGGGGAGGGGTAGCCCTGCCAGACCTGATGACATATTATAGGGTGGCACAACTCAGGACAGTGGTCCCACACTTGAGGGAAGACCCAGACAAACAATGGGTATTCTTTGAAAATCAACACTTAATGCCGGCAACAGTGGGGAATGGCTCTGGGTCCCAAGGAATAACCTCCGAGATGGATTAGAGACCATCCAATCCTGGGGGTTCTCTGGGAAGTCCTGGCCATGGGGGGAAAAGGGGGAGAGAATTACTACCTAGCCCTCCCTCATGAGCCACATTTGGGTGCCACTGGTTAGAGATGAAATTCCGGAGGTTGGGTGCTACAAGACCTGGATCGAGGGGGGGGGACTGACCAGGGCGGGTCAACTAGTACAAAAAGAGGCATTTATATGCATACAGAAGCTGGAAGAGGCATTGGGCATAGGCAAATTATCAGTGTTGTTATACCTCCAACTAAAAGGGATATTCATGTCAGGAAAGTGGAAGGAGCGCATCCAGAGGGATCTCACCCCAGTCGAGAAGGTCCTGGATGGGTATGCAGCCATGAAAGCCTCATCTCACACCTCTATGGGGCATTGCTAGAACCCAGGGATGGGGTAATAAGGGGACTACGAACACGATGGGAGGGAGACCTGAGCATGGTAATAGTGGATAATCTGTGGCAGCAAATGTGCAGGCGTGCCTTTAAGACCTCCATCTCATGCCAATACAAGCTACACGCGATAAAACTGCTTCACTAATGGCAATATGACCCAGTGTGTCTATCCAGAATGTTCCCAACGGTGGGCCCCCACTTTTGGCATGGAAGTGGAGCCAGACCGACTACTGGTAGGTGTGGTGGGAATGCCCCAAGGTACAGGTGTTTTGGGCAGAGATCTTGTGGATCAGGAACACAGGAGGGGGAGCGCACAGTTTGGACCCTCTATTTGTATTGCTTGGGTCAGAAAAGTGCAAAGATAAGTGGAGTGCGCCCCCACCTCTGGTGCATTTTCTTCTTCTGGTGGCACGAGCATGCCATGCCAGATACTGCAAAAGAGGGTTCCTCCCCACGGTACAATAGTGGTCTAGCACAGCCAAGGACATATATTTAATGGAAAAGATAACAGAAGCAATCCACAGAGGTAGTTCCTCAGTGGAATCAGAAGGGTTAAAGTTCCATAATAGGTTGCATTAAGGGGAATGGGGGCATGAGGCCCAGGAAGAGGCACCGACCCGGCCCATCAAGATATCAAGCACGAAAGGTGCGCCACAAACCCTGAGGTGTTGTAGCCGATGTTGTAGCCCACTCGGTCAAGAACTTACTTACAAGAGCACAGTTCGGATATCTAACTGCCAAAACAAGAGTTCAACTGAATCCAGGGGGGGGGTCGGGTGCGGAGGAAATAAGGGTGTAACGTGACATGTTGTCTATGGTATTGTTAGAGGGCACAACCCTCCTGTTGTTTGGTTTAATTGATTAATGACTCTGTCAAAACCCAATAAAAAGAAATGTACACAAAAAAAATCTGTGTTTACTAGGAGACCACTCTGTGAGACCAGAAGGAGGACTGGAGAGCAGCTCGCTCGCTGGGTTCACTGAGGATGTTTGCCTCACTGCGAGAGGTAGCACAGTAGTTGGGGGAGGTGTGCGTAAAATCCCATCACCTGACTGTCAATGACTTATTTTGATGATTTGTTTAAATGTGCTCCCCCTGAAGGCTTGGACTAACCGGGAAAGGGAGACCCGCCGAAATGGTATCTTTGTGGTCTGGCAGCATCTAAGGACTTGTGCCACTTTTTGTTGATCTGCAAGTGATATTTGAACCCGTGCAAGGATTTGTTAAAGCTGTTATTTATCCTAAATAACATTCTGGAATGTGAGACGGCCCTGCACTTTATTATGAATTGTTTTGACGTGGATTTTATTTTTGAGCTGTTCACAACTTAGTTAAATCCGGTTTTGTTGTTTTTACATGGTTATTTGGTTGGTGGGGCCACGTAGTGTGGTCAGATTTCTAGGGGTGGGTTTGGCAGATTTTAAAATCGGTAAATGGCTAATGTTTCTAAAATCCATTTGTTTAATGTGTGATGTTCTTGATTTTATTAATTATTCTACTTGTTAATGGAGAAATCTGAGTCAATAAAGTATTCATTTATCAAGATCTTAATCCTTTTCTTGTGGTGGCCTCGGTAGGAGGTGGAAAGTGCTGGATTTTTTATGATACGCTTTTAGCGACATCCTGTTGAGAAATGCTTCTCAGGAGAAAATGGAGGCCTTTTTTGATTCCAACGATAATTAAGACCAACGTTTGGGGGACGGGCTTGATGAAAGCAGTGGGACACCAGGGGACAGAGGTGGAGAAGGAGAGGGGATTGACAGAGGTTTGTCTTAAGAGGAGGGGGATCTGAAAAAAAGGACTGACTGAATCCACATTAACATAAAGGAGGGAAAAGTAGTACAAATCAAGGCGCAAGAACTGAGAATGCTGCTGGTGTGGGAGGTCTTTCAAAAGCTGTGTGCCTTTGAGAACGGGGATAAGGCAGAGACACAGATGGCTATTTATTTTAGGGTTCATAGAATGTGAAGAAGGGCATCCAGAATACCTACTGCAGAAGGTAAACATTTACCACACTCCCAGGATCTATCACCATGATTTAATCCATTTCATAGTTATCTGTACACTGGGGGCGGGCGGGGGGGGGGGGGGGTAAGAGGCAAAGGGGGGGTGATGCCGTGAACATATCATATGATGGTTGGAAGGTTTTGAATCAATCATAACTACAGCTCTGGGAACCATCCATCCCATTTGTTATCATCCTGACAAGCCATTGCAAAAGGGGAAAGACCATATGCAAATCAGGCGTAGTCCCAAGCCAAAAGGGGACATCCAAGCTGAACTGCTAGGTCCCATCCCTTCTGGATGAGACCACAAGCATCTCCAGATGTGTTTCAGCCTCTTTGGGCGTCATCAGTGAGGAGTAGCTTGGGGGTCTATGGCACCCTGTGTGGGATGGGTGTGCCCAGATTTGGGTCCCGAGCCTGATGGGCCTAGAAACACGTTACTCCTTGCTGATGCCTTTTGGGGTGGGACCAAGCCTGATTTGCAATTGGTCTTCCTCTCCTGTCATGGCAGGCTGAAGAACTATGGTCTGGAGGGATGCCCGTGGTTATGATTGATTCAAAACATTCCAGCCATCACCTTTTGGTTTTGCTCAATTTAAGAGGGTCATCATGGACTCCAGATGGTCAGCTGATCTTAGAAGGGCTTTAACTCCCTTGGGGAAGGCCATGGTTCTAAGGAACTGATATTGAGTATATACAGAGGTATTGATTCTGACTGGGGGGAGGGATTCACAAATGGCAAGAGCTTGCTCGGAAAGGGAGTTCAAACAGCACCAACAGCGGGCCAAGCCTTCTCGGAAACCCCTCCAGATTGTCTATTCAGGATAGCACATCCTATGTCAATAAGTCCCTTCCATTCCACACTCTCTCCAACAAAGAGCACTTGTATTGGACACCACCTCAGACAGGGTGTCATCTGTGTAGCATCTGCATAGCAATTTCAAGTGCATCTGACATTTTCCTCTAAGGGTCCTACTGCAGGTGAGCATGTCCAATTTTTTCTACATCTGATGCAAAATGCATTACTAATTGGACGGGCATGCATGGTGATTGTTTGGAAGCAAACCTTCTTTTCATCGCAAGGAAGGATAGCTTCTTAAAGCCTATAAAAAAATGGAAATGGTGAAATACTTTTATTGAATTTAGAATTACGATGACATATGTTTCTGGTGACATATAGAGAGTATGGTAGCAAAACAGGAATAGGGTTAAGACGTCTCTTATGTGCTAACATTCAGATGTCTTTGTGTCTGGCATTGGACACATGATTAGGATGTCTTCTGTGAAAAAGATCATTTTGTTCCTTGGGGACCCAGAAGAGATCACAATAAGGGATTCTTGCTTGTTTTGTTTCCTCACTCTCTTTCAAAAAATAATTAATTGAATTCCTCTTGGTTGGGCTTATTTCTGTGGTTGGGTTATGGGTAAGAGTAGCATGAAGGACATAGTGGATATTTTGGTTGATAGGCAGAATTGACTAATTCTGAAATGGTGTTTTCGCAGGGGAAAGGGTTCTATGTGGTGAGAGAAATTGAGTATTTAGAACCAAGAGAGGAAGACCTAGGTTAATACTGTGGGGTACTGAATTACTATACCGTTTTGTGTGTGTGCAGGTGTATTGGCAGAAGACTTTTTCATTTCTGTATATGACTTTTGGGGTTTTGGGGGGGGTGAGACAGGCATGGTATCAAGAGAGACACAGACTCAAATGTAAGAGTTTCAAAACATGTATTTAATAAGGTTCTGGGGATGGTGTAATACCTAACTGGCCCGAACTCTAAAGGGATTGTTCCCTCAACTGATGCTTTTAAGGGCCGTCGATGTCCGTGAGTCCAAAACCAAAGTTCGTCTCTGACCGAACCTATGCTTGCCCTCACACTTTAATCAAATCTGGTAGGGAGCCTTCTTAAAAGAAAATAGTGGTTAAAAAGGAAAAGGAAACCACAGCTCGTTTTAGGTGATCTTACTCCTAGTTGTAGTTCTGCTAGTTTACAAATTAGTTCAACTTAAAATTGTTGCCCTTGGAACCTTCCATATAGGGCTCTTGCAGCAAGTCACCAAAATTCCAAATGTCTCTGCGTCTCTTGGGGTTCCCTTCCCCAAACTTTGATCCTTCCAGTTCCTTTTAGACCTCTCAGGGTTCCCTTCTCCAAGTCTAGGCCTTTTTTTTTCAGAGTCCAAAAACGTCTTTGTGGGCCTCTCAGGGTTCCCTTCCCCAAGCTTAGGTCCCTCTGATATGCTATGTTAAGGCATTTATAGCACGCATATACACGTATTTCAAGGCATGACGTTCAAACAAAAGTTTCAAACAAAGGTTCACTTTGTCAGACTGTACCTTTGAACACTTCTTTCTTTCATAGGGCAGTGTCGGAGACTTTCGAAAACTCCAGACTTTTTGCTCCTCCTCTGCGTGACCATTCTGACTTCTGGCCCATTTCTTTGTACCTTGAATCATTCCTCTGGCACCTTTCTCCTCCGTTGCCTCTCTAACTCTGCGCTTCTTTCTTTCTATCTTTCTTTACTTTTCCTTGTGCATCCTTGCACCTTCTTTCAGTCTTTTCACTTGGCTTGTGCACACTTGCACCTTCCTTCACTCTTTCCGCCTTACTTGCTCATACTTCCATCTGCTTTCACTCTTTCCAGTTTGCTTTTGCAAACTTGCACCTTATTTCGGGTTGTTTGCACCCTTGTCTTACTTCTATATCTCTTTAAATGTCTTTACTCTGGACTTTGCTTTATTTATGCTCCGCTGGTGCGCTTTCTACTTCTTTCCGCTTTCCTTGTTGCTTCTTTCTTACTTTATGTCCTTTTATGCTTTCACTCTCACTTTCTGCTCCGTGCCACTTTACAAATCTCATCTTTCTCCCTTTCCAGTCTAGCCAATAACACGCTCCAGAGTTTCTATCTCTCAATTGTTCGAAACTCACCGAGTATCGTAGTGCTGGCGAGCGGTCTCTCCTGGATGCATTGGGTCGAGGTCATGGTCTCACCACCTACCCCTCAGACATCCTTGGGACCTGCACACGTACCAAGGTAACAAGCATTTCTTTGAACACCACCAGCAGGATACATGCTGCCTCGCTCCGGCTCCCTGGAGACACAACTCTGTAGCCATGCTGCAGCCCCTCACAAACACTGGGCCTGCATCTCGCCACGCCATTCTCCTCCGGATCCTCTAGGCTTCTTTTCCTGCAGCTCCCTGCTCCTTGGCTCCTTTGGTCCAGTCAGCATACCCAGCTCGCTCCATACTTCTGGCAGACCCACCTTTTCTATAATGCAGGTAAAAATCAATTGGAGTCAGGTGTGCACAGTTGGTGTAAAGTGCCTGATCTTGCCTGACTCTATTAGTGGGACAATTCAAAGGTGTTACATGGTAGCCCTCACTTTGTCTTCCTATGTTATTTCTATGGGTAATCCTCATTACTCCTGGTTGCCTCTTCTTCGTCTCAGTATTTAGTATTTTGTCAAGGGGAAAACAGTATTACAGTCACAATAGCCAACAGTGGCAGGGTGTAGGATGGGCCAATGTTGGAAGAGGGGAAATGTCTTATCTTGCTCTCTGGCATCTTCTGTTTCTTAAGATCATAAGGAGGTCTCTGATGGATGCTTTGAATCATTTTCCCTTTACCAAGCTGGAGCCAGTGTTGGAAGGGTGTTGACATTTTAAGGTGTTTGGATTCTAACCGAGACCTGTCAGGTAATGTATTAAAAGACATGTGCTTTTCCTCTTAATGTTCCCGTTTCTCTTCCTTAGGGTGATGTTTTAGAATAAAGATTACTGGGTGGGGTTGACAGTAGCCTACAAGGGTCGAGGAGGGGGAGGACGGGTTAGATCTAGGGAGAGAGGAATACTGTGTCTCGCCTTTGGGTCTTCCCACTCCAATCCCTGAGGATCCTCCACCCGGGTGGAGGATCCTCGCTTGTTCACTCCCAGGGTTGAGATCCAAACGCGATGGCACGCCCCTGGCACCTGAGTAGAAGACCCCCAGGGAGTGAATGTGAGAATTCTCACAGGGGAAAAGCTAAACAAAAGACTTAGTGATGTCTGCTGACTATGGGAAACCTTCGGGTGTTGTCGTTAGTCTTTATTTTCTTCATTGGGCCGGGAGGATAGGCCACTGGCAACGCGTTTGCCTTGGAAGCAAGGTAATGCAGAGCAACGTAGTTTTGCATCCCAGTCCCATGCTTAGAGACTGGTCTCCAGTATTAAGCGTGTTATAAAAGATTAATTAATGTTCTCCTACTAGACAAAAAGTACCATGCAGTTGGAATTAACGAGCCATCAGACTACACTAACATCTGCCTTGGATGGTTATGCAGCAAGTGTAGCAGGTTACAGTGAAACGATCAGCAAGAGGGAGAGCTGCATGAGAGGGTTCTTCAGAAACGACTTGCTAGAAGCAAGTTTATTACTGCCACACCAGGAGCCAAATCCATAGCTGTAGTTCCAGGGCGCTAGGCAAGAGCCAAGCGACCTGGTAGAAATGTTAAGGGAAGACATTCTTGAGATCCAGGAGAGTTAGTGGGAGACACTGTGGGCCTGCAAGATGTGAAGAAGTGGAATCTAGGCTACATTTCGCATTACTGTCCTTCTTTCTGCTGAGGAGAAAAGGACCTGTAGTGGGCCATAGTTAGACCTTTCTCCAGAATCCCCATCGGCCAAAGACAGGGTTGTCAAAGGTTCGGCCAGTGGCATAACAAAAATGCATGGGCCCGCTGCGAGCCATGCTGAAGGGACCCCTCACCTCCAGCTCATAATCAAAGGATGGACAGCACCACACTCCAGCTTGGCCTGGACCATCATGTGCGCACAATGCACATGATGATCGTCCTGCTGCAGTGGGATGCTGCACTCTGCAGTAGGTGAAAGATGTATGCAAGTCTTTTAATTGAACCTTAAATTATTCACCTATCATAGAAACAAGGGGGCTGTGCCTGGCCCGTGGCAGCCAAATGTAGCAACCACCTCTGGACATGGCCAGTTATGTGCTGTAATAATACCATTACAAAACCTGTTCATGCTGACTGTGCCAATATATTCCAATATTTCCATTTAAGAAAAAACTCCTATTGGCTTTGCCCTTAATGCCAATAAATATCTCAACCCACAGTAAGAAAACCTGTTATTGCTGACTTTCACAAATGCCCCCCATGTGATAATGCTCATGTTGACATTGCCGTTAACGTTGGTATATTAAAAAAAAAACAGCTCTCCGTAAGGAAGCATAACCTCTTTGCTGGCTGCACAAATACTCACCACGCCACCATGTAAAAACGCGCATGTTAACTTTGCCCATAATGGCAGTAAAACATGCAACGCCACAGTAAGGAAACATTTCCATTCTGGCTGCACAAATGCTCTGCTTATGTAGGAGCACACATCATATTGGCCCTTCCCTTAATGAGGGTAAAAAAAAATGCCCCATGCCACAGAAAGAAAATGTTCAGGCTGCCTACCCTTTGTACAATAAATCGCCCCACCCCCACGTAAAAACACTTATCAAGTTGGCTTTGTCAACAAATGCCATTAGAGCATGCCATTTCACTGTAAGAAAACGTCCAATGTGGCCTTTGCCCTGCATGACCTACCAGTCACCCCCTCCTACAGCTTTTCTCGCAGTCATTAACACATGCACCCAAAAAAATCCCACTGCATTCTCATTCATAAATGCACTTAGGAAACATACATAAACATGCAGCACACATGTATGCACACTTAAGGTTTGCATTTCTCTTACCTGTTTCCCGAGTCTGACCTGCTCTGAGGGACTCGATGCTCCTTTGCTACATGCAGATAGGAACTAAGAAGCATGTAGAGGTGCCGCCATCTCAGGGCGCCACTACTGTTCAAGAGTCATGGACACTGACTTTAGAAAGAAATCCCCCTGCCCCTCCCACCTTGGAAAAATGTTGGCTTGGCCAATGCTTGTTTTTAGAGTTAGCCTGTCTGTTTGCAGACCCGTGCTACTGAAATGTGCCCCACACTTTGATGGGGGTGGGTGCTGTCACTCAGGTAAACAATCTGAATAGCTTTTCTTAAGTGGCTGTGTGACGTTTCTGCTCTTCTCACTGCCTTTGTGTTCTCCTGTTCAGAGGCCAAGAAACATGTCCTGAGATCTGCAGCCAGCCGCACCCACCATCCATTGCTTTATCTAGGAGTTTGCCACCGAATGAAACCCCATGGTGGGCCGATGGTATGCACACATTCTCTATGGAGGCATCCATGTTCACAAACTAAATGGTTTCTCTCTTTAATCATACATTTTCTGACCAAGGAAAGAACTCTCCAAAAGAGGATCAATAATCAGGCATGTTTTCAGCTCTTTGGTGTGAGCCAGCAAAACTGAATGGACATTAATGAGCGCCTGGGGACCAATTCCGTTGGTGACGGTCCGGTACAAATACCTTTAAAATTAACATTAACGAAGTTCATGTTTGGAGTTCGTGTTATGCAACCTTAATGATGAAACCAAGTTAATCATTAGTTGCAATGTGCATTAGGGAATGCATTCTCTATTCTAATATCTGGACCACCACACTGAACTGAAGTCACTGCATCAATTCATCTCATTAGTAATATTATGCATCAATTGTGTGATGAGATATCTGCTCTTACAATAGAAAACTGCACCAACTGAAGTGTGTTTGCCCCCAAAAAACATTTACCATTTTCCCCTCTGCCATTATATGATATGATAGTTTATTTATATCGCGCCTATACACAATGTGTTTCAAAGCACTTCACAGCAGGGGAGGGAACAAGGGAAAAATACAATGACATTCTTATAGGCCATGAGCAACAAGAATGTGAAATTAACTGTCGTACTCGGCCTGGCGACATTTCAGATAGAGCATAAGCAAAAACACAGATAGGAAGGAATGGGAAACAAACAGGCGACTACCGTACTAGGCCTGACAACATTTCTGGTAGAGCCGGAATTTTACAAGAGGAAAGGGAGAAGAGATGAGAAGGAGGGAGAGGAACAAAACTAGCAACTATCATACTAGGCCTCACAGCATTTCAGATAGTGCTGTAAGGGAGTGGGGGGGGACAAACGTTGTTGCTATCATACTAGGTCAAGGGACAATTGTGATAGAATAAGTGCATAGAAAAGAAAGGGAGGGAGGGAGAAGGATGGACAAGGAGGCAGAAGGAGAAAGGGGAGGAGAGAACAGAGAATAAACAGCGAAAAAGGGCAGAGAAGCAGAGGGGAGAGTGAATACAGTTGCAGAGGTCAGTAAAACACATAGTGTTGCAGGGAACAGAGAAGGAAGGCAAGGAATCAAGAAGGGCACAGCATGATATGATTCAGGACCACCCTGCGTGTGAGATCCCAGGGAGGACCAGCATGAGAGTTGAGAAGGTGAAACACCAGGCCTAATTACAAGTGTGCCGGTCTGGTAACGAAGGTGCCAGGAAGCTACCGGCACCGTTGTTACCAGACCGGCATACTCCGAGGTCTGCGAGCGGGTGCCTTTCAGCCAGCCAGGTCTGACCTGGCGGGCGGAACGGCACTCGCTCGCAGACCTTGATGGATGCACCGGCACCATTAATTAATGGTGCCGGTGCATCTGTCCTCCCCATTCCCATTGAGTCCAATGGAACTCGAATGGGAATGGGGAGTCATTTTTTCTGGCGCCTGGAAATAGGGCATTACCGGGACCGCCGGGGCTGTAATGCCCCGGTAAGTCCCCATTGCTGGGTGCCAGGAAAAAAATGACTCCAGCGGCAGCCGTGCCGTTTTTTACCGGCATGGCTACCGCCAGACTCGTAATGAGGCCCAGTGTGTCCATAAGGTCAAATCCGAGTTTTGGCAACAGGTCGGTGATGGTGAGACAATAGTGAATTATGCATTTGAAAACCTTAAACTAACCCAGATCAATGTGTTTTGTTGTTCAAATATGCAGACGGGTTTCCCAGCTTTAGGCAAGGGGCCTCGCAGATACCTTTGAAATGGGGTAGTGTCAACAGGGTTCAGAAAGACTAGAAGAGAGCGACAGCAACCCAGAAAAAATACTAGTATGTTTTGGGGCAGTGGCTGGGGTGATGTAGTTATTGGCTAAGTTAGAGGCAGTGAGCTGGGTTGTTAATGGACTAGGTTCGAGAAGTTCCTGACCTTTTTGGGACAGTGGTTGTCTGACTTGGGGCAATAATTGGCTGGGACGGGAAATTACTTCAGGCTGTGTTTGAACGGTTGCTAGCAGTGTTGGGTCAATAGGGGCTTGTTCGGGCAAAAGCTGAGTGCGCAGTTGGTGGCTGGGTCGAGCGGATGCCTACAGTGTCGGGGCCGGAGGTAGTCATTGGGGGACGTTGGCATGGCCAGCTTTTGGCTGACAGGTGGCATTTGGTGGCAGTGGCGGGGAAGAACTGTGCCGTTACTTAATAATAAAAATAATGCACACTGCCACTGGTAGTGCCATTTAAACGAGCTCGCAGCCGTGGTAGTGCTATTTACACGAGCTCGTAGCCCAAATGTAGATGTTTCAGGTTGGGACATTTTAGTTTCAGTCTCGTGAAAAGGTGTTAAACGAGACTGGGCCGTTCTCGGTTGCCACAGTAACGACACCTTTGTGACCACAGAAGGGGCGGAACTTGGATCCCTGGAGACGGTAAACAATCGCCCATGCTTCCAATAGACAAGAGTGACAGGAGGAGGCGGACTTTGAGAGAGCGACGGAGGAGGAGGAGTGAGAGGAGAGCTGCTGGATAATTCGTACAACCCCCGAAATACTCTCGGTGAATATCACCGGAGCATCTGGCACACGGAATGTCTCACAGGTGAGTGCGAAAATCTCATAGACTGCCGGTGTTATGTACTTTCGGGATCCCACACCGCTCCGGTATCCCCTGGGCTTCGGCTGCGTTCGACTCATCGCTGATTGGCTGCATTCAGCACCACCAATGTGCGCCTGAGCACCGGCGCCTCTTTTGAGCTGGCACACACAGACAAAAGCAGCAGAGTAGAGAGTACTGAGTGAGCTGCCTCGTTGTTGTGATAGATAAACACCGTTCATTCTGAGAGAAAATGCGAGGCAGGCTCTAAGGAAGCCGTTGATGTAAAGCTTTCTCTCAGAATAATAAACAGTGTTTAATCTATACCCACAACGGAACGAAGCTCGGCATTTCATAAACTTTAACTTGTCATTAAAATATGAGGCTTCGACTGAGGAAGCCATTCATGACACGTTACCGTTCATGAAATGTCGAGCTGCGCTCCGTCGTGGTAATGAAACGTTTTTACAACAACAAAAATAAAACTGCAAAATCGTTACAGATGCAGGGAACTCCTTTATTATAGCTCTGTCCTGGCGCCCTTACGCAAAAGACATACAAACCTAATTTGCATGTGGATTTCACTAACAGAAATTATTTCACAGAAAAGGACACCATATTAGCATCTTTTCAGTCTTTGATACTTGGAGGCACCATGGAAGTGATAAGTTGCCATAAGTAAGCCAAGTGGCAAAAATGTGCCGCAAAATGCCTAAATTGCACTGTTATATATGGATCAACTCTACAGTCAGGCTTTTTTTTTTTAAAAAAAAGCATGATTTATTAACACGAGCTTTGAAGTGAATCACTTACAGAGCTGCAGATAAGATACCGTGTGATTACATGATCTGCCCAGGATCACACACTTTGGTTAAATGGTTAATCCGGGATGTGGACAATTTAAGCAACTGAGCACATCTTCACAGGTTTAGTTCATATAGATATTTATTAAGGTTTCCCTTTGCATTTTGTGTACTTTAATAATTATTTGTAGCAATGCCTTGGAAGCAAAGCACATTACATAAGAAACTACCCTTTCATAATTAACGTTACACTGTATTCATCATTATAGAAATATGTTGAGCAATAAGAGGATGGATTTAGTTTTATTCCCCCACCCCGTCCTGCATGCAAAGTAAAAATTGCATCATGGAGATTAATGTGAGCCTAACAAATCCCCCTTGGGTGAAGCCATAGTCATTATTTCATAAAGCCTGCAGCATTATGCAACCTTCTCACTGCTGATCACTTCCTCCCATGCACATTTCTAAAGGGACAAAAGTCCCTGCTAATAGTCCCCCTCCCTCCCATCAGTGCCTAATGGCTCACATTGAAATGCTCTGTTGACACACAGAAACTTGAGAACCCCTCTGCTGCTGCCCAGAGCTCCTTGGGACATTGTCCTGGCAAAGGCTTCAGAAAGGGTAAGGTGTCCTGCTGCCAGCACAATGACCGAGCTGAGCAGGAATTGCTCAGCACACATTACCAGCAGGACACCTTTTCCATTGGCTACCCTCATATAGGTGCCGAACGGGAGAGGTGGCCCACTGACAAAAGTCCCGGTCAGGCTCTCAAAAGAGCCTGTTGGGGGCAGCGTTCACCACCACCCCCTGCTCGGTATGCCACTGTGTCCATTTGTTCTCCAGCAGGTCAAGATATGAAGCTTCACAGTCCCTGGTGACAAATCTATGAGTTTATGAATCACCCTTGTGCATTTCACCCATCCTCCTGATTGAGGGGCTTTAACACAACACATAAGACTTCCACCATTAGGTTCTACATTTTTTTTAGTCAAAATGTTATATTCAAGAAAGATCGTGAACAGTAATTTCAACAAAGTGATACATCCTCGTTATATACGCCACAGATTCCTTACATAAATCAAGAAATGCAACCTTTCAAATACTATTTTCCATCAAAGAGGCACACATAGAAACAACCACAAAGAGCAAAACATAAAGAAAGTCGGTGGGTGCAAGGTGTTACTGTGACAGACAGCAACAGGAACTTCGACAAGACGGACCACACACTGATACAACAAGCATTAGCAATGCCAACAGTTTGGGCGTTTGTGTAGGCATGGGAAAGGCACTTGCCAGGCACAGACATATTGGTATTAACTGCCCATTGATAGTTGCAGGTGCAAAATGGTGTGAATACCTGGGCATCTAAGCAGTGCCTGCCAAGTTCCTAATATTATACACAAGCCAAAACTGTTGGCTTTGCCAATGCGTGTGCTTAACTGGACTTCAATGAAATAAACACATAGTGCTTATAAATCAAGTGGCTGAATGCAGACCTGGCTTTGGCATTTTTATTACACCAGAGCGTGTTTACAGCACCAATTAAGTCTGCAAGCTGTGTGCCAAACAACATATACAAGCTGTGTGGCCTTCCTCATATGCCGATACCTAAAGGGTGTCTGTCAAAGAGGCTGATACCTTAAAAGTAGGTACTGGGACAAGGAAGAGGAACATGGAGGAATTAGCATTTCTACACATAAAGTTGACTTCCTTAAATATAGCACATAGTCTTGCTATTGTTAACAAGATACTGTATTCTTCGTAAAGCATCTATGCTGCTATGACACCTGGCTGGTGGGCATAGTGTAGTTTGCTCCACAAGCACGAGAGCAACCTCTCTGCCTGCCGCTCTGCGCTTTTCTGTGCAATGCCTTGCAACACCACCACACTCCTCCCCGCACCACAAGAGGCATGCCCTTGTGGCGTGGGACAGGGCGATGCGGGCAACACAGAGCGCGGCACTACAGTATGCTGTGCAGAAACATGGTGTCAGAAGGCATACATGTTGTGTTTCTCACCCCTTACAGCATCTGCAGGTAAGAAGCCCTCAATGCAGAACACAAGTGGGATACCGCTTTGGTGCATGGGTGCAGCAGGCACGCATTATGTTGCTTCCCTTTTACAATGGCCTGGGCTCACAGACCCTGAGTCAGGAGATAAGTGAGATGTTGTGCTGCTGCAAAGTTCCATCTCTACTCTCCTGCATGTCCTTTGGTCTCACGTCCTTAGTTCATAAAATGTGCATGAGTGGAGTACTGTACGGATGTATTCCTCTTTTGTGCAGCTCAGCTCAATACAGAAGCCCTGCAGGATTAGTTGGCAGTGAGTAGGATTGATACAGCCTTCCCTTCGAAGCCCCACTGCCACAATCTTGTTAAATCATGTTAGCTGCTTCTAGTGCAGTTCTTGGTGTAATCCCCTGGTTTAGCAAAGTCTGCCATACCAGATGATATGCTTAGAAAATGGAACAGTTCCTATTTCATCAATCTTGCGGCTGTGGAAGCTGTCAATGTTTTCAACGCTGTGAGGCCTCATTAGAATATGTTTCACCATGAAAATATTTAAAATAAATAAAATAAAAATGTTATCTTCTCCTGCTCACATGCAGATCACTGCAGCAAGCGTATTAATGCTCTCCACAGCAATATTACCAGTCTAGCTAGCTTATAGCCTGTATATATCATACATTTGTTAAGAAGGAGACGCATACAGCAGGCGCAGGCAGTATGTAAAAACAGATTAATTGGCATTCATATTAATGCCGTTCAAGGGTGCCAGAGTGATTGGTGATGTTCCTGAGGTGGGAATTATACTTATAACGTGTGTTTATCCCTTCCATGATGATTTTCAGGATGCCACATTGGGTGCTGAAATGGTAAGTGTTTGTCTTTATCTTTCTCTACCTGTCTCACATAATCGTTGACAAAACACTCTCCATAACTAAATGTACTCTTGCCACTTCAATAATATACCTTGACCATTAACCTCATATCATTTCAAGGTCTTTGATAGACCCTGAAAGTATAAAAGGCTCAGTCTACAGGTGATCCTCAGATCTCTGTTGGGGACTCAACCCACGGAACAACCTTACTGGCTCAACAGATGGCTATAATCCACCATCACCGTCCATGATGGGCAAGACTTGACCATATTGGCGATGTTTGGCAATGGTTGGCTATGATTGGGGATGGTGGGCCTTGGTTGGCAATGATTGACTTGGGAATAGGCAACCATGGTTGGTTTGGACTTTGGCAAAAGTCAGCAATGGCCAACTGTGTTTGGCAATGGTCGCAATGGCCTTCATTTTGGCTCACATGCAGAGGGGAACTAAACCACCACCATGTAGAGCCAAAACTTAAAAATTCAACATTTAATACGTACTCAAATAATTGTATGAAAATAAAAAGTCAAATAAAAAAAAGAATCAAATAAGAGATACAAGTAAGTTTGAGTCCCTGTAATATATCCATGTGTGTTAATGTCTCTGTTGCAGAGATATACTTGTATCCTACGGGTCAGAATTTTCCATTCCCAGTTAAATTGCACAAATGTTTACCATACTTGCTCTGATTTGTCTGTTACTTGCACTGCACATACCTACCATTCTAAATCATGCTAGGCTGTGGCCCCTCCAGCCCACTCATGAAAAACTGAAAAATATATTATGATTTGCTCCTCATAAAAACAAACGTCCGTTCTTAGAAAGGCATGTGACTCGTTTCAACAAAAAAGGTGGTTCTTTCTAGCAGCACTCCGATGAAACCATTTTGCTGTTAACGTGTAACAAAATCAGATCATTTGTATGTGTCTGTCCCTCTGAGTAGTAAGGAAGCGGACAGTTGGCCGAGATGCCACATTAACATTATTTACATGGTGCTCCCTAGCCTCTGCCACACCAGCATGGAGGGCCCTTTAAAACGCTCCTTTGTGCTTGCTCAGCAGTAGCCGATGCACCTCATGTAAAGTAAAAGACTCCACTGTGCTGGGTGGCAGCAGCGTCCAACTTAAGTGAAAATGTCCTCCCATCTGGGAGGACTTTTCACTTAAGTTGCATGCTGCTGCTGCTTCCCAGCATGGCCGAGTAGCTTTTCAATGGGCGCGGATGCCACACCAGCTCTGGTGAGTCTTTCAAGGGCTCCCCCAAGCTGGCGTGGGTAAGGCGCCCTATTTAAATTAAAAACACCTGCTCTTGTGCTGGCACCGAGTGCTCCAGCACAGGAGCAGGGATTTTTTCATTTAAATAGGACGCTACTGCTAGACCAGAATGGGACAGCCTTTGAAAGACTGCCCATGCTGGTGTGGCAGCAGCGCACTATTTAAGTGATAAGCTCTCCGCTCCAACACAGCAGCTTGGAGCTTTTCATTTAAATTGTACGTTGCTGCTACACCAGCATGGGACAGCTTTTGAAAGGCTTCCCTGAGTAGGTACGTCAGTGTTGCCCTATCACCCACCAGATACAGAGGGACGCCATGCGGCAGACCGGGCTTACAGCAGCCCGTCTGCCTCATGGGGTAGAGCTTGCTGAGGTGGCACGCTGCAAGGTTTTGGACCGAACTGGGACTTGCCTGAACTTCTGAGACCTGTTCCAGAGTCAGAAGACGCTGCTCTAGTATTTGTGCAAGTGAGTGGCGGCGTGCATGGGGGATGCAGCCGCTTCATTTGCGTGCTGAAGAGGGACACATTGAAACAATCAGCCAGGGATCCTAGCATTCTCAGTGTCCCAAAACGGGTCTGTTTGGGTTGTAGCTGAAGACTGTGACGGGAGGCAGACCTAGTTCTCAGCTGTCAAACCCTCAGAGTAGCCACTTCCCATGGTTATGATCAAGCTCAGTGGGACAAATTGTCATGTAACTGCCAACTCACACTAGTTTTGGCAGAGCCTCTGTTTGTTATGATTGCCCAGATACAATTCCCTTTCATACTTTCCCTTCAACATAAAAAGCATACAGTAGTCACTCAGTGGCCGATTAAAGCTTGTGCCCTATTCCTGTTTACCGAGTGTGAGAAACCTGAAGTTGTCTCCCTGGCTAAACCCCGGGGATCTGTCATCCAGGTGGCCAGGACCCGGCCATCGCTATTGGATCCAGTTCCTGGGGGTAAACTAGTGAGGGAGGATCACCTCGATGGGGGATGCTCGGAGAGTGGGACACCGATGGGCGAGATGCGGTATCCCCCTTCCTTCAACACCTTTTCCCCATCCTCTT
Source organism: Ambystoma mexicanum (assembly GCF_040938575.1). NCBI lineage: Eukaryota > Metazoa > Chordata > Amphibia > Caudata > Ambystomatidae > Ambystoma > Ambystoma mexicanum. The sequence goes on along the minus strand of NC_090923.1, from coordinate 1,450,586,028 downwards.
CCGTATGACATTAAAAAACACTGCCCCACCCCTTTTCCATCACGAACACTTTTGCACAACATGAAAGACAACGGACTAACACCAGAGCAGTTTACCTGACTTGTCCCTATACCAGGGTCAGGCAATTGATCAGAATCACACACACACATGCCTACCTGACTGCCCTTTTTCTTCCCCACATGGATAAAAGGTGGAGCAAGAGAGCACAGTACGAGCAAGGCAGACCGCACGAGGAGCCAGCTATCCAGACCAGGCAGTTCAAGCGGAGGAGAAAGGCGGTAAACATCGAGAGGCTAACGAGGAGAGACACAACATTGTCCTTCTCATCAAAACCCTGCAAAACCTCCACAGAAAGAATCGTAAGGCAGAGGACAATAGACCAACGTGTCCTGCAGCAGATGTCAACGGTACATGGAGCGTACCGATGCTGATAAGCCAGAGTGAGGGAGACTCCTGCCACCGTGGTACAGGCCTTCACTCAAGTTGCGAGGAAAGCCAAGCGATTCATCAGAGCCGGTGAGTTGAAGGGGAAACCGATAGGAACCGGGATGTGGGGAATGAAAGTGGTAAAGTGAAAGAAATTCAAAGAACTGTAAAATTGGAAAGGGGGGACCGGCACCACGTGGGTGCTGCTCCAAGAAAATCTGGTTGATCCCTGTCTGAGTGAAACTACAGAGACCAGAAGGCTGTTGAGGTAGGTCAAAGTGGTCATACAGGTGGTCAAGCAAAATCCCATATAGTCGAAAGCCTTTGACCTAAGAACTATAAGAAAGCAAGGGAAGTGAATCCCACAAACATTGAAAGTAAATGTGAATGTGAAGTTGGCAAGAGTGATCCCGGAAGAGGGGGCAAAGTCTAAAGTTCCAAGAAACAGTGTATTGACAAATGTGAAACCGGTATAGGGATGTCCACTATGAACTGTTAGAAAAGACATTAAGATTTGGGAACCTAGAGAAAGCCATAGTGAACCCGGTGGAGGGAGGCTGAAAGCAAAGAGAGGTCTGCGCCCGGAAGAGGGGGACCCAGGGGTGAAGCCATCACCCAAGAAATAAACCATAGTGAACCTGGTGGAGGGAGGCTGCAAGCAACGAGGGGTCTGCACCCGGAAGAGGGGGACCCAGGGCTGAAGCCATCACCCGAGATATACGTAGAACAGAACTTTGTGTTTGTTAGTCATTTTTGTAAACCTATTACACCCTCGGAAACGGGTGACACGACCACCAAAGGCCCTGATATCGATAGGGACTGTTTTAGGATCCAAGCCCGGAAGAGGGGCATCCCGGGGTGGAAGTCATCATCACCCAAGACCCACTGAAAGGGGACTGTATATTTGATTTGTGGAATCGATTGGTACCTGAAAGGAAACTTTGCATTTGTTTGTTATTTTACTGACCCTCGAAGGCAAGAGACGTTTTGAAGGAAAAAAAGACTTGGCCATCGAGGCTCCTGATAAGCTAAAACCGAACTGTTGTCTCGTGCTGGGGGAGCTCGAGACTGTACTGTGCTCCAAGATCCCACCTTACCCCGTGCTAAAAATGTGGGGAAGAAAGACCTAGGCTACCATATCCTGACATATTATTTGTGAACACTTCTTTCTTTTCTTGAAAACTATCCCACACCCTTTTTGTATTAGTTGTAAGTTTTGGCAATAGGTTTCTTAGTATAGGCCCATTTTCATTTGACCCAATGCGGTATTACCCAAATTGACCGAATACAATTGACCGAATTACCTAATTGGTCGAATTATAACGGTCCTAATTGACCTTTTGCCAAATTAACCTTCTATTCATATTTATATTTATATATATATATATATATATTGGGTTGGTTTCCTATTATAAATAATACAAGGGGTTTGGGTGGGAGGTTGCAGGGGTTTTTGGATTGGGTGGCGGGTTGGGGGGTGTTTCCATCGCATATATGTACTAATTGACCTTTAAAATTCGGTCAATTGTGCCAAAGGTGAATTGTCATTCGGACAATTGTAACTCGGTCAATTTGTATTTGTATACAACCACCAATGCCACTAGGACTGCCTTATTTTCATTTGATGGTCGACGTTTGCTCCCATCTTAGATTTAGGTTTAGATTAGGCGTTTTTCCAACCTGCATACAGTTTAATAAACACCCTTGAACTGTGATCACTTGTGTCTGTCTTTACTGTTGCCACCATGAGTTCCTTACACCGCCCGCTGTTTCTGTCTGCCCCCTCATCCACAGAACTTCATGACAAGAGTTAGTATCTGCCAATTAGATATGTGCTACCACACGTAGGTAATAGTGCTCTGGGTCAATAGGAGGCACAATTAGTGGGGTCTTCCTGGGCTTCAGGATTAGCATAATCATGGCTTCACCATAGAAGGAGGGAGGGAGCCTTGCTGTTAAGCTTCTTGCCACACTTTCAACTAGTGCAGGGTCCAAGTTCGTAAAAATAATACAGCCGTTAGACCAACCGATACCAGGACTTTTGAGGTGGGAAGCGCTACTATGGCATTCATTATATCTTTTGCTCTGATTGGGGCATTTAGGAGTATAAGGTGCTCCGATTTAGCTTGTGCATTGGTATATCGCATAGGTTTGCTTTGAGTTACATAGGGAGTTGTGTATTCTTCCTAGCATACAGTGTCTTGCAATAAGTATGAAACATATTCACTGTGTCACTCAGATCTGACATGAGTGTCCCTTCATCGTTCAATATGGGCGCTATGTTTGTAGGACCCCTTTCAGAACACAAAACTAAAGAGGTGATGGCTGGAAAGTTTAGAATTAATCTTAACCTCTGACATTGCTCTTGACAACCCTCCAGACCACCGTTCTTCACCTGCCAAGCCATTACAAAAGGGGAAAGACCATGTGCAAATCAGGCTTGGTCCCACCCCAAAAGGGGCAGTCCAGCCCAAACCTAATAGGTCACACCCCTTCTGCACGAGACCACAAGCATCCCCAAACATGTTTTGGCCTTGTGAGGAGTAGCTTGGGTCTCTCGGCCCAGCAGTTACGGGACCCACGTCTAGGCATACCCGTCCCACTCAGGGTGACTACAGCAAAACAAAAGAGGTGATGGCTCTTACAGATTACAACAGGCAGGCTAGGAGGTTGCAGGTCTTCCGTCCTCTCCATATTTTGGGTCTTTATCTGGGCAGAAACTAATTTCACCTCCTGATCTGCCAGTGATCTGAATTGGTCCAGTTGAACTTTTATGGATGGAAGCAGGATGGTATTGCTGGACCTGATGCATTTCAATCTCAAAGTGTCTGATCTCTAACTCGAGTTCCGTCAAACTCCTCCTTATGGCCTTATGGACTCCATTCTCTATGCCTATGCATCATGAAGATAGTAGACATTCAGGGAGACCAAGCCGATATTAGTTAAAAAGGTGTTAATGACCACGTTGATGTCACTTTTAAATGCTACATCCAATAGTGCATGCTATTTAAAACGCCAGAGAAGGTGCTCAATTACATTCTCCTTAAGAAGACATTTCCACAATAAGGGGGCTGGGGGTGTTCTGATAGAGTACTAGGGAGGAGAGTACACTCCCGACACCTATGTAACGGTCCCATCCCGATTAAGATACGTTCAATCCACGACTGCATATCATGGACTGAAGAGTAATATGAATATTCCCCATCACTTGGATGGAGTGTCCTCCATGGGTCTAACAGCTCAAAAACATCTATGCCCTTGTGAATTTCCTGTGCAGACAATGAAAGATCTCTAGGAACCCTGCTGGATCTACCTAGGGAGGTTGTTAAACTGGTGTTGAACTCTCCAGCCTATATAAACTGGGTATGAAGATGTTTAACACATTTACTGCCCATTTTTGCTGCCTATGCTCATGTGATGTGGAGGCGGAGGAGCATTTAACCCTAACACGAGCGCGGACCACAGCGCGGAGGTGAAGTGGAGGCACAAGTGGTTATTGGCGGGGGGACTGCCAGCCTTTCCAGTCTGTTTTTGCTGCCTATGTTCATGTGAGGTTGAGGAGGAGGAGGAGGAGGAGGAGGAGCATTTAACCCTAACATGAGCGCAGAGCGAAGGTGAAGTGGAGGCACAAGTGGTTACTGGTGTTTCATGGTGGAGTGGCATGGAGGGGTTTACTCCACTCACCAAAGTCTGCAAGTAAGTTATCGGCCGACCTTCGTTGGTAACCTGGGTTTCCTCACCCATCTGCACTTTGGTACCTCTACTGTACATGAATATATTTGCACTCCCTTCCACTTTTGCCTGCTACTCTACGTCCAGCCGACTGAGTGGCTATTTACTTATTCCGGTAATTGCATGAGGAGGAGTGTGCCAAGCTAGAATCACTCCAGAGAGCCGTGCGACTGGTTGACTATTGATTTGCCACTGAAATCTATCGCTCTCCAACGCCTCTGACTGTTTCACGTTTTGTGTTTATGAGAAGGGGTATGGGGGGAGAGACAGACTAAGGCTGCTCCCTGAGCCGTCTGGCGTTCCCTGTCCCCTCTCTCGGGGTCTCTGGAGGTTTTCCTGAGGACTGGCCGCCAGTGGCCATCTGTGACAAGTGTTTCAAGGCGCAACGAGGCAAGGGAGGGGGAACAGAGGGAAGACAGACAGCGATCCTACTAGGCCAGGTGTCATTCAGATCGTACAAGTGCATGGGAAGGGTAAGGAGCAAAGTGCGGAGGGAAAGGAGGGAGGGGACAGTGCAGTACATGGGATAATAAGATAAAGTAAAAGTATGGCAAGCAGGTGGCAAGTGCAAGGGTAAGTGCAGGCAACAGGTGTACAGGTGTCAAGTTCTAGTAGTGGGACTGTAGGGATAGAGAAAACAGTACCCAAGTGCGGGGGTTGGCAGGAAGGCAGTGCAGGAGTGCGACTGGTGGGGGAGGGGGCCTGGGCCCGAAATCAGAGGGTGGCCAGGTAACCAGTGCAGTTTCAGTATCGGTATTAAATAGCTTCTGTGTAAAAGCTGTGTATAAGAGGTATATAAGGTATTGTGCTGTGAGGTGCTGTTTCTTACCTTTATTACCACCATGGTGAAAAGAAAAGGGATGATGGGAGACTGGGGCGCTGGCAAAAAGTGCAGAAAACCCCTAAACAAATTAAAACGGCCTGGGAGCTTGCTAAGGTTAAGCCCCATCTTTTGCAACGCTCCCTTGATTTGCATGTGGAAGACATGGCCAGCAAAATGGTGAATCGCGTTACAGTTACTGAAAAAGCCACATGGGATGCTATTTCAGGTTCAGGAGGGAATCCCAAAGTTAGCACCACTGAAAAAAAATTGCCATATTGAGGGGACGGGGGCCTTAGAGTACTTGGTGGTTCAGCCAATGGCTCTAAAGGAGCAGGTGCTTGGGGTCCGTATGCCTCAGGATCCTCTGCACCCTGGTACAGCGGCAGATAAGGAAGTAGATGTGGAAGGGGTGAGGAGACTGGGTAGTAACGGCTCAATTGGTGAGTAGCCATATGGGTGGGAGCCAGGAGAGGGAATCGAGTCAGGATCTAAATTCCTGCTCCGGGGTGGAGGAGGATAGGCTCTGGCTGGAATCACTTCTAGATGTAAAGCTCACGCCCCTTCAGACCATCCTGGAGTCATTGCAGGCATTCAAGTCTGGGGTAATGAACACACTGGCTATCCTGGATGACCCAATCAGAATTCTAACAAAAAGAGTGTCAGAAATAGAAATAGGTACAGTTGGGGTTGAGGAAAAGCCAAATGGTAAGATACTTTCAGGGGTGGGGGGTGAGTGGTGAGCGGTGAGCGTCCTGGCCTGAGCACTGAGGTGGCGGGCCGGTGATGCCAGCAAAAAGGATAAGGAAGTAACCCTACAGTTAATATCAGTAACTGTTAATTCTAATTTTACGGGGACTGGGAGGTCCGACTTAAGCTTTACGACTTTGATAGGGGACACTGGGGCTGACGTGATAGGAGTGCCGGAGAAGAGCATGTTGAATTTACCGCCTGCAGCAGCCCCTCTTGTGGGGATTATCAATGGTGTACTGGGGCTCCCTAAGGGTGTATTTGAATCCACTATTTCACTAATGAATAAAGCAACCCATGGAATCAACACCAACCTGATTGGACCAAGCATTGACCCAAGCCATATATTAATGGCAAGAAGGGTAGGATAGGTAGGCCAAAAACCCAAATGTATGGAGGGGGACTGCATAGTGGTTTCCTTCTCGGATGCAAAGCTGGTTAGTTATTTGGTCAACTCAAATTTATGCCGAGGCCCAAAATCAAACGGGTACAGTCTCCATAGTAGGCTGGTCCCTCTGGATTTTTTCTACGATTGTACAGGGAGGGTGGCTGATTCAGGGAACGGGTTGAGCAAATTTGTTAAGCGGAGGGGAAGCACCGAGTGATTCCCATGCACAGGGGGCCTTTGTATCCACCTCTTGGCCACAGATTCCCCTTGGGTTGGAGGTCCAACCCTAATTTAGAAAGCTTGAACCCACAGAAGGGAGGGGCGCATACTATTGGGGTTGAGCTAGCTAATGCCCTAAACTCCTGTGAAGATCTGGACTGACGTACGGCTGACCGGCCCAGCCCAGTCGACCAGGAGGGTTGTGAGGGGATGGAGGTGCGGGGGTGAGCCCTGAGATTGGGGGGGGGGAACAAATGTTATCTAAAGCAGCCCGTTTGGTGGCTAGCTTGGCATCCTGGAAAATAGCAAGGGCCAGGGAGACATTTGAAGGGGAAGCCACTTGTGCAAGAGACCAGGGCCTTGGAGACCCCAATGTTAGATGGCTACACATCGTACGGGATCTCAGCAAAATAAAATGCTAGAGGAAGATGTTCTGGGGTTCTGGCCATTTTGATGAAGGCCTCCCTAACCTGTAGGGTTAGGGTAGTGGAGACTAACATGGACTACCTACAGGTGCTCTCTTTACCCTCTAGGGGGGACCCGTTAATAATGTTTAACTTCTATAACAGCCCCCATAAGGCTGAGGCAGGCAGATTAGCCAAGGTCAAAGTGTTTATTGATTAGTTATTTCTAAACAGGAGGAATCTTAATGAGCAATGCATATGGGGAGGAGATTTTAACTTCAAAATGGATGTAGGTCTGCCCAAGGATCTGCTGGAGGACTGGTCACTGAACATCTCCTTGCCCATGAAAGATGGACGGGTGTGTGCAAAGGGTCTCCAAATGTGTTTATGGCTCATAGAATGGGGGCTGCACACAGAAAATGGATGCATAGGCCTCCAAGACACCTTTGTGTGGTTGGTAAAACCTAAACTCGCCTTGATTAGGGGAATTAAATGGGAAAGAATACGTGACTCCAACCTAAATTTACACACTTTCTCAGAGAACCTATCCCTTATCAGTGATATTTTGGACAGCACTGCAACCCCTGGGCAGGTAGTTGAACAGTTCACAAAGCTACAGGGGGCTTTGCGATACATTGCAAGAAGAACGTGAAGCCACTTAAAAGAGAGTGGTTTGATGAGGCTTGTACCAATGCCTAGAAAGCACTCGTAAAGGCCTTGAAAAGCACCGATTGGCATGAGGAAGGAGATTGCTCAGGCCAGAGTGCACTATTGTGGGGAGTTAAAGAGAAGAGGAAGCTTGGGAGGCTTTCTTGTATGCCTCAAGGTGCAATGACCAGAAAGCTTTTTGGGAATTTGTGAAAGGGGGTCCATCCACAGTTAAAATCTGTTTGGTGGTGAGGTTCAAGCGGAAAGCCTTGGGAGAAGGTACCATCCACTACAGTTTAGGCTAGAGGATGTGTCTCAGGCCATCACTCAACAGGCTCAAAATCGAGCACTGGGCCCTGATGCGATCCCATCAGACCTTTTTCAGGATCATTTGGATCTTTTGGCCCCTTTGTTGACCAAGGTGTTCAATGCTTGCATGGATACAGCCTCATATCCACCCTCGTGGAAATCGGCTATTATTTTTCCCATCTTTAAGAAAGGGGACCCATTGAGCCCTATGTCCTACAGACCCATCTTGTTACTGGAAAACCTCTTTTAAAATCTTTGGAAGGGTTCTGCTGGGGCATATGAAGTCCTGGTTATCTGAGAGGTTGGTCCTCTCTGATGTTCAGCTTGGCTTTCATCCCGGGGTGGGTACTATGGAACAGAGCCTCAATCTATACCTACTTGTTTCCAACTCAGTTTTCTGTAGAGGCGAGGGAGTGTATCTTGCATTTATGGATCTGAGCATGGCCTTCAACAAAGTGGATAGGTGCTCGGCTCCATGGGTTGTCCAAAGGCCATCTTGGTGATGTTGCAAAAACGGTACAGGGAATACCTCACCAAGATGGCACCTACCTACCTTAACAATGCCATTACCCATACTAAGGCCACAAGAACATTGAGCTCCAACAACTGCTCCCAACTTTTCGTCCCACAATTCAAATTCACCAGGGCATGAGGGAGTAGCTTGCCAGTGATGGCGCCCAAAATCTGGAACACCAGAAACAAGCCCTCCTACCAGAGATTCAAGGACCCTGGCTCTTCAACAAATACTAATTAATAGTAGTCAATCTTGCCTGACGAACCATACAACCAGGGCCACGCATGATCCACCCCCTTGCTTCTCGTACTTACCTGATCAGTGACTATTCTCGTAGTTTCATATTGCACTAGTATCATATCTGCTTCTATGTTGTAAGCACACCACTGTAACCTGTGATTCAAGTGTACTGCCCAGGAAGTACTGTGTTTTGTATGTAGCGTAACTATTTCCTCCACTGTAACCAGAGATGTAAGCCTTCTGTAACCTACGCTGTGATACCCCTGTATAACAAATGCAATAATTAAAATAAATAAATTGTGTGCGCAGTGTTTCGGGGGTACACTGCACTGCCTGTTTTAGGGTCGGGTGTGGGGTTCTGTTAGGGGTGTGTCTTGGCCCTGATCCATTTCACGCTTTATTTTAATGGGCTCCTAAATGATCTGCTGGACACAGGGCGGATTATTCATATCTGGGGGGTTTGGGTGCAGGGCTTTCCCAGTCCTGGCATACGCAGATGGCACTGTGCTAATTGTCAGACACCAAGGGCCCTCCAGATGCTGATCTCCACCTACGCAGCCTTTATGGAAAATCTGGGGCTCAAAATGAACACCAAGAAATCTGCAGTAATGGGATCAATGGGACGAAAGAAGTCGGGCAAAAGATGCATCCAATGCTTTGCAGTGGGGAGATAATCCCCAGAGTCAAGAAATTTGACTATCTGGGGTTTAGATTCTCAGAGACAATCACGAGTAATGCGCATATCAAGAAACAATCAGCTAAATTAAGGCAACAAGTGGGAGAGATCTCTCGTTTTTTGTCCCGCTGCCATGGACAACCGCTGGATATTGTCTTAAAAATTGACATATATGGAGAAAGCCCCTGTTATTGAAGTGAAGGAGAATACATTTTTCAGAAAGCTTTTGGGTCTCCTGAGATCCACCCCCTGCACCTCTATTCATAGGGAACTGGGAATGGAATTCTGTGAGTACCAATGTGCCCTCACACTAATAACCTTCTGGATTCTACTTTAGACGAATGAATACACTCCCCTATGCCACTTCATCATTAGTTCTTTAATGGCAAGGGAAATTTGTTGAACATCCTGTGGCTCTACTATATTGATGAAGCTTTGTCCTGCGAAACCATCCGGGTTCTGTCACCCCCAGATAACCTGTTGACCAAAGGCCAAATGAGATCCTATAAAAGCAGCCTGGGAGAAGCATTCCAAGATGAAAAGGGCTTTCATGGTGTTTGCAACCAATTCAGACAAAGCACATACAATGATCGGCTGAGTGAAGGAGATCCAGCCCTATTTAATTTGGGGTTCTACTAAGAGAGGTCGCTGGCTGATCACCTGCACTAGATTTGATTGCCTGCAGCTGAGGGGAACCACAGCTAAATGGACTGGGTACCCTGATGTGGCAGGCAGCCCAGCGTGTGGTGCTGCTAGAGAGGACATGGTTAATCTTTTATTGTTCTGCCCAGCCTATAATAGTATCAAATGGTGAACCCTACTGCCGGTCATTAGGTCAGCTAACATCCGCACCTATAGGCCGGCAGTTCTGTTTCTTTTGATAGCCCGTTCTGTACCGGCAGCTTGGGCACTACTATCATTTTTTAAAAGAGCCATGTTTCAAAGAAAGGGCCTGTTAACCCAAATGTTCTGAAAAGAATTGCCACCCACTGGAAAACTTGAAGGAGTATTGGCCCTAATGAACTGGCAGTATTTTGTGGTTCTCTTTCCCTCCTCAGTAATTCTTATGAATGTTTATAACCCATGAATTTTAAAGTATGCACCATATTGGATTGAATCTGTATTGGATTCTATGAATTGTTTGCACTCCTGTGTTATCATTATTCACTTTGACAGAGAGTTCTGATTTGATTGGTATTTCTACTCTGGAATATAGTATTTTATAAGCAAGGGTGGGCAGTAATTTTATTTTATTATGTATTGTGTTTTTGTACTTTGTATGTGTTGGATGGAGTGTTTTTATACTTTGCACGTTTTTGATGGATTATTTGATCCCAATAAACATATTGACTGACTGACATTTACCAAGCAGGAGATTATGAAATGGAGGCTAATTGATATTCGGGGCGTATCTATTGACAATGGTCAAGTTAGTGTGGGCAAGTGTGCCTGTAACTATCAATTAGCGGCCCTCCAGATCTTGCTCATGACTATGTACTTTGAATCTAAGGGACTTATAAATTAAGATGAGGATTCCACGTGAATTGGAAGAAAAAGATGTAAAAATCTGGAGGAGTCCTAAAGCTTAGCAAAGGACTCTGTGTCCTGGCCTGAGAGCTGCATTTATTGTAGTAGGATTGTTTTCACCCCATGCAGTTCACAGTAGGATTGTACCCTGTGGGCCTCTATAGGCTTACTGAGACCCTTAACATTCCAGCTTAATAACGTACATACATCCGGGAGGGGGGGAATTGGGGTATCTCGTTAGAGGTGGTTTAGTGACGGCCATAATGTGAAGTTAGTTGCACTAAAGAGGCTGAATGTTGTGGATAATCCTGTGATGTCATATGCAGTAATTTTAAGTTTCGCCTTGCTCTCCGGTAGCCGAGCCGTTCCCTCCCCCAACCCCATTTCCAGACCATAACACGCAGTGATAATACCAACCCATGCCATCAAACAAACCGAAACATCAAACCTTGAGCAACTGCCCAAGGGCAACGTCGAGTTGCTCATCCATTTGCCACTTTGAGGGGTGGAGGGGGCGAGCTCCAGAATCATCAATTTTTGACAAAAAATGGCTTAGGTGTTATATCCTTATATCCTTAAGCATATGCTGGGGGACATTAGGCATCCTTATGATAGAGTGAAATGTTACATGGAAGCAAAGACTTCAACCGTTATATTGTGTGGACATCTGGGACACGGTTTATTCAACTTACATCATTCAATTATACCCTTCTGTCGAGGTGTCAAGGGCCCATTCCCAAATTTTACTCTGTGAAAAACTTAAGGGTGTTTCACGTCCCAACCCCTGGGGGTCCGTTACTCAACTGGCCAGGGAAGGGCCATTGCTATTGGATCCCGACCCTGGGGGCGGACAAGCAAGGGAGGATCATCTGGGTAGGTGGTCCTCGGGAAGTGGGGAAGAGACACCCGAAGGCGAGACATGGTATCCCCCATTTCCTGACAGCTATCTACCCAATATTCCCTCTGCATTTATGGGATACTACAACTCCCACAAATCCCATCCTCTCTCTGACAACCAGACTACTGAGAGGCGGAAGAAGAAGACTGGGATTAGGAAGATCACTGCTAGTAAAATGCAATGGCCCTGTCCCACTAATGAGGCCAGGCAGGGTCAGGCACTCAGTCACAATTATACACACATGAAACACATTGATAGCCAAACAGGGTATAAGAGGTGGAGCAAAGAAGCACACTGTCATGCCCTCCTGGAAAGTGTGGGACAGATGTAGACGCCATTAGAATGTTCCATCACGCATACGTGGTTTGTGTGGAGCGGTCTAGTTGTTATCCCAAGATGTCCGCCTTCCAGCATAACCAGCCGCATTGCCAGTGTCTCGGTGCGTTGCATCTTGCTCCTCTCCGTGCAGAACGCTAGTGGTTTTTCCCTTGTCCTGTCCCGCCAACACTCTGTAAGTTACGCCTTTCGAGTGTTTGACGGAGCCCTGTTTTTTCTGCGCGGTGCCCCTTTGCGACCATGCTCGCTCTCTCTTAGCCCTCGCTGCTTGGCGCCTCCTGCAGCCGAGCCCTTCTCTCGCTCTCGCTATTTCTTGCTTCCTCCTGCTACCGCATTGCTTGTCTTCTCCATCCCGGCCCTATGGAGTTTTTCTTTTGCTCTTTCCTTTCCGATATCTCACCTGAGAGCTTGATTTCCATTCTTCCCTGCTGGCACTGTTTCTTCATATCGGACAGCAGTATTCCTTCTCCTCTTTATTACAATCAGAGACTACTTGCTCAGTTCTTTTGCCAACAGACTCTGGGGACAGACCTCACAATTGCAATTCAGTATGGTTCACTCCTGCCAGTTTCAGAGAGTTTACCCAGATTGGACTCTCATCACAGACTTCTAGTTCCGTCCAGCGACAAGAAGAACGTAGCAGCTCCTATCTCTGGACTTACAGGGTTTTTTGACAGGAGGCCTTTTCCCTGTCTTTGGGGGCTCGCTCCTGGGGAGGCCTCGCTGTTGGGTGTCCTTAAACCGACAGCGAGGCATCCAAGGGGAGAGACCTTAACTGCATCAAAAGAAAAGAGACAAGAGGGGAGAAGGCACAAGCAAGACCAGACGGCAAAAGAAGAAGGATTACGAGGACAGCTCTACGGAGGAACCAGGTGAGGAGGAAGGGAGGGAGGTCTCTTCAGATTTGGACACATACAGAGAATGAGCATGGGTACGTGAAGGAACAGCTGAGCAAGAGCTGTTGGGAACCAGGCTGAGGAGAATCGAAGGCCGAGGGGCTAGCAGACTGCCGAGGGGAGCAAGCGAAAGCCAGGCAAGGGAGCCGTGTCTCCAAGAAGCCGAAAGGGTTCAGGGAGAAAAGCCAAAAAAGCTGGAGAAATCCTTTCTTTGATGTGCCTAAAAAAGGTTACTAGTTTTCTGGAACAACGTGAGTGTCTGGGATGGCCCGAGGGGCAGGATGGAGAGACCCTGACCTCGGACGAGAGAGCAGTAAAGGATGCGTTGAAAGCAATCACAGCCGGTGAGTTCTTGGATGAATGGAGAGCCCAGTTTGTGAAGACATGAATGATAACAAAGTTGCAAGCAAGGTTATGCGTATGACATCAGATGCGTGGAGAGAAAGACTTGATCGTTAAGAAGTACATTGTAACAGAGTAGTCCTGCAGAACGAAACGCATTATCGAAAATCTCTGTGAACTGTGAAAGAATCTCAAACTACGATAACCAAGATGCATTGTGTCAAAGTGGTCATGCACAGGCCTGAGTAAATATATGCAGTTTCAAAAGTCTTCGACGTGAAAGTGAACCGACAACCAAGAAGGTAAGGGAAGGGAATCCTTTGGTGTGAAATACAAATTGAAAGAAGCTAAAGCCCAGGGAGGTACAAACTCAGGTGAGGGAAGCCTGAGGGACCTGTTGAAAAAACTGTTTGAAGCAAAGAAAGGTACAGCTTCGGGTAAAGGAAACCTGGGAGGCTACCCCGAAAGTGAAAGGACAACCAAGAAGGTTGGCAAAGGGAAGTGAAATACTAATTGACAAATGGGAAAAAGATAAAACCCAGAGAGATACGGACTAGGGTGAGGGAAGCCTGAGGGGCCTGTTGTAAAACTGTTGTGAATCATTGTCTAAGGTAAAGAAAGGTACCCCTTTCTTTAATTTAGACAATGCACATGCTTTACTGAGCAGGTTTCCCCTACTCAGGTCCAGACATTTTGTAGGGGAAACCTGAGGGGCTTATGTTGAAAGAGTCACCCTTAAATGTAATTATACCAGAACTGTGTTAAATTGAGCTGATGGTGAATCAGACGAGGGAATCCTGAGAAAACTGTGTTCTATTGATCTGTTGGTGAATTAGGCGATGGAAGCCTGAAAGACTTCTGTGAACTATTTGAACTGTGCAAACTGGCCTCCCATTATAGATCTAGGGCATTTAGGAAGTCTCCAACCCCATTCAGAACTTAAAAAGGTGTTGAAACGTGTTTCTTTGTGTCTGTGTCTAACTCTTGGTATCATGCCTGCCTCACAACTCCCAGATCCTGCTCAACTCCGGGGCTCTGGTATTTTTAAAGGCTGGGAGGGAGTCCAGATATGGGTGTGCTTCCTTTTGTGCCAGTAAACAAGTGTGTTTTATTGTTTTGAATGATAAGAAGATTGGACGGGTACAATATTGCATATTTCAAGTCTTTGTCCCACAATGTGAGCTTTACAGAGGTGAATGATAGTTTGGCCTTTTGGATAGATGATGTAAAGTCTGGGTTAAAGGAGATTCTAGCCTATTGATAGTTTAGTTGCCCTTAATTTGCGGGCTCGCCGTAGAATCGGATCTCAATGTCTGTAGTTCAACAGTCTGGCAATCATTGTGCGGGCATTTTGACCAGGTGGAGGATTTGGACCGGCTACTCAATGTGCCCTCGCCACCAAGAACTGTGTAGATATTCGGGAATCACAGAGCACTTCCCCGATAAACGTCTCCATAAAGATTTCCATGTTACCCGTGGGAATAGATTTGGGTATGCTGATCACCCGTACATTATTCATTCTTGGCTTGGATCCGGTTCACCTCCTGTTGCAGTGCTCTTATGATGTGGCTCACTTCTGAACTGGTGTCTTTCAGGATTCCTACTCGATGCTCTACCTCAGATATACGTCCGCTTTGCTTCTCAATCCTTTGTTGAATTTGCTGTTAACTGAGTCAAGCCCAATTTCATTTAGGTAAGGATGATGGACAATTCGGACTGGTACCCTTGCTGTGCACTGGCCGGAGCCTCAGGCATCGAGGATTCCAAGGTCACCACTGACCCATTATATTCTCCTGCTGAAGTCATCTTGGAGGTGTCTGGGTGCATCAGAGAGGATTTTATTTGAAAAGGACAATTGAGATTGTCTCTTGTAGCCCATGGCCATGTGAAAGACTAGGCCCGGTGGCTCCAATGACCTAGATAGTGTTAAGCTCTGTTAAGCTCTTCTGGTGTGTTACCCTTAGGGTAGGAACATTTTAAATGGGACCACTCATGCACAACAATCCCAGCCACTTTGCGTATAGGGGTGAGATGTTGGGGCTAACTTGTTCAGAGCAGGGGCTGGTAGCAGTTGTGGCGGTGGTATGGCACCCCAACTGGAGGTTGATTGCTCAGAAGGGATTGTGACGAATCACGAGATGCAGTCACTTCTCCCAAGGGGGGGAGCCTTTTCCTGGGAGGCTCGATAGGTGAGCCCGCTACACAATACCCTGCCTAGGGCTAGAGGCAAGCTGGACTTCACTGGGAGAGACTCCCCCCTTGCGGACAAGGACTCCCGTTCTACCAAGGAACTCCCTGAGTTACTCCCTCTGGGACCATCAACAGTCTCAATGCTCAAGAAGGGCCAAGAAGATCAAATCACTGTTTGTTATTGTGACCGAAGGTTTATGATCAACATTAAAAAATAAATGGTATTGGTACTGTGAAGAGGAAGAATGAGCGAGTGATGATGATCACTCAGTGGAAATAGAAAGAGGACTTTAATCCTCTGCTGGGGAGGGCCCAGCCAAGTGACATAAAAAGAGATGAAGGAATTCTATTGGAGAGTCATCGCCGGGAAGGAGAAACACGGGAGCTTCAAACCTGCATTGCAGTCACAGCTGATCGAATCCAGGAAGTCCTGTGTCCCGTGAAAGCAACCAGCTGGAGTCTGAGGGATGCAGCGGGAGAGCTAGGAGCAGGAGAAGCAAGGGGAAGGAAACCCCAACCAAAAGAGCCAGTCGTGAGAGGTGGTTTGGTCCTAGAAGGGTGGACTGTGCAGTCTGCTAACTGTGCCGGGGCCGCTGGTACTTGGGCACCAAGATAGTCAAAGAGAACAGGGAAGCCGTCCTGACCAGAAGAAGAGGAGTTCCCATCCTGCAAGCAGGTCTGGTGACGTCAAACCCCTGGAGAGCAAGTAATGGGGACAGTGGGAGACCCAGACCCGGGAGGGATTTCGAAGATGAGGAGTACCAGAATCATACTCATCCCAGTAATATTGATGTGAGAAGACCAAGTGTGTCTCATTACTGGTGCAACCATACTTGTCCCAATAATATTGAGGTGAGAAGGTCAAGTTTGTAATCTTACTGGTACAGTCCCACCTGTCCCAGTAATAAAGAGAACTGGAAATTAAAGGTGAATGATTACTGAACCAAGCATACTCGTCTCTGTAAACTTAAAGGAGAAGAATTGAGTAAGAATCGTCATTGGCATAATCCTACTCGTCCCAGTGACAGCGGGAAGTATACACCAAGTGATTACATGTGTTGGAAGAAACAGACTTTGTGATAAGAGTGTGTGGCAAGATACTGAGAAGGTGGACAAGAGTGTTATTGGCTCGCTCAGCCAGGAAAGGAATTGGGCACTATATCCCAGGGTATAAAGAATATATTGAATGAGAGGAAGAGGAAAGGCATTTCAGGAAAGAAAAGCCCAGTGCTAAAGTCAGTGTTATAGTCGAACTTTATCAACTGATCAAAGTAGTGACTAGAAACTACTTCAAGATTAACTATTGAAGTGACCTTTGCTAAGAGCATTGTACAGGAGAAGGGCCTCATTCTCCTGTACCCTTGTCGTCTTGGAATAGTGATCTGGACAGAGCAGATTAGAATTTGACAGAGGACAGTGATTATTTTGGAGACTCAACAACAACAAACTCCTGAGTTAGTTTGTTAGGTAGGCATAACATCTAGCTTAGGGCTAGCGAGGAGTTATTTTATTTTCCTTTTTATTTAAAAATAAGTCATTAAAATGCCTGAATTAAGCTTCACTGCTTCTTCTGACTCGTCACAGGATCCTCAACGTATACCAAACATAGATTCACCTGTGAGTTTAAAACCATATGGAGCACAACTGTTAGACACCATCCACCTTCCTTCTCTCCTGAATCTCACATGCAAGACCATGTGTCCCCAGAGGAACCTCTTGATGGATCTCGACTTACAAGCAATGAGCGCTGTGGGGTAGTACTACTGAGGTTAACCCCTATGTCGATCGTAGCCACCCCCGGCTCGCCAGCCGCTTGTAGGGCAGATGCGGGCCACCAGGCATGGGTCCGTGCTCAGCAGGGCATCTATGGAGCTGGTCAAGGGAATAAAATGTGATTCAGAGCAGTTCATTTGCAGGTTGAAAAAGTCCCTGAATCTTGCCATCACCTTTGTAATTGAGGCTAGGTTAGGAGAGTAGTTCTTCACTTATGGTAAGATATCTGTATAAAATGAAATTATTTCTTTGTGGCCTAATAGCGTCAATCCCCTGTGTGAGGTAAAAAGGAGCAGACAGAGGTGGGATCCCTGCTTGGTACTGACCGCAATGGGAAAAGTGCACAAGAAGGCCCAGCACCAAATACCCATTGTCTGGGGCAGGAGTAGAAAAAGAACATGAAGTCTGAGAAGTAACCCCCAGCCTCACATTTTACCCATGACAGTGTGCATGTACCCTTAGGACACAGAATAAAATGCTTTCTCGGAGTCAACAAATGTAGCAACCCCTGCATAATGGGTTTAAATGAGGATGTAGAACAGATGGGGAATATTGATGGTGCTGGATCTGCCAGGTATAACCCCTTACTTTGTCTCGGTGTGCAAGGATGGCAGCATACTTCAGCAGCCTGCCCACAAGGATATTGGGAGAAACATTAGCATCGTTGATCATCGATCAGGTCTCTAAGGACCACTGCCTTAGAGGGGGGTCACAGTTCGACTTTACTAGCAGTGCGATTATCGTCTCACTCAAGCCATCAGGAAGTACAAAAAACTGAGTCACTTCCCCCACAACCACAGGAGGTACAGAGATAGCAGGGATGCACTTCTTAGAGACCTCAATTGCACCTGTTAATAATGGTTCTTGGAAGGATGTCAATGCATAGTGAAAGTAGTATTAAGATCTTCATGACTTGGTAAACTGAGAGACTTCCAGGGTATACTGTATGAGATAATAATATCACCAGATACCAAATCACTGTCAACGATCACTCTCTATCTATGAAAGGACTTGGACACCCTGTTGATCTCTTTATCAGCTATATACGCAGCATACTCTGCATGTTGTGGATATCCATGATAGGAGAACCCTTGGCCTTCATAAAGAAGGCATGTCAGAGTCCTACCTTGATTTGACCCTAACAAAATCTCCTTGCAAAACCAGGTTAACAAAGGAATTTGACCCTTTTGATCTGCCACAGATCAGATATTGTCCATGTTTGGTTGTAGAGAATGTCCGAGAGCAGGGTCTCTGTTCTGGCATGCTCATTATCAAGGGACCATAAGGAGGACAATTCATGCTTGATCATTTTGATAATCCTTCCTTCAACACCACTTTATAATACCCATTGTGTACTCCTTAAATGTTTCCTAGAGTGTAACTAGTGTGACACGATCAATAATTTGGCACTATCAAATGGTGGTCAGGAAACACTCTGCCAGCCCTTTCCTTTCCTCTCTTGTTCCTTCAGTTGATCCCCTTGTCATTCCATTTCATACGGCTCTTTTCAGCTCTTCACTTTCAAATGCTGTATTTCCTTCTTCCTTTAATCATCTATTTTAGCTATCCTCAAAAATCCTTCCTTGGACCCTTCCTCTGCAGCTAACTTCTGTCCTAACTCTCATCTGCCGTTTCTCTCTAAACACCTGGAGCGCATAGTTTACTTCCAGATCTCTCCTCATATCATGTCTAATGCACTTCTCTCCCCTAATCAATCAGGCTTACGACCTCTGCATTCCATGGAAACAGCTATTCTTGCTGTCTCCAACTCTCTCCTTACTACGTGTTACTCTAAGCTCTCTTTTTTGTCTTGTCCTCCTTGATCTCTCTGCTGCTTTCAACACTGTGGAACACTCCTATTCTTCTTTACTCTCACCACAATCTTGGTTTCCGTGGTTCTGTTTTACAATGGTTTGCTTTTTATCTTTCAGCAGGTACCTTCTTTGTTTCCTACCTCACCAGTTCTCCCCTTCCTTTCCACTTATTTATGGTGTTCCGGATTTCATTATTTCCTGCTTTGGAGTCTCCCACCATCTCTATGCAGATCACTCTCAAATCTTCCTTTCCTTTTGTTCAGACCTACAGTTATATCTCTCTGCCTATTTTCTTGCCATCCATCCTTCTAACATCGAGGTTATCTTCTTCCCTGGTTCAACCACCCCCCTACACTCTTCACCTCTTCTATTACCACCACCCTTCTATTGCTCTATCTCCTACTGCCAGGACTTGGGTGTCATTTTTGTCTCTCATCTACCTTTTTCCCCACACATTTCTCCCATATCTCGCTCCTGCCATTATCAACTGTACAACATCCGCAAGTCTCACCCTTTTCTCACAACTCATGCTACTAAGCCCCTGCATTCTTCTTCGGTATTCTCTCGACTTTTTTTTTGCTCATCTATTCTCTTCGGTCTTCCTGCATCAAACTTGCCACTCTTTGCTCAATCTTTAATTCTTCTATACATCTTCTCTTTTTCTCCCCAAGACTAACTAAATTTGTCCCACTATTCTGTCCCTACTCTGGGTCTCCTTCAACTCTTTTCTACTATATCATTTCCTCTGTATACTTTTTAAATGCCTCAATGATCTTGTGCCTCCTTATCATCTTTAGTCTCACTCTATGCTCCTACTCGCACACTTAGACTTCGTCTCAATTTCTCCTGTCGAGGCTCCCCCCCATGTGTGCCCTCCAGATTCTGTTCCTTTTCCTTACTTGCTCCAATGTTTTGGAATGCTCTTATTCTCTCTCTCTATGTTCTATCTCTACTTTTCCTCAGTTTAAAGTTTGACTCAAGCAGCATCTTCTTTGATCCTGATTACTTTCCCACACTGCATGCATTTATCATTTATTGTACCGTTTTGGCTGCTTGTGCAGCGCTTTGGTGTAAGGCACTTTAAAAATCTAATAAAATACAAATAACAGGGTTGTTGCCGGAGCCAGCCCTACCCCTGAGGTGGAGGGTGGCAGCAGAGAGGGAACCAATTCCTCCCCCCTCCTTCTTGTGCCCACTTGCTTCTCTGTGGAGCCATGTTTCAAGCTGTGCCTCTGCATGCATATGCTGACCAGCCTTCTTATTCCATCGCAGAGTCCACAATAAGAGAACAGCCAGTGAACATAGAGACATGTAGAGACAAGGCAGGAAGATCAGAAGTGACTACCTATAATTACAACGCTGCAGCGCCACTGAGACCTGATCACTGCAGTGGAGCGGTGAGAGAGAGAGAAACTCTGGCTCCCACACTGCAGAGACGCAGAGCCGAAGCACAGCTCAGCCTTGCAGCTGGTAGTCCTGATCCACTAGACCACCATGAACTTGTAAGGGCAAAGGCCCCCAGACTTATTGGCAGGGTCCCTGAAAACGAACTTTGCACTCCATCTTCCAGCACCGCCAGGTACCCTGGCGGCAAGTCCATGCAGAGAATGTCGGCGGGCTAAGACCCGTTTTAAAGTTGTTTCTCTCACAGACACGCCCTGGAGGGGAAGGAAGCAATAGGATTTAGATAGGGACAGATGACCATCCCTTGGCAAGGCAGGGATATGTAAGTAGGGGACAGGGAATGGGAAGTGTTGGTGAATCGGGTGACGTCGGAGGAGGAGGTGGACGACGACCAAAAAGCCAGCAGAAGAAAGGAGGGAGCAGCGGATTCTGAAGGGGGGGTTTGGAGTGGGTGGGGCATTGGCTTAGGAGTGTTAGTGGCTCTCTAGTGTTAGAATGAATTTGTGTGAGATACGTGGCTCAATGGCCAGCCCGGATGAAGAGCGAGGCAGAAAAGTCCCAGGCTGCTCCGTCGTGTTGCCTGGGTTAAGACCAGTGGGGAGAGACTGTGTGAGGAGTAGCAGGGAGGAGAGTAGGAGGTAGGGAAAGGAGACAGCAAGGTTTGATGGTGAACAGTGATCTGCCAGTGCCAATGGCCAGATTGAGGATGCGTCACACCCAGCTACATCTCCGACTCCCTAATCAAGGTGCTTTCCATTCCGACCTGACTCCAGCAGGATTGTCTGTGGTGGGCCGATCACAGGAGCCTCTGAAAAGGCACTGCATTCCAGGATCTTCCTGACCAGTTTACCATCACAACAGACTCTTCCCTATCAGGGTGGGGAGCAACCTTGGGAGATCTTTCGACAAGTGGAACGAAGATGACTCTCAGGAACAAATATATTTCCTAGAATTGAAGGTGCCCTTCCTATCCTTGCAGGCATTCTTGCCAGTGATAGAGATCTCCAGTATCCTTATACTGATTGACAACGTGGCAATAACGTTCTACATCAACAAGCAGAGAGACACCAGATCGGGGAAACGATGTGGGTATGGATTAACAACATACTGCCACAAGCAGCTCATCTAGCAGGAACAGACAATGTTCCAGCAGACAAGCTAAGCAGGAGATTGTTCGCCAATTTCAAATGAGAGTTGAACAAGCAGGCCCTCTGGTAGAGCTTTACCTCCAGAGGTCTTCCCACGGGGGATTTATTCAGGATGGAATGGAACAACAAGTGTCTTTATTGTTCTTCATGTCAGGAGAAAGGGAAACATTCCCTGAGAAATGCATTGCCAGTCTCACGGAACAACCTATTTGCATATGCATTTCCCCCTCTCCCTCCAATTCCAAAGGTTTTGCAGAAGTTCAGAGCCTCCAGTCTTTACGAACGTCTCCTAACGGCCACCCATTGGCCGCACATGCATTGGTTCCCAGAGCTACTACTATTAATGCCAAGTGAACCACCTCTCCTTCTCTTCCTCATTCTGGACCTGCTCCACCAGCAAGGGGGGGAAGTAATAGACCTTTGCCCATGATCACTTACTTTGGCGCTCTCACACCTGAAACATTGATCTATGCTCACTTGGGATTATTGGACGACAACCTTGAGGTAATTGGGACATCCCAGAAGCTGTGTATGTGATCCCAGCACAAAGAAAAATAGTTTCCTCTTTTGCCATTGGATGCTGGGGAAAGTTAAGGGATTGCCTACCGACATCCATAGATGACATCCTTTCCTTCTTCACAAGTATTGTTCATTCTGGGACTAGTCTCATCAGAGAGACAAATAGGTGTCCACAAGCTTGTGGAACACTCCATACCCCGAACACCTAATTTCATTGTGATCCAATCAACATTTCAAACCGTCCGGCTAATTACTTATGGATGCCTATTATATTTAACTTTATAGCAATAATTTCACTTAATTAGTTTTCATATATCAACAATCTCGATTGTTTATGTAAAAATATTTTTTTCAAACACAATATATTGTACACAATTGCTTTTCAAATAAAAATAGTTTCAATAAGACGAATCAAGATTCTCAAATCAGTAATCCATGCATCATATAAGTTGCTCTATGCATTTTGGGAATTGTTTAAACTTGAATAAGTCTGATGAATAAAACTATTGAAGTGAAATTATTTCTACAAAGTTAAATATAACAGGCATCAATAAGTAATTAGCCAGACGGTTTAAAATGTTGATTGGATCACAATACAATTAGGCATGCAGGGGACATGAGTGTTCCACAAGCTTGTGGACACCTGTTTGTCTCTCTAATTGGTAACACAACGTAGTGTCAGGCTTGTTTTTCTCTCCTGCACCCTAACACTTATCTAAAGAAGAAACCTAGTCCAAATTAACACAAATGATTGCTCCTTCACTATAGGTATGAGCACTCAAGTCTCATAAAACAGACTGTATCTAGTGGCTAACAGGGCATACCTCTCAAATAATGGGAAGCTGGTCTCTTTTGCCAATCCAGCCATCAACAACACTTTGGGGGACTTGTCCATCTTTTCCCTCTGACATGACATTCTATTGTGAACTGGGATCTGAATATAGTCTTGATGGCTCTCATGCACAAGCCCTTCAAGCCAATTACGCTATTTGATTTACGAATGGTGACAGGTGTGGGATGCATTGACCCACTAAGCTCTGCCCTGTGACATCACTGTGTGCTGCTTTCACCAGAAACAACAGAACGGCCGACAAAAAGCCCTATGCGCGCCAAAACCTCTGAGAAGTGCTCAGGGAAACCGGAAAAATAGGCTGCCAATCTACATTGCCTGTGTCAGTGGTAGAACAGGAGACCACACTGCAAAACTAGTCATTGGGCTGCCCACAGAGTGAAATGGAACTACCTGAAAAGGCAGTGCTTCATTGCCAGAAAAAATCTGTTTTTCCTTGGCTGTTGAAATTGCAAAATAATGGTTCCCAAACATCAGAAAAGATCCAACATCCTTGTGGGTTGTTAACCATCACCTTATCTAAGGAATCCCCATAAGCAGATTTCATCAAAAAAATATCCACATTAAAAAAGATGCTTGCCTGGGAAAATCTGTCAGATATGGGTGCAGTACCGCTGGCCGCCTGTGTCAAAGCTGTTATTTACTGACACTGGGAGTTTAAACTTGTACATTAAGATCAAATTGTGGAAAAGAAGTGACTTGCCATCAAAAACAATATAGGTTGCTACTATTCAATTTCTATGTTTTAACAAGACTGGAATTAGAGATCTGTGTGTCTACTTTTGAAAATGTAAAGTTTATTTAGCAAAGACAATTTTAAACAAAGTGTTTTAAAGTGAAATGATGCCAGCCACAGAACTTCAAAGGCAAATTCCACAGCGTGCCCCAAACAAAGGTGTCGTCCTTTTGCTCTCTGCCCAGGAACTCTCAGTTAGATGCTAATGAAAGGAGGAGGAGATTTTGCTCTGCTTCTCTGGTGAGAGACAATAGGCTTCCTGGACTGAAAGGGAATTCAAATTCAGGTGTCAACAGAAACTACGGCCAACAGGAAGAGAGGCCTGGATTGCTCTTGGCCCGGCAAAACCATGGGGGCGGGGCTAGACAGATATGTGTATCTGTAAACCACAAAGAAGTATCTTTTGAAAAATACTCACAAAGAACTGTGCAAAATTTGTAAAAATCTGTAAAATATAGGTTGTTAAACTGAAAATTCTGCTCACATTTTGAGACTACTCCGGACTCTGCTATTTTCAGCGACAGGACTACAGACATTTTTATTTTGTAGCAATTGTGATGATGCTAGAAATATGAAACTTCACAGGATTATGCCCAGATGTCATGCGCATATATGTAGAAACATGTGGACAAATCTGACACTGGGTACCCAACCAAAAGCGCGAAAAACGGTCAAATCTGAACTGAAGCTCTCACCGAGATGGAACTCTACTAAATCTGTGATGTAAATATGTATTGTTAGCAAGTTGGTTATATTGTAAATATGCTTTATGTGAAAAATAGATTTACTGTACAGAAACAGAGGGGAGGTACTCCCTGGATTGTAAAATACTGCATCATCATGGCATCAGACTTCCTTCTCAAATCAGGAGAGGGGAAATACTCTAACCAATAGGATTCCTAGAGGGTGTGCTTAGTATAATTCAGCCTACCCACCCCTTAGGGAAAGACATAAATAGGGACTGCTTAGGACCTACAGACGCACACAGATTCACCCATTAACTGATTACCGGTGAAGCACTTTGCAGGAGAAACCCATATCCAAGACTCTAGAACTTTGAAAGCAGAGAGGCCCAATCCCAAAGCTCAACCTTTCTCAGCTTGGCATTTAAAATCTTGAAACCTGATTTTACCCCAGACTTCCAAGGGGAACAACACCAAAAAGAACAGCCGGGCTGTGCTGTTTCTGCATTCTTGCCAATAACTCTTGCTAGAATTCAGAGATCCAAACCAGTAGAGCAGAGCTGTAACCTGATACCTGCAACCCAGAACCAACCCGTCAGATCCAGTCCAGAGGCCGTGCAGTGTCCAGAGTGCCATGCTGAGTGCAGAACTGAGCACCCCGAATCCTGTCCGGTGGGCTAGCAGAATTCCAGTCTAGAAATCTTTGACCAGATCTTTGACGGGCTTATTCCAAACAGTAGTTGTGAGTATCTATAGCATAGAATTGTCGCTAGCCAGTATCTTATCCTTAAGTAATCCTATCCAACCCATTCTATCATATCCAGAACTGCATTGTAGAAATCTTTTGTCTTTCTTGAATCTTTCCCTCATCCATATAGTCCTTTGGTAATGGTAGTAATAATATCATCTTTGCGCTAATATAGTTGCTGAAGAAAGACAAGCGTCTCGCCAGGTAGAAACCATCCGGAGATGTCGCTGGATTGGTGGCTGTGCTGTTGTGTAGCTTGTGGCTTCATAGACTCCTTAGTGTAAAGAAAATCCTGTTTGTAATTCAAAAGCACATCTTTCATTTGAAAATTCTGACTCTTTCTGAAAAAACCAACCTCTACTAAAACCTTCATGACCTCCGTACTGTGCATGCTAGAAACGAAATTTAAGTGTCAAATTGAAGCTAACATACTCAGCTTTCCAACACACCCAAAATTCCAACTCCTTCTAGTTTTTCCGCAATCGAGTTTCTTGTGTGTGGAAATGTTTGCCATGAATCTTTCGTTTGGCTCAATTTCATCATGTGTAAAACAGCTGTACTTTGCATCTAACCTCTGAATTCAGTCTTCAATTTGCTAGTGACTCAATCATCATTGCTAGTGTTTACCTGAAACTATACAAAGCGGCTCCCAGTAGTTTTGATTCCTTTTTAGTGAATTAAATCCATTTTTCAGTGTTTTTTCCCATTCGTTCAAAGCCACATTCAAAAACATTTGACCTGTTTGCAATCATTCCTGTTTCTCTCTCTACGCTTGCTGGGGGGAATTGGGATTGAAACTGTATTTGTTGAGTTTGATTTCCTGAAACCTGTGTTCTCTCCTTCCATCTCTATGTTGCATATTGGGGGGATTGAGTAGTGTGCAGGGGTAAAGAGTGACATTGCATTTGACTGAAACCACACAAAGTTTTATTCTATGCTGAATTATTCTTCCTATTCATACTCCTTCTGATTAAAGAGATTGTTGATTGTTGTAACATCACCCCAATGGTGATCATTGTATAAATATTAAATAGTGTGATATATATAGTTCAATTTCATAAAATAAATCTTTTAACTTTGCGAAACAGTCTGCTTCCTGGTTCAGTGAGACCAGGGGGATTCAAAGAGAGGGGTGTGATATAAGGGTACATCATTCAGAAATAAAAGAACTTATAGACACAAATATATAATTAAGGGTTCCAGCTGTGCATCACATGCTAGGCATTGACTTAGGTGGAGTGCCGGGTGGAAATCACTTACACAGAGAAACCATCTTTTCTAGTGGCAATTTCCTCAGCCTGTCCTATCAGGGAACTGCAGGTTTCATCCACAGAGGAGTCCTACCTCTCCTTCAACAGAGACAAAGTGGTTTTACTGACCACATAAACCAAGAATTGTATTTTTCCCCAAAACCTCAGACAGAAGCAGATACATTTCTCCATTGTTTAGAGGTTCAAAGGGCCTAGGTGTGTTTTATCGAGAGTTCTAGGCCTCACAGGTCTTTAGACGGGCCATTTTTCACCATTGGTGGAATACATCAAGGTAGGCCGGTGCCTAAAACCACTGTAGCCAGATTAATAGTCTCATGCATTTCACACACTTACCAAGTGCAGGGCAAAATCCCTCCAAGACCTACATGCACACTTGACAAGAGCTAAGAACACGGCTGTAGCCTTCCAACGTCAGATACCCTGGGAGGCCTTATGCAAAGCAGAGATATGGGCTTCCCCTTCGGCTTTCTTCAAACACAACACACTGGATTCAAGCTCCAGGGTTCACGCTCGATTCAGACAAGCAGTCATAAGGAATATCTTTGCAACAGTGTAGATGCCATCCTCACTGGGTTACAGTAGTGTTTTATACTTCCCCTAAATATGGAGGAAATAGTATGGGATAAAGAGTAAGGAAAGGTTGCTCAACGTAACGACTACTGTACTCCTAGTCCAATGTTCCCTTTACTCTATCCACCTACCCTCAATCCACCTAAGCTCATTGAAGAGGTCCTCCCAGTCCTCTCGGTGGGTCAGAGATGCATACATATGGCCCGCTCCACTCTCTAGCTACTTAAAGGCGAAGAGCGCTTGGGCTTGCCATAGCTCCAGTCGCATTCCCGCTATGCGGGAACTCCCATAACTATGGAGGAAAAGGGACATTGACTAGAAGTACAGTAGTCCCTGCAGTGAGTAACTTTTCCTTTCTCTTTTTGGAGTACTCCCTTCCATTTGTCTGGGAATACCAACTATGATATCCTATTCAGTCTTGTATTATTTGGTATCCCCTTAATTTCAAGGGTTAATGCTTTACAAATATACTTGATTTGGCCTTGAATTGGGGAGGTGAACAGTGGATATGTTTAGATTATACTCTCCTGCTTGTGCTTGGAGTCCCCTCATCCATGGTTGTGTGGCTGTTAGCTATAGCAGCTCCTAGCTCCTTCAGTGCTGAAATATTGGGTATCTCCTTGATTTCAAAGGTTAACATTTAAGAAAATGCTGCTTGAACCTCCCTTGTATTTGGGTGTGGTGGGAGTAGAGTATGTGCCCGCACAATATCCTTCTTTCGAGTCCTCTCATCATTTAGTTTTTGGGATGCCAAATGTAGTAGCCAATTATAGTGCCTTTTATTAAACTGAAAATACAGTGGCATTGTTAAGAATTTAGCGGTACTGCTAGAGAGTATGCAGGATGCATTGCAAATACATGGTTCCATGTGATAAAAACGAATGAAAAATAATGATTTAACGATTAAAAATAACAAAATCCCCTCCCAAACCTTCCATATCCCTAGCCCTGTTACCCCAACCCAAAACCCTTCCCACCCGTTTTAATCCCTTACCCAACCCACCATATATACTTTTAACCAAAAATTCGAAATGTTTTCATCATTTATGTTTAGTTAAAAAAAGTTATTCCTTATTTTAATTTGTTATATCCACTGTATACCCAAAAACATTTGTGCTGATTGTCTCCTTACTCAGTCAAGGTCCAAGCCCCATGGAAACTTTGAGTACACCCAGCCATTTTACATGGGGTTGCTAACATAATAAAGAATTCAGTGCAGCAGTATTTAGTACCCCTTTGATTCTGAGGGTTAAAATTTAACAAAACACCAGATGATATGGCCTTCTATTGAAGAGGCAAGTAGAGTAAGGGCCTAGCGCCTGCATGATATTTCTTTCTTGGAGTTCTACCATCTATGTTTATTGAGGATGCCAACTATAACAGCAAATTCAGCGCTGTAATATTTGCTATCCATTTCATTTTCGACAGCAAACATTCAACAAAAATGCTGCTTGAACAGCCCTTGTATTTGAAAGTGAATAACCGAATTGATCTGCACTCTGTTCTCCTTGTTGGAATCCTCCTATCCTTGCCTCTTTTGTGGGTATGCCAAATATAATAGCTGATGTCCGAACACCCACCATCTGGAACTCACTTCCACCAACTATCCACTTCAGGAAGGCTCTCAAGACCTGGCTCTTCCCATCAGCGCCCTAACAGTCTTAGTCGGATCACTCGTGCATGAACCATTTACCCACTCCTTCCCAGGAAACTGTAAGCACAGGAGAAGCAAATAGTGGCGGCATAGCACTTCCTAACCGGACATATATGATACACTCTGCAAGAAAAAATCTATCTAGGTTTTAAGTCTACCACAACCAGACCCTCATGCAATGCATCCCAGGGAATACAGCGGTGCCCCTGTAGGGGATCGGCCCGCACAGCCACAAGCAACTGCAATACACATAGCCCAAACACACATCATCCTCAGAGGCGTAGACAGGGTAGGGCTTGAGCGGTGTTAATGTGACTGCAGTGGGTCCAACTACATTAGCTTCAGGCCCCACTTGTTAGACAATCCTGGCTACGCCTCTGGTCACCCTTGGCCCAAGTGGCTTTTTCAAGTACAATACAGCGGAGTCCCACGCAAAAGTTGGTCCAGCCATCTCACATAGCTTGACTCGTAGTGACTCTCATGACTCCTCTGACACTTTCATAGCACCAGGCCCACCTACTGATAATAACAGGCTGCCGTTAGGGACATAGCCACTGCCAACCTAAGCTACCTTTATAATGGCTATAAATGCACACACGCATTTTACAACTCCTCATCACTTCTCAACCATCAAACTACGGTCTTCCAAGGGCATTTAACCTTTCAGCGCTTCTAGGCCATACTAATGGCAATAAGCGCTATGCAACTACTATATAACATAACATGTAATATTCAGTGCCGCCTTCATTTCATGGGCTAATGTTTAACAAAAGGTCACTTAAATTGGTATTGTATTAGGGAGGGGAGTACATCATAATTCTACACTGTGACGCCTGCTGGAAGTCATCCCATCCTGTTTTTCTGGTGATATCAAATATCACAGCTGATATAGCATTGTAATATTTGGTATCCCCTTGATTGTGAGGGTTAGCATTTAACAAAACACTGTTTGAACTATCCCTTGTATTGGGGAGGGGGCTACATCATAGGTGCACACTGTGACTCCTTCTGGATTCCATCCCTTCCTTTTTATTATGGGGATACCAAATATAACAGCTGCTTTATAGCTTTGTAATATTTGGTATCCCCTTGATTTTGAGGGTTAGCATTTAACAAAACACTGCTTGAACTAGCCCTATATCGGGCGGTGAGTACATCATTTACCTACACTATACCTCCTTCTGTAAGTCCTCCCATCCGTTTTTCTGGGGATACGAAATATAACAGCTGATATAGTGTTTTAATATTTGGTAACCTCTTGATTTTGAGGGTTAGCATTTAACAAAACACTGCTTGAACTATCCCTTGTATTGGGGAGAGGAGTATATCATAAATCTACACTGTGACTCCTTCTGCAAGTCATTTCATCCCTTTTCTTTGGGGATACGAAATATAACAGCTGATATAGCATTGTAATATTTGGTACCCCCTTGATTTCGATGTTTATCATTTAGATAAGCAGTGCTTGAACTATCCCTTGTAAAGGGGCGATGAATACATCATTTGTCTACACTATGACTCCTTTTGTTAGTCCTCCCATCCTTTTTCTGGGTAAACTAAATATAGTAGCTGATATAGTGTTGCCATATTTGGTATCCCCTTGATTTTGAGGGGTAACATTTAACAAAGCACTGGTTGAACTATCCCTTGCATCTGGATAGTGAGTACATTGTTGGTCTACACTATGACTCCTTCTTTAAGTACTCCCATTCTTTTGTTCTGGAGATACCAAATATAATAGCTGATTAAGTGCCATAATATTTGGTATCCCCTTCTTTTTGAAGATTGACATTTAACAAAGCACTGCTTGAACTATCCCTTATATGGGGCGGTGAGAACATTTGTGTACATGCAAACTACTTCTTTAAGTACTCGCATCCATTTTGTTTGGGGATACCAAATATTATAGCTCATTTAATGTTGTAATATTTGGTATCCCCTTATTATTGAGGGTTAACATTTAACAAATCACTGCATGAACTATTCCTTGTATTGGGGAGGGGAATGCATCATAAGCCTACACTGTGACTCCTTCTGGAAGCCGTCCCATCCTTTTTTTCAAGGGGATACCAAATATAACAGCTGATATAGCCTTGTAATATTTGGTATCCCCTTGTTTTCGAGGGTGAGCATTTAACAAAACACAAAACACCGGGCCTCATTACGACCCTGTCAGAATGGGTTAACCCCTTCCGCCTCATTACGAGATTCCCTCGCGGGACCCGATGTAGATGTCTGGTTTTACCAGACGTCCTTACTGGCTCCCGCAAGGGGACCAGGGCGCTAACAACGGGCCGGTCGTAATCAGCCAGTTGTTAGCTCCCTGCACCCATTCCCATTGAGCCCTATGGGGGCTCAAATGGGAATGGGGAAGGTCCGGGCCTGGGTTCCCTGAAGGAGGAATTACCGGGCCCTCCAAACTCGGAATGGCCCGGTAATTCCCCATTCAGGGAACCCGGACATGGTTTTGGAGGCAGCCATGCCACCAATAGCGGCATGGCTACCTCCAAAGTCGTAATGAGGCCCACTGTTTACACTATCCCTTTTATCGGGGCGCTGAGAACATTGTTTGTGTACTGTGAGGAACTCATGGTGGCATCAGTAAAGACAGACACAAGTAATCACAGTTCAAGGGTGTCTATTAAACTGTAAATACAGGGTGGAAAAACACCTAAGCTAAACCTAAATCTAAGATGGGAAACAGTGTCGACCATCAAATGACAAATAAGTCAGTCCTTGTGGCGTTGTATCAAAATAAAAAGGCCGATACTAAACAAAAACCTATTGCAAGTTCCTTACAGCTAATTACAAAAAGAGTGTGGGATAAGGGTTCAATAAATAAAGAAGTGTTCACAAATAATATGTCATGATGTGATTGCCAGGGTACTCTCTTCCCCACATTTTTTTTGGCATGTGACAAGGTGGATTTCCCGAGCCCAGCACACACTCGATCCTTCCCAGCACAAGTCAACAGTTCTGCATCAGCTATAAGGCTCTTCGATGGTTAAGTCTCTTTTTTAGCAAAAGTCTCTAGCCCTCAAAACCCTGATATTCTTAACAAACAAAGAAACAAAGCTCAATTCCACAAATACTTCGGGTGATGGCTTCACCCCCGGTTCCCCTCTTCTGGACGCAGACCCTTCACAAATCCTGGATCTCCCTCGACTGGCTCAGACCCTATCAAAGTTCCTTAATGATTAAGTTCAGTTCCACTAAACAGTTCCTTTCTCAATGAACCTTCAGTAATAACTTTTCACCCCTGGATCTCCCTCGACCGGACTCAGACCCCAAATGACAAGCGGGACAGTTCACTTCTCCTTGCCTTATAACGTTTCCTGTTTCACAAATCTTAATGTCTTTTCAAACAATCCAGTGTGATCGTCCTTCGATTTGGTTTCCCCTTTCCAATCTTTGCATCACACTGTTCACACGCTCACTTCATCAAGCAGGACTCGTTCTCTTAGCTTTCCAATCTGTTGGTCAAAGACTTTGGACGGTACAGAGGATTTTACAAGACCCTGTATGACCAATTTGACCTCTTCCGCCTTTTCCCAAGGCCTTCTGGTTACAGTAGTTTTCTATCACTGGGTAATCGCCCAGAGATTCCTGCGTGAGCATCCACGTGATGCCGTACTCCTCTGTTGCTGGTTTCCCCCTCTTTCCTCAATAATGTATTTATGCTTTCACAATTCAGATTTAGCCGTTGGCTACTTTTCATTTAACACAGTTTGGTTTCTTATCGGTGCTTGACTCGACTCACCGGCTGTGATGAACCGCTGTGGTTTCTTTCTCCTTGGAGTCAAGGTTGGTACCACTGAGACAAACGTCTCTCACCAGCTTCGTAATCAATAGAGGAGGGTCTTGTTTACCGTTGACCTCTGTTGCCACACACTCGGGCTATTGTTCGCAGGCTTAGGTTTCCTTCTTCTGATGTTTCACAAGCCTTGGTTAGAAAGGGCCAGGTCGATTCTCTCCTTGTCACCCCTAGGTATGTGCTATTTTTTGTCTTCTATTCAACTGCCGTGCTGAGTTAGTTCTCACGTCGTACAGTCTGCCTTGCGCATCCTGTGCTCTTGTGCTCCACCTTATATCCCTTTGGGGAAGGCAAAGGGCCATCAGGTGTGTGTGATTCAGGTCAATTGCCTGACTTTGTCTGACCCTTGTATTGCGACATGTCAGGTTAAACGGCTCTGGTGTTAGTCCGTTGTCTTTTGTGTTGTCCGAAAGTGTTCGTGTGGGAAAAGGGGGGATAGTGCCTTGGAATATCCTATGTGGTTGGATGGGGAAAAAGTGTTTAAAGAAGGGGGATAGCGCGTCTCACCTGTCGGTGACCCACTCCCACTCCCCAAGGACTCCCCATCCAGGTGATCCTCCCTCACAGGTTCAACCCCAGGAACTGGATTCAATAGCAATGCCCGTGTCCTGGCCACCTGGAGGACAGATCCCCGGGGACTAGCTAAGGAGGCACCTTCAGGTTTCTCACAGTGCACACTAATTACTTCTTTAAGTACTCACATCCTTTTTTTCTGGGGCTACCAAATAAACTAGCTGATTTAGTGGTGTAATATTTGGTATCCCCTTATTATTGAGGGTTAACATTTAACAAAACACTGCTTGAACTATCCCTTGTATTAGGAAGGGAAGTACACCATAAGCCTACACTGTGACTCCTTCTGGAAGCCATCCCATCCTTTTTTCAAGGCATACCAAATGAAACAAGTGATAAAGTGTTGTAATATTTGGTATCCCCTTGATTTTGAGGGGTAACATTTAATAAGCAATGCTTGAACTATCCCTTGTATTGGGCGGTGAGAACATTGTTTGTGTACACAATAACTACTTCTTTAAGTACTCCCATCTTTTTTCACCTGGGATACCAAATATAATAGCTGATTTAGTGTTGTAATATTTGGTATCCCCTTATTATTGAGGGTTAACAATTAACAAAGCACTGCTTGAACTATCCCTTGTATTGTGGAGGGGAGTACATCCTACACTGTGACTCCTTCTGGAAGCCATCCCATCATTTTTTTCAAGGGGATCACAAATATAACAGTTGTAGTGTTGTAATATGTGGTATCACCTTGATTTTGAGGGGTAACATTTAACAAAGCACTGCTTGAACTATCCCTTGCAATTGGAGAGGGGATTACATCATACGCCTACACTGTGACTCCTTCTGGAAGCCATCCCGTCCATTTTTGTTGGGATACTAAATATAGTAGTTGATATAGTGTTGTCATATTTGGTATCCCCTTGATTTTGAGGGGTAACATTTAAAAAAGCACTGCTTGAACTATCTCTTGAATTGGGGAGGGGAGTACATCATTTGTGTGCACTGTGATCCTGGGCCAGCCCAAGGGGTGCTCGGGGTACCCAACACACAATTAATATGGCAGGCATCACCTTGATGGCCGTGGTCACACGACAAGACTGCAGCTACCATGGGCTTCCCGGACAAGCAGCTGCTCTGCGATCACACAGAGGGCCAGTGGCCTGGAGGCACCCAGGTAACATGTGCTGGTCTGGGGGCACCCAGACCCCACCCAGACTAGCAGGGCCAAAAGGCCTGTGATCACACAGGGTTGGCCTGCAGGCCCAACACAATGAGACACAGAGACAGGGTGCCATTATATTTAGTCTGCTGCCATTGTATTGCACAGGCGTGCGGAGGCGCCTTCTTTTTCCAGTCAGTTATGAGGTTGTCATGACAAATCCTTAAGGGGGCAATACATGTTCTTAAAAGGAAAACGCCACAAATACTCCCACTGGGCTGTACTTTTCACCACTGAGCAGCACAGCACTCACACTGTGTAGCTCTCAGAGAGAAAACACTTGAACTTAAAGGATAGTTCCGGGACTTTTTTTTTATTGTCCCTACGGTTCGGCCATGTGTTTTTAAGCATAACTCGGTAGATCGTAGAAAACTTTCCTATGGACCTTACCCGACTTTTCGTCCATTAACGCACTCGAAATCAGCCGCCATTTTCTGATAATCCTATCATTTCCCCCCATCGCCCTGGCTCACCTGCTTTTGCGGCACTAAATCAAATCCCCCGCCCCTGAGCCTGACATCAGCAGACGCGTACCGCCCATTTCCCAACGCCAAAGCACGTTTCGTGTCAACAATCGCTGCGCCTCAGCTAATGAAGTGTCGCCATGGAAATGGCAGGACGCCTCTTTCCTCAATAAGTATAAACACACCGTTTCACAACACACAGCAGCAGATTTTCGATTCCATTACTCTCTCTGTGTTACTTTGAGTATTCTGTGACTCGTTTTTGTGCTCTGGTCAGCTACCTTTGCCGCTTCTAGGCCTTGTGAACACCTGTACCATCTCTGTAAATTATTTTACTTTCTTTACCACACAATGGCTACAATAATGCCGTATATGTACGAGCCCGAGTACACCGAGGAAGAACTACTGGAAAGGCAAGCACGCGAAAACGATGGGGATTCGGACGGCAGTTGGGAGGACCAGTCAACGGATGAAGAGCCTGGACCATGTCGCATGGACGGCGTCTCCACCTGGTGCACGTGCAATCGGTGCAAGCTAATGCCAACTGAGGAGGAGAACTGCTGCTGCCGTGAAAATTCCGGGTGCTTGGCCTACATTTCGGAAGGCGAGCCAAGTCCGCAATGCATCACCGAGCTGCCAGAGTTCAGGGAAGCCTGCCTCTCACGGACCGTGTTGAGGATGATGATGGTGCTTATGCACGAACTTCGCGGCACTGTTCGTCCGCGTAATCCGAGTAACGAGTAAGTATACTCTGGTTTTGATGTCAGTGATGCCACTACTATGTCATGGTCGTCTCCCACATATAAAATTACATCTACATATCATTCGAATGCATGTAAATTGGTTCCATATTGTGCATTTTCTAGATAGAATTTTTTTCAAAGCAGAATGACATTTTTTACCTGAATCGACAGTGATAAGAAAGTTTTGTCATTTTAATACAGTTTGCATCTTTCATTTTCACAGGTGGTACAGGCTGGTGGCCTATCGTTGCTTCACTTGGTGGCTTCACGGGAGGCTCGGACACCGCGTTCGGATAGTAATACCTGCCTGTGCGGTACTTGCCATTAGACAACATTTCCCCAGCGACAGTGGACAATACCGCGGATTTTCCCTGGATGTGCTGCAACCGGAACTTTACAATGTGTAATGTTTATTATTTATGTTCAATTGAAATTAGGATCTAAAATAAAACCCAACATATATTTTAACAATGGTTGTTTTGATTTTTTAAATGAATCTAGTGTGTCTCCATTGAATAGTCTTCCTGTGCCTTGTCTTGTCACACCACATGTCTCCGGCCAGCATCCTCCCTCACGCTGGCCGCCCACCTCCAATCCACATAACCGTTGAACCCATATGCAGCAGACATACATATGTTATTTTGCGGGTTGGCATCAAGCCTCCCGGCCTTGCCTCCTCCCCCAAAAATACTTACCACACCACTTTGTTCAAGCGTTGGCAATAAAAGGAAGGCCGTTGGATTTTATTGATACAAAACATGGTTATAGGTAAATAATCAATATGGTTGATCATAATAAATCATCCTTTTGGGCACCGGGTACAGAGATGACCCCCTCTGGCCCGTGCCGCCTTGCCACCACAGGCCAGCCTGCTGCTGACTAACTGCCTAGGCATCCAGGGTCTCCAGGGTGAACTGCACCCATATATTCTCCTGGGAGGCTGAGGTATTTATAAACTCACCCCCCTGTCTTCCATGTAGTAGATCCTTCAGCCTGCCTCTTACATGCAGTGAGATGGCCTCTCCTTGGTGAGGCCCTGCGGCAAACGAGTCTTGTCTGCACGACCAGCGCCCTAATCCACACCCCCCCCCCGCCCTATCAAAGGCAGTTCGCACCGGGGTACTTGCGCTGGCAAGTGGAGCTGTCGGGGAGCGATAAAGGCCAAGAGGTGCCAAAGACCATGTACACTTCAAAGTGGTCTATAGAGCATGGGTTGTTGTTCCCATGTCTACCTCCAGACCCCGTGTCTCCTGCCAAGCATCCCCCCTCACGCTGGACGGCCCCCTGCAATCCACATAAGTGTGTCTCCATTCACCAGTCTTCCTGTGTCTTGTCTGCACGACCACCGCCCCAATCCACCCCCCGCCCTATCAAAGGCAGTTCGCACCGGGGTACTTGTGCTGGCAAGTGGAGCTGTCAGGGAGCGATAAAGGCCAAGAGGTGCCAAAGACCATGTACACTTCAAAGTGGTCTATAGAGCATGGGTTGTTGTTCCCATGTCTACCTCCAGACCCCGTGTCTCCTGCCAAGCATCCCCCCTCACGCTGG
Source organism: Ambystoma mexicanum (assembly GCF_040938575.1). Taxonomy (NCBI): domain Eukaryota; kingdom Metazoa; phylum Chordata; class Amphibia; order Caudata; family Ambystomatidae; genus Ambystoma; species Ambystoma mexicanum. Next base: position 1,450,549,233 of record NC_090923.1, on the reverse strand, counting down.
ACGGCCCCCTGCAATCCACATAAGTGTGTCTCCATTCACCAGTCTTCCTGTGTCTTGTCTGCACGACCACCGCCCCAATCCACCCCCCGCCCTATCAAAGGCAGTTCGCACCGGGGTACTTGTGCTGGCAAGTGGAGCTGTCAGGGAGCGATAAAGGCCAAGAGGTGCCAAAGACCATGTACACTTCAAAGTGGTCTATAGAGCATGGGTTGTTTTTCCCATGTCTACCTCCAGACCCCGTGTCTCCTGCCAAGCATCCCCCCTCACGCTGGACGGCCCCCTACAATCCACATAAGTGTGTCTCCATTCACCAGTCTTCCTGTGTCTTGTCTGCACGACCACCGCCCCAATCCACCCCCCGCCCTATCAAAGGCAGTTCGCACCGGGGTACTTGTGCTGGCAAGTGGAGCTGTCAGGGAGCGATAAAGGCCAAGAGGTGCCAAAGACCATGTACACTTCAAAGTGGTCTATAGAGCATGGGTTGTTGTTCCCATGTCTACCTCCAGACCCAGTGTCTCCTGCCAAGCATCCCCCCTCACGCTGGACGCCCCCCTGCAAACCGCATAATGCCACGACATATACACGTCATTCATTCACAAACACACCCCTGTTTCGAATTCTTTATAACCCACTTCATATTTCTAAAGAGAACTTCTTTGCGCTTTGCTAGTCAACCCGTGAAGGTGCTGGTTATCTGCTCTTCGTCTCTGTGAACTTCCGTGACCACTTCGAGCAAACTCGTCAGTTTGCAACCTGTGAACTGCTCCCTGTTCTACGACAAGAAACTACTCTGATCCCTGCATCTAACTGTTTGTTCGTCAAGGTAAAGCCATGTACCATAATCATTTTGCGTCCAATTTTTTTAATTTATATCTATTTGCTAGTAGTCATCAAATTGCATCCATGTTTTCTTTTCGTTCAAGACAGTACATGCAAGGAACTAGTCACATGTTCTGAGTTTAGTCAAATTATTTTTCTATTTTTTAAAGTTATTCAAATACTTATCCGCATGTGAATAACGTGTATAGTTCCAAGAACCAAAAAGAACCTTGCATTGAACCTTTTATGTGTCATTTAATTTTTTAACACATTGGTATTCATAGAGAATTGTTGATCTTTACTTTTCAGAACTTTCCACAATGCCTGCCTGTTCCATTGGCGGTTGCCCTTCGAAGACCCATAATAAATCTGAAGGTATTATAATGCATGTTTTCCCTAAGACAATAGATCAGATAAGAGAATGGGTCCGATATTGCGGATATCCACCGTCTGAGCTTGAAAGTAGAGTCCTAGAAGTCTTTGCGGACAAGAGGGGTGATCGATACCGCATCTGCAGCAGGCACTTTAGCTCAGACATGTACTCCACATCATTGCTAATAAAGAAGAACACACCGCGAGCGAGGCGAAAATTGCTCTCAACCGCTATTCCCACTCTATTCGTCCACATCCCTCCACTGGTGAGTCAAGTTTATGTATTTATCTCTCGGCCTTGCGGTAGTGTGTAGCATTAGCTAACAATAATTTCCCCATTTATGTATCCACTCAATATGAAGGCGGAAGATTCTCCATCCGTGTCGTTATTGCAGTCATCAGCCACTTCAAGCGCCTATCGGGTAATCTTACTTGGCTAATCTGCCACTGACTTGTTTTAGGCATGTAAATCAATAGTTTTAATTTATCGTGTAATTATTTTACCTAATGGTACACCCTTGTACTCGTCCTCTAGTCTTTGTTTTCAGTTATAATTATTGTTATCCAAAATAATGCAAGTACTGTCTTTCAGGGAGATGCTGAGGAGTCCAACGTATTGACGACAACCGTTGATGTCACTCAGATGCTCGAGGTACGTTTCCGGACAGTTCCATCGATGGAGATCATCAGATCTTGCATTCTTGTAGCGTGATTGTTACACACAATGTTTCTTTCGTTTTTAGCCATTGATATGTCCTTCTGTCGTCGCCCTCCTATGTGTCTTCTTTTTTCAATATTGTGTTCATTACTAATGAAAGTCCTATGTTTCAGGGAGTCGATGGAGCATTAGTCCAAGAAGAAGGGAGAGCATGCAGTTACGGGTCGGCGCAACAGCTTGCAGAAGTGTGCACCGCAGTTACATCGTCCCTTGATGTTCTTATGCATTTCGAGGTATGGATACTGACAGTTCGATCAAGCGAAATCATATGACGTGATTACATCCGCTATACTTCCTTCTTTATTAACGCAAGTACTATGTTTCAGGGAGATGACGGAGCTTCTTCTACAAGAACATCACCCCTAGTAGTTGATGCAGATCTCTGGGTGGTGACACTTCCAACGATCGAGCAAATCTAATCATTTTTACATATCCATTATTTATTTTATACAACTGATCGTTTGTGCAGGTCTATTTAGATGAGCCGTTGACGCCTGCACAAAGTTTATGTTCTTTTTAACAAAATAGAAAACCATACTAATGCAATTACTGTGTTTCAGGGAGTTACTGAAGCATCATCTTCAATAATATCATCAATGGAAGTCTATCAGGAGCCCGAGGTATGGATCTTGACAGTTTCATCTAACTAGATCAACAATGCGTGAATAATTGTCGTTTGAATGTTCTACACAAAGCGTTCATTCGTGTTTTGCTATTGAGATGTACGTGGGTATTGGTCCCCAAGTACATTTTTGTGTTTTCAATATTATTATACATACTAATGAAAGTTCTATGTTTCAGGGAGTCGATGGAGCGTCAGTGCGTGATGGATGTGCTTATCATGAAAATATAGTCGTTGCAGCGCAAGAGGAAGTGGAGACATGCACACACGAGTCGGAGCAACAGCGTCCGGATGTTGAAGTTCGAGGCAAGAAAGTTTCAAAGAAAAGAAAGCAAAAGAAGGTTAGTGTCCTGGTCACTATATTATGTTGTTTTTCACTGTTAATAGTTCTATACTGTAAGTTGTGTTTAAACTGAACATCCCTTTTCAAATCTGTCCTCTAGTTGCGAGTGGGTGTACGAACTAGATCTACACAGACAGTGAAGCGAACGAGAGATGTTGCTTGTCAAACCTTTTGGCAGGGACTTGAGACTGGAGATGCATCGTGCCAATGGGAAGAATATGAAGTGATTGACAACGGAGCTATACCACCACAAGCCATTGATAGTGAATGTCCTCCTGGTAGTTCGGATGCAGTCGGAGATCAATTCACAGAATCCACACCCGCAAAAACTAAGACCGCGAGAAAGTTGAAGAAATTGTTTTATTCACCCATCGCCGGAGAAGGAACAGATGATGCAATGGAAGAGAATGAAGTGGACGACAATGAAACACCATCTATATCACTGAACATAGCGGAAGACGATATCAGAGATTCTACCTTTCATGTGAGTGACATGTCCTCAACGTTACAGGCCGAACCAGCTGGGATGCAGAGTGACAGTATATGGAAAGAGGCCAAATTCATTGTATTCGATAGTTGTTTGATTGATATTATTATTCGGATGAAATGTGGGCATTCGGTTGGTGGGGAAGTATGTGGGGAGCCATTGATTAATGTGACTCGTGAAATTCGAGGCACTAACCTTAAAATACATGCCACCTGTACAAAATATCATCCTTTCTCATGGTCTGCACAACCCATGCTTGGGCAACTGCCAGCAGGCAATCTACTTTGTGCAGCGGCTGCACTTTTTAGTGGTTCAAGTTTTAAAAAGTTAGAGTCTTTCTTTCAGTTTGTGGGAATCCATTTCATTGCGAAAACTCAGTTCTACAAATACCAAACCGATTATCTATTTCCAGCCATTAGCGAAGCTTGGAGAATGGAAAAAATGTCTATTGATAGTACATTCGCGGGCAAACGGTTCAGGCTAGCCGGTGATGGACAGTGCGACAGCCCAGGATTTTCAGCCAAGTACTGCACCTACCACTTTCAGGACATGGAAAGAAAGAAAATTGTGAGTTCGGTGGTCGTGCAGGTGTCACAAAGTACATCCTCAGTGGCCATGGAGAAAGTTGGCTTTGTAGCATCATTGCAAGAACTACAATCGCGGGGAATGGTGATCGACCTGATAGCCACAGACAGACACGTTTCAATTGGCAAGACAATGAGAGAAGAGTACAAAAATATAAATCACCAATTTGACGTTTGGCATCTTGCAAAAACAATCAATAAAAAAATGTCGGCTGCAGGTAAAAAAAAAGATATGCAAGGTATTTCACAGTGGTCCAAGTCAATCAGCAACCCTCTTTGGTGGAGCTCAAAAACATGTGGAGGGTCGTTGGAAATTCTACTGGAAAAATGGCGGTCAGTAATGCTACACTGTACCAACGTTCACCGTTGGAACACAAACCAACATTTCCACAATTGTGAACATGGCCATTTGTCCACAGAGGAGGCACGGAAGAAGAAGTGGTTGATTCCTTCATCACCCACTCACAAAGCCATTGAAAAGATTGTATTTGATAAAACTATAACAAGAGATTTGAGGGGACTCACGGAATTCTGCCACACAGGAGATTTGGAGGTGTTCCACAATATGTGCCTAAAGTACAGGCCAAAACGATTGCATTTTGGCATGGAGGGCATGATAAATCGGACTCTTCTAGCGGTCTTGGCACATAACCATAATGTTGGCCGTCAACAAAGTAGGACGACCGGAACTTTAGGGACGCTTTGCTACAATAAGGCCTTCACTAAAAGAAGTAAACAATGGGTGATCAAACCAGTGTTTGAGGATATGCAATATGAGTTTATTGAGAGACTTATTGTTGATGTCCTAGATAGGCACATACATGGAGTTGTGAACGAACCTGTGCAGGGGACAACTGCATTGCCACCCAACATTGCCTCTGTTCCATGTCCACCTAAAGCAGAGCTCATTGAGAAATACACATCACGGTTTAAATGATTGTAATTTGATTGTCTGTTCTCTCGAGTCTCCTAATGTTGCAGGCCCATTGAATATGTGTATCTATGTAATGTGTAAATAAAAGTGATTGCTCAGTGTACATGCAATGTGTCTCTCCACCCTTGCCCCTCCCTTCACCGTGCAGTAGTGCGAACCACCCGGGTGTCACCTGTGACTTTGCTCTCGAGTCTCCTCATGTCGCAGGCCCATTGAATATGTGTAGCTATGTATTGTGTAAATAAAAGTGATTGCTCAGTGTACATGCAATGTGTCTCTCCACCCTTGCCCCTCCCTTCACCGTGCAGTAGTGCGAACCACCCGGGTGTCACCTGTGACTTTGCTCTCGAGTCTCCTCATGTCGCAGGCCCATTGAATATGTGTAGCTATGTATTGTGTAAATAAAAGTGATTGCTCAGTGTACATGGAATGTGTCTATCCAACCTTATTCATTTGCGCATTAAATTAAACCAAACAGTCATATAAATCATTTTTCAAAAAATATAGAATGTCTCCGTATATATGGTTCTCTGGGGCTGCAAAGCACGCAGACAAAATGCAAAGATGGAGTGTAAATTTCAAGTCCTGTGAGATGGCCTTACACTGAATGTAGCTAACTAGGAATGTGTGCTCGTTCAAAGTGAAGGTCAGCTGCTTTGATTTTTTGCTCGGGTGCCGGAATGGCCCACGACTCAGTATAAGGTTCTATTGTTATTTGACCTTGACAGGCCGGGACCATCCCGAAAGACTTCTTTTTGGGGGTGTGGTGCAATAACGTAAGAAACGATAATGAATAAAATTTCAGAAACGATAGCCATTTAATGTTCGTTCATTAGAAGAAATAACGTCGGCATAGAAGGAGTGGTATTTCGGGGCTGCCCTACGCACAGACACAATGGAAAATGCAAATATAATGTAAGTAACTCTTTAGATGAGTTTATACCGCAATTTAATTACTATACAGTAGCTTTAAAGACGGGTTAAGTTGTACTTGTTCGTTCTATGTGGCATATTGTTTTGTACCGCGCACTATCTTGAGGAGAACCATCTCCTTTTACGGAAGCACCTCAAAACCTTCCTCTTTGCTTCTGCTTTCTCTCTCCCTCTCCCCTGCTACAACTGGTCCACTGTCTGCGACCTCGGTCCTGGGCCCTTCCACTCTCCACCTGCACTGCCTCCCTGTCAACCCCTGCACTGGGGGACTGTCTCAGTATCCTACAGGCCCCCCTTCCCAGCACTTGTTCTGCACTTACCTTGCACTCGCCACCAGCTGGCCCTATGTATTTATTATTTTATGCTACTTACCTTGTACTCCACTTCCCCCCTCCCCTTCCCCTTGCACTTTTACCTTCCCCCTACCCCTGCACTTGCGCGATCTGAATGACACCTGGCCTAGTAGGATCGTTGTCTGTCTTCTCCTTGTTCCCCCCCCTCCCTGCCTCGCCACGCCTTGAAACACTTGTGTATAGGCGCGTTGCAAATGCCATATTATATCATATCAGTGACGAAGTGGTCCACTGGCGCTCAGGCGGCTCTGAAAAAGGCGGAGGAGAGGGGGTGGGCTACTGGAAATGACGTATAATACCCAGTTGCACTGTCCTAGCTATGAAATAATTTCCCGACCTAATATATAAAATGAATAATTTTAATAAAGATCTGATGGTGAGACTAATTTCATTTTTTATGTTTTTAAAACAGGTACATCCTTCATTATTGTCTGTGTCACGAGTACCAGACACCGGCGGATGGCTTTTACAACCGCCAGTTGCTTCTCCGCGTGAACAACGTTACCACCCTGACCATTTTATGGGACGATCGCCAAGTACAAGTATGCCCTTATGCGGTACTAATGGCTAGATGCAACATACATACCGTTGTGGTGGCCTAGTGCCTCGTTGTTGGAACAGCCATGCGATTATCAGTGCGACCGAAGAGCTTATTTTATCGTAAACCAACACCCTGTGTACTGCACACGAACATCGCTTGCCTCAAGACGAACTATTTTGGATCGAGAGCAAATAAAAATGCAAATCGCTGAATATTCTCAAAACATTTGATGTCAAATTATATGTACTATGCCAAATGTACAATCTTGCCGTTTGCTTTTAAACCACAGTTTCATATTCCGAATTGTGGCGCTGTATTGTGAGATGATCTAAGACCCTGTGTACAGCAAAGGAACATCGCGTGCCTCAAAACGAACTTTTTGGAACGTGAGCAAATAAAAATGCAAATCGCTGAATATTCTCAAAACATTTGATGTCAAATAAATGTACTTTACCAAATTTACAATCTTGCGGTTTAATTTAAAAGTACAGTTTCATATTCCCAATTGTGGCGCGCTGTGTTGTGTGAGCTCATCTGTGTTGATTTCCGGGTTCTGTGTGGAGTCGCGTAGAAGACGCCTGGGCGCGTTTGCCTACGCAGCTCAGTCACGTCACGGATAGAGGCGGGGAATATGAATGTTTTGATAAAGTCTGTTTCAGGGGCGGGGGATTTGATTTAGTGCCGCAAAAGCAGGTGAGCCAGGGCGATGGGGGGAAAAGATAGGATTATCAGAAAATGGCGGCTGATTTCGAGTGCGTTAATGGACGAAAAGTCGGGTAAGGTCCATAGGAAAGTTTTCTACGATCTACCGAGTTATGCTTAAAAACACATGGCCGAACCGTAGGGACAATAAAAAAAAAGTCCCGGAACTATCCTTTAACAGAATTTTATTTGATTTTGAGTTTTTATACCACGCTCCAAGACAGTCTTAACTGTATTTGGGCGCAGATGGAACCGAACACCTCAAATTGAGGTGCTTAACGAGAACATGTACTCAAGTTATCCCTGTATTGAACAGCTTACTTAAACAGATGCGTTTTTATGTGCCTTCCTAAACTGTACCAATGACTGATAGGCTCTAATCTCCAAAGTTTAGGTCCAAAAATTCCAAATCTCCTATACCCTCAGGAGATGAATTTGGAACGCGGGACAACCATCAGAAGCTTGTCTTCTGAACGCAATGCTCTAGCCGGATGGTAGCGACAAACTTTCACATGGAGGTACTCGGGGGCAAGCCCGTTGACACACTTGTATATCAAACAGGCTACTTTGAATGAACTTAATTCGGTCCTCAACCGCCAACCAGTGCAACAATCTACAGAACGATGAAACCTGATCTCTTTTTCCCAATTGCTTCACCAATCTGATCGTTGCATTCTGGGCCTTTTGCAATCTATATAACTGTTAAGCAGAAACCTGTGCAATTCCCTTAGGGACCACTGCAAAAGATTTAAAACTACAGGTGTTGGCAGAAAACCCACTTGGTAGCAGTCTGTACTACCCAGATTTACCTGGTAGCTGTGGCTGAGCAGTCAGACTTCCCTCAAGAAGAGTTAGGCAGTCTGCAAAGTATACACAATAGGCACTCAGATACAACAATACAAGCAAACACTGACCAGAGCTTTGGCATCAAAGTATAACATTATTTATTTAAAAACACACAGTTTGAAACACTCCAGCACTCTTATTGTAAAATATTCTAAACACAGTTACTATTGTAATATATAAACCCCTTTTCCCTTATCGGATAAGTCCCAGTAAAACACCACTTATTTTCATACAGAGGTGAGCGCTTAACTAGATTGCACTCCAATAAGTTTGCGAGAAAAGGGGGGAGACAGAATATGGAAAGGTACACCACTCTACGGTTCAGAAACACTGTTGGCAAGGCAGAAGAGCAAAAAGTCACTGCTGAGCCAAAGTCCAAAGGCTGGGCCCCCTCTCAGTGAGAGCAGAGCACAAATGCGCCCAAGATCACACAGTTACACTAGGCTTAGAAAGTCTTGCAGAGGGTTCAAAAAGAGTTTAGAGAGGCTTAAGAAAGTTTAGCCAGTGTGTCCCAGACTAACCCAGGTTTCGAAAGCCGGGGACTTGATCTACCCCGTACAGTTGGTAGCAAGGGAAGCCAGGCGGGACACGGTACCTTAAGTGGGAAGTATCCTCCAGCGGTGGCAGTTGTTCCTGGTAGTGGGTGCAAGTTGCGTCGTCGTCCAGGGGAAGAGAAGATCTCGACTTGGAGGAAAGATGAAGGTCGTTGCACTACCAGGGAAGAAACCAGCCGCGGAGTTTTCCGGTTAAAGGTCGTGGTAAAACGTGGTATTCCGGTTGCCGGGGTGCTTGGCACAGGCAAGGCGGCCACAAGGTATGTCGGGAAGGCGAAAAGACGGTGAAACTGGTTATCCCCACCAGTCAAAGGAAGAAGACTCTCCGGCGGGAGATCTCCTCTGTCGTTGGGAAAAGTGGTGAGGCATTCCAGCAGGGCTCCACCGGTGGTGGTGTTGTGGCAGGTCGGCTCAGCTTCTCCCTCGTCAGATTCTTAGGTCCTGTGGCGACTTCTGAAGTTCCAGTCACCAAAGCCCTGCTTTTATGCAGCAAACCCCCATTCACTCAGCCTAGCTGTCACTCAAACATGCTAAGTGGTGAGCCGGTCGGCTCACCACTTGGGCCAATTAGGATGGAGTGTGACTTGAGTTGCCTAGGCAACTCAGTCCAGGGTGCCTAAATTTCCCTCCACCCCTCCTAAGTACCCCAGACAGAGTGGCACCACTTTGGAGGGCTTCTGTGGAGAAGCCCGCCAAAAAGTGGAACAAAGGGCTCGACTTGGGTGGGAGTCACAGAAGAGAACACAAACGCCATTTTAGAATCAAGTTTTGGCAAAAAATACCAACCGGAGAATTAATATTAATTAAATAAACCGGCGGTATGTTCGAGGCTCCGTAAATAATTAAATAAAGATAGTAGCCTAAAACAATGGGAAATCCCATAGGAAAATATTCGCGGTTGAATATAAAAAGTAGTATCCACTGCCACCAGCCAAAACTCGATCCGGGGGGACGGAGACGTGCCCCCTCGACTAACAGACCCCGGGGCAATTGAATTGCCCCAGCCAGTATGTCCACAATATGATGGTTTGTACTGGTTCTGTTCAGAATTTAAGACTAGTAAAGTCAATGGTGACTTTACATGCCCTGGGAGACAGTAGTCCGTCCCAGGGTATGGAGTCTATACTGGGGGGTCACTATGACACCCCTGTGTCACTGCACTGAGGGTGCTGTGTAACACACATCACAAAAACACATGAAGCCCTATGGAGTAAAAGACCCCATAGCCCATTAAACACATCTAGATTCAAAGAAACACTCCCAAATCATGTCCAAGAGTGAGGGTAAAAGAGTCTCACTCTTGGCAGGAGAAAAAAATAAACCCCAAAAACTCCAGCAAAGCTGCTGGGGGACTCACTAGGTTAGGAAATTCAGCCTAAACAGAGAATTCTCCCTACAATAACTGGTTAGCTGGGATGCCTGCCATCAGGCTGATGCAATAGTCCAGGTGAGTGTTCGTCATTGCACCTACAACCACAGCGTGATCTTCTGCTGGTATGAAGGGAAGTATATTCCTGAGCATCCATAGGGAGTATTACACTGACTTTACCTTAGACCCCACCTGGGCTTCACTCTTGAGGTTCTGTTGCCAAACACAGTCCAAATTGAAGTTTCTCACTTAAAATATGAGGCGAGGCTAATTGCTTCTCCGCAATTCTACACTGGTTGATTCTCCTAAATGCGTCCTCAATGTTATTTGTCTCAATATAGATTTAAGTGTCGTCGGCATATGAGTGACAACTCAGCCCGTGACTCCTCACTATATATAAGAATGGCCGCATGTAGAGATTGAAAATCAGTGGGATAATGATGATCCTTGGGGGACACCACATCCGAGGACAATAGCCTCTGAGGTGAAGCCCCCATTAACATCCGATGGACTCTGTCCGTCAGGAAGGATCTAAACCACAATGACACTTGGTCTGAAGCCGTTCCCACTCCTCCAAGGTGCTCCAGCAGGATCTGATGATTTACTGTGTCGAAGGACACGGATAGATCAAACATCAACAAAACAGTTGATCCACCACCATCCGCGGCCTCCAACAGGTCATCATATACCACCAACATTGCCGTCTCGGTGCCATGTTTAGGTCGGAAACCGGACTGGAATTCATCCAACAACCCCTCTTTATCCACAAATGCTTGATATTTGGAAGATATCACCTTCCCCAGAATTTTCGCTGCCAAGATCAAATACGTCACTGGGCGGTAGTACTTTAGCACAGCTGGATCTAAATGAGGTTTTTTCAAAAGGGGTTTTACTATTGCATTTTTTAGGGCATCTGGGACCCGACTCTCAACCAGGGATTTATTCACAACCATAGTCATAACTGATGTAATATTTGCAGCAAGCCACCTGGCTGCGCAAGCGGGGAGGACAAATGCTAAATTATTTGTTGACTTTAGTTGAAGAATAAGAGAATATATCAGTTCCTCAGTCACAGGCTAGAATCTAAAGTCTTCCTCCTGGCCCCCCTTCCCTCGATTGAATCCTCGACTAGGGGTTCTGGCAGGCCCCCCTAACTTCTCGCAATCCCAATACTCTTATGATTTCTTACAATCTTCTAGTCCAAGAAGATATTGAAATCATTAGCTTGCTCCTGTGAAGGGACAAGGGATGCCGCAATGCAGGTTGGTTTACAAAACTTAGACACCATTGCAAAAACTGCCCTTGCCTAGTTCCCGGCCTGCTCGATCTCCCCACAGAGAAAATCCCCTTTTGCTTCAAATATGGCAACCTTATATATTTTTTATACTTTTTTTGCCCTATCGGAATCAGCGCGCAGCTTGGTTTTCCTCCAACGCTTATTGGTTTAGCGCACATGTTTACGAAGCAGGGCCAGAGAGGACCCAAACCAGGGCATTGAAGTCTTCGTTCTCTTCATTTCAGGGGCGCAGAATTGTCGTTCAGCTCTTCCAATGTAGCGGCACCTGCCTTAAAAAATTCCTTGCATGGGAGTGTATTATCAATATCTGCCAGTCTCGCCTGCAGTTCCTCCCCTGGAATTTTGGCGCTATCAATTGCGTCAGGCATGGGGTACTCTTCGTATCCTCTCTAGTCTGTATCCCTTCCATGGTCAGACCAAACAGTCAACGTGGTGGTCTGATCACAGAATGGGGAGGGTCTCCTAAAATACTATGGACTTCCCCCCGGCCGCTACTAAGTCCAAACAGTGACCTCTAACATGTGAGGCCACAGTGGATGGTATGGATAACCAATGATTTCCCAGCAGTTCAACTAGCTCAACAGCCTCGGCTCGTACACTGCTGTCCAACCAGATGTTCCAATCTCCTACACATAGGAGTTCTTTAGATCTACTCCCGACCAAGGTCAGATGAATATAGCTTCTCCAGGAATTGCCCTGCTGGTCCGGGAGGTCTGTAACCCAGTATAACTTCGCAAGGGGTGGAGCGTAATGGTGACCTGTCCCATCTGGGATTTGTCGGGCCAATCCAAGGTCTCTAGATGGGAGACCAGAAGAGAGGATCTATAAACTATTGCAATCCCTCCCCCTTTCTTATCTACGCGGTTAATGGCCTGTATACAATAATTCTCAGGGACTAATTGATGAAACATTGTCTGTGAGCCTTCCGTGAGCCAGGTTTCAGTTACCAACCAATCAAGTTTGTTATCGTTGATAAATTCCCCCAACTCAACCGCATGAGCCACCATTGAGCAATCATTGAGTAGGGCCACAGTAATCACTGGGGGCTTCTCCTCAATGCCTCGCTCTGCCCTTATTTCCCCCTGGGCTGCCATGCAAATTTCCAAAAGGCGGGTCCTGTCCAGGGTTCTCAGGGAGATGCTGCCCATCCCGTTGTCAAGCTCCTTTAAGACACTGTTGGAATACTTATACTCCCCTGACCATGCACCCCCATCTGGGGGTATAGCTTACCTTTTTAGGCTACTAAGTTCACTGCAGGCAGGCAGAGTAACCTACCGACTGCCGCTCTCAGGCTGCAAAAAGGCATAAACAGGCCAGCGCAGCGCTTTGCGCTGACGTGAGTCAGTTAATGCATGTGTCGCCTCGTGTGACGCGCTGTAGAGTGCGCCGCGCATTGACAATGGAACTTGAAGTCCCAACAATACACAGAAGCAGCAATCGGATGTCAGCTTCCCCAGGACTTGCTGCTGTGCTTCTTATTAACACACTAAAATAGGTAAGGAGGCAGAACTCACACTGAGTAGCATCTAGAGGCAGCATGCACACTGAGTAGCACTCACAAGCAGCACTACAATATGAATCATTTACATTAAGTAACACTGACAGACAATACACCCACTGGGCTGTACTCTCACTACTTAGCAGGAGAGCACTCAAAGTGCGTAGCTACCAGAGAGCCAGAGAGACAGAACTCACACTTAGCAGCTCTCAGAGACAGCACTCACACTAAACAGCACACCTAATTAGCAGCAATAACACTGAACAGATCTCACTTGGAGAAATCACTCCCAATGAAGACTCACTAATTGGACAGCTTAGAACCATGAAACTACAACAGCTGGTCAAAGGGGCAACACACTCGGCAGGACACACCCTTGATGCAATCTTTTCCAAGAAAAAACGTATCACCACAGCACCAACAATACAAATACTGTGATAAATCACATCCCATTCGTGATCAGACTACCAACTCAAGTTCGCACCAGCCCCCCCGCCCCTGCATGCTCACAACTGTCAAAAAAGAAACTGGAAACCGTCAAAGCAAGCAACCGTTGCGAACAACTGGAGAGGACCAAACCCTCAACTACAGAACTAGAGCTGGCTGATCTATACGGGGAAGTGGAGCTACTGCACAAATGGATTGCTGACACAATTGGAAACATCGCCCTGGAAAAACCATTCAGCCCCTCAAAAAAAAAAGGCCAACGGCAAAATGTTTCACCCCATTACTAAGCACCCTAAAAAAGGAAAACAAGAAGATGGAACTGGAATGGAGGAAAGAATACAACCTAGACAAGAAAATACTGTTCCAAAAACAAATCCGTGCATACAAGAAGGAAATACAAAAAGCTAAGAGAAGGCATTATGATGACAGAATCACCAATGCCACAAACACCAAAAGGAAATGTTCAACATCATTAAAGAAATGAGAAACCCACCCGGCTGCGACAACACTCCAACCCCCTCAGAGAAACTTGGCAGACTACTTCAAGAACAAAATCAAGGACATCCAACAAATCATACAAAACAGACCAACCGACCATAACATCCAACCAACCAGATCTAACACAGAGCTACAGCACAAATTCCAAAACTTCCCTGAAATATCAGCAGAGGCATTCGTCTTGCTGGTAAAACACAGCAAGAAAGCAGGATCACCCATGGACCCCTGTCCCCCTGACATCTACAAATCGATCCTCGCACAAGGAAAACCATCAAAATATTGCGGAATCCTCCTATATCTCTCACTCACAACAGGAACTGAATCAAGATCCTTCAAATCAGCATATATCAAACCACTTTTAAAGAACACAAGTGGCTACGTGGAAGACCTCTCCAATTACAGACCGATTTCAAACATTCCCTACCCGGCAAAACTCCTTGAAACCTACGTATACAAATTAACCCAAGATCATGTAGAAAAACACCACCTGCTAGACCAAGCACAAGTCGGTTTCCGACCTGCATGAGGAACAGAAACAGCACTACTATCCATCTGGGACGACCTAAAAACAAACGCAGACTCCAACACAACGTCAGCTCTGATTCTGCTCGACCTCTCTGCAGCCTTCGACACAGTTAGCCATGACACCCTAACCAAAAGTCTGGAAGACATAGTCATAACGGACATGGCACTACTCTGGATTGAATCATTCCTAGCAGACAGAACAGAAACCGTATGGATAAAAACCTACAAATCCACCCCACGAGTTAACGACTGTGGAGTTCCACAGGGTCCTCACTAACACCATTGTACTTCAACATCTACCAGACTCCAGTAATCAGAATCTTCAAAAAATACAAAATTACATGCTACAACTACGCAGACGACATCCAAATCATCTACATAATCGAAGACACTCAAACCGAACACTCGTCCCTAATCGAGTGTCTAAAAGAAGCCTTCAACTTGATGCACGCCAACAACTTGAAAATCAACCCAGAAAGGACAGAGATCATGATTATATTGAATAACCAAGAAAACAATACCTACATTCCATGGCCAACGGAAATAGGAACCGCACAACACCATCTAAGGTAGTACAAAATCTGGGAGTCCTGATGGACAACACCCTAACCTTAGAACCACAAATAAATGCAATAATCAAGAAATGCTTCTTCCTCCTCCACACTACAAGAGGAATCTTACCTTTCCTCTCATTCACCCACAAAACATCATAATCGTCGCCCTCATCATGTCAAGAATCGACTACGCAAACAGCCTCTATCTCGGCATACCAAAATACCTTATGAAGAAACTACAACGCATCCAAAATACAGCAGTCAGACTCCTCCTCTAACTATCCAGAAGAGACCACATCAATCCAACACTAAAAACACTGCATTGGCTCCCAGTCAAACATCGCATCACCTTCAAAACGATTTGCATAACACACAGGGCAATCAGTGGACAGGGAGTCGAATTCCTACAAAAGAAAATAATCTACAAGCCAACGAGATTCCTCAGATCAAGCAACGAAATCTGCCTGGATCAAAAACCATACCTTAAGAAAAAACTAGTGGGCTCCTCCTTCTCCCACCTAGCCGCAGAAACCTAGAACAACATCCAGAAAGAAATAAGAAACACCAAAGACCACCTACAATTCAGAAAATTACTAAAAATCTGGCTCTTCAACATCACGGATCCAAATTGAAAAAACTAAACACTCAAACAGGAAACACAATAACTGGATGACAGAATCTAGAATGACACTGACAAACGTACAGAACCGACTAAGGGAAACTCCTACTATAACAAGAGAGACAACGCTAGGTCCAACAGGACACAAGCTACACCCCAGGAGGACAGAATCAGCATCCTGAGCCAACTCCATCCAATAACCTTTCCATAATCACTACCAGGTATCATATTTGAATAAGAGTTGTGTGAATGTTAGCAATTGCCACACTTGAACTAAGTTCTGGACATCAACATGGGCCAAGCCCGGATGTAGTTGTGAATGATGACAGGTGTCACGACTGGACTTGAATGCAATCGCTCGCATGTGCCGAGCATGCAAAGGGTCTCTGAGCGGTAGCATGAATGAGCAGCTGGATAAGATGATGAAGGCTGACCAATCTCACATATGGATGGAGTAGCGATGGCTGACCGATGCTGCATACTGACTGGTTTGGGAATGCCATCCAGGCCAGTTTTTGTATGGACTCACAAACACCAGCTTGCCCCGCATACAGACAGGTTGGACCAAGACGGCCGCTTCTAAACTTGGACAAGGTTATGAATGTGAGTGGGCGTCAAGTGTGGAAGGAACTGCGAATGTCGGCCGGTCCCAGATCTGGATG
Source organism: Ambystoma mexicanum (assembly GCF_040938575.1). Classification (NCBI taxonomy): domain Eukaryota; kingdom Metazoa; phylum Chordata; class Amphibia; order Caudata; family Ambystomatidae; genus Ambystoma; species Ambystoma mexicanum. The sequence continues at coordinate 1,450,532,956 of NC_090923.1, read as the reverse complement.
GAGATGCTTGCGTGCCCCACCTGGAGAGAATATGAAAGTTTTGCGCCTCGCTTCCAGACAGCAATGCCATTAAACCAATCCACTAACAATTTCACCCTCTGCATACACCTCTCACGCTCTAACCAAACACAACCACAAGCCTGTAACACAACAATCCACACAAACTTCACTACACTGCAACAGCAAAACAAACCACACATAGACTCGCACAACAGCACACGACGACTACCGACAGAAAAACACCCCAAGCCCAGCCAACAGAGTTAACCGGGTTGAGGCCGCCAACAGCACATCACTTCTCTCTTGCACTTTTCCAGCTTATTCCCACTAACTTACCCCCCTCCCCTTCCTTTTCAGAGCCGCCAGAGCGCCAGGGGACCACTCCGGTGGTGATAGGGTACAGTACAAATATCCTTTAACATTAACAACATCCCAGTGATAGAGTGGTGTTTGTAATTGGAAGTGTCAATGACTCCTAGTTGCTTCTTCTTCTTCTCATTACATGGTTGGTATTTAAAGGGTTATATAGGGCCTGAATGAAAATAGCTTATGAAGGTTGAGGGAAGGGAGGGCAAGTTAGTGTTAAGAAAGGAGGGATACCATGTCTCTCCCAAGGAGAACCCACTCCCAGCCCCCACAGACCTTCCACTCAGGTGATCCTCTTTTGCTTGTCCACCCCCAGGGCCAGGGTCCAAGAATGATGGACTTTCCTTGGCTACCTGCACAGAAGATCTATAGGGGGTAAGAGGGAGAATACCCTTGGGTTTCTGACCCCCCCTCCTGGAAATCCCACAGATCCTCCCCTTCCTCTGGGGTATGCCTCCTGGGGCCTTCCCTGATACTGGGGTCCACTCTGGTACTGTCCTTGATACCCGACATTCCAATCATACCCCCTCCCCATGTGGGGGCTGCTCGCACCCCTCCTGTTATCGCCCTCTGCTCCATCTGCCCTCCTTGTGGCAAAATCACTACAGCCCCCTCTACAGTCAACTTTGCCAGCTTCTTTTGTATTAGTTTTGCTTCCTCTTTTTCTTTTGCTTCCTTTGTTTCCTTTACCTTCTCTCTGAGCCTTTTAAAATGGTGTGCTATCATAGGCGGTATTTCTCCCCGCCTTTAGCTTCAATCCCTACTACCCTATTGTTGTGTGCGAGCCCGTGCCTCGGGCCGCCCCGTGCTGCCACACACACACATTCATACAATGAGACTCCGGACATACGTGTGTGTCTTCTGGAGTCCCGGCGGCAACTGCCGCACGGACGTTCTTTATTAAGAAAACACATGCGCGATCCCAAACGAGGCTCGCGCATGCGTCGTTCGTACCTGCAACGTCACATCCCTTTTTTTCTTTAATCAAAATACAATAACATTTCAAAATACAACAGTGCAACTGGTAACTTGAACACCGGGCCCAACGTGGGCTGCAAACCTGATTCTATCATAGGCTCAGTCTCCTGAGTCCAGGACATAGTCCTTGAGGCAAGTAGGCAGTCTGCGATCTCCTCGCACGGGGTATCGAGGTGCGTTTTGGGGGATCACACTGGGTGCCACTGCGGATGGATCTACATTCCGCGGGACATCCTCTCCGGGAGTCTCGTCAACTGTTCCTGATGAGGTTCCCTCGTCGGGGTCGACACCTTTGTGTGAACGGTCCACTTTCTTAAAAAATGATCGGTTGCGTGTGGCAGTCCCTCGTTCGTTGGCGGCAGTGACCATCGTTCCCTTCACATGCGTCACGGTCCATGGTTGGGGTTCGTAGGGTAGTGACAGTTTTCCTTCCGGGCGGCGATTCCTGACCAACACCGAGTCACCTACGGCGACCTCCTTGTCTTGTAGGCCCCTTCTTGCACTCTCCTTGATGTTGCGTGCGGCTCGATCTTCCCGGACCTTCTCATTGTCGATGACCCCGGGTTCCCTGCCTTCTACCTCGGGTATCATCCCTCGTGGGCAGCGCCCGAATAGCGCTTCAGCGGGAGCAACCCCTGTCGACTGATGGGGCGTGGTCCTGTATTCTCTCAGGAACTTGACCACTTTCTGCTGTAGGTCTTCCCCGCCACTTGCCGATATTCTCAACACCTTATTCAAAGTCTGCATTAGTCTTTCAGCTTCCCCGTTGGCCCTAGGCCAGAGGGGTGAGACCTTCCGGTGTTGGATGCCTTTCTCTCTCAAGTATTGAGCAAACTGGCTGCCTGTAAATGGGGGTCCATTGTCCGAACACAGAATTTCGGGAAAACCATGTGCTGCAAACATTTTGTCTAGTGCCCTGGTGGTGTGGCTGGTTGCTGTGGACTCAACTACCTCCACCTCCGGGTATCTTGACCACTGGTCGACCACCGCCAAGAAATACATGCCTCTCCCCGTCGATCCAAAGTCAACGTGTACGGTTCCCCAGGGTTTCTCACTCCGTTCCATAGAGCTGATGGCCGGGACCCTTTCCACTGGACTCGCCGCTTGGCACGGTAGGCACCTTTTCACATATAGTTCTACCCGGCTTTCTAAATCCGGGAACCATACCTTAGGCCTGAGCCTCGCCTTTGTCTTGGCAACCCCTTGATGCTCAACATGTGCCAGTCCCAGGACGCGATTTCTCAGGGTTTGTGGGATCACAATCTGTCTTCCCCGTAGCAGTAGCCCATTGTCTGATACTGAAAGTTCGTCCCTCACCCTCCAGAGAGCCTGAAGATCCTTCTGTGCCCCCTCATGCCGCCTGAAATTGTTCTGAAGTACATCTTTCCAATCACTGCTTCTCACTGCTGTTTTGATGATTTGGAACACTTCATCGTTTGACGATTCAGTTGCTGTGGTGATCCTGGACAGAGCTACCGGCATAGCACTCTCTACCACGTGACATACTAACTCTCGGCAGTCGAACGCCTCGTTGGGCTGATCTGTCCTCTTATAGTTCGGGTAGCGAGACAGATAATCTGCCAGATTATTGGTCCCAGGCCGGTACACCAGCTTGACCCCGTACTCCATGAGAGCTATCATCCAACGCTCCATTCTGGGGGGCGGTTTCGACGATGCTCCCGCTAGGATGGGCAGGAGTGGCTTGCGGTCCGTCACGACCATGAGCGGTTTGCCCAAGATGTATAAACGAAAATGGCGGCAGCCCCACAGGATAGCTAACGCTTCCTTTTCTATTTGCGAGTAGCGCTTTTCCGTGTCCGTGAGGGCCTTGCTTGCATATGCGATGGGACGCATGTCACCTCTGTTGTCCGCTTGCATAAGGACAGCTCCCAGTCCAACTGGGCTGGCATCAACGACAATTTCAGACTCTGCGGTGGGGTCAAAATACGCCATGGTATCTCGATCAGACATGGCATTTTTGATTTCCTGAAACGCTTCCTGCTCTTTCTGGTCCCACACCCAGATGGCCTCATTCTTGGTTAGTGCTCTGAGGGGTTCTGACAGGGATGCGAGTCCTTTTACGAAACGCCCACAGTAGTTAACCATCCCCAGGAAGGGGTGCCATGGCCTCGCGAATGTCCTTAACCTTTTCAGGATCGGGTGATACGCCGCTTGCCTGAAAGATGAAGCCAAAGAAGCCAATTTTATCTTTGAAAAACTCACACTTTTCGCGGTGTAAAGTGAGCACCACTTCATTCAGACGCCTTAGAGTGTGTTCCAGTCTTTTCATGTGTTCTGCCTCAGATTCGGCAAAAAACAAAATGTCATCACTCATATTCAGAATGCCTTTTAGTCCTGCCAGTGCCCCCCTGATGGCATTTTGGAAGACCTCCGCCGCAGATGATATGCCAAAACGTAGGCACTTAAACTGATAGAGACCATCATGTGTAGTAAAAGTTGTGATGTATCTCGAATCTGGGTGGAGCTCAAGCTGGTGATAGCCCGACCTCAGATCCAACTTCGAGAATACTCTGGCACCTTGTAATTCCCCTATGATGTCCTCGAGGGTGGGTGTAATATGTCTCTCTCGTTTAATTGCGGCATTCGGGAGGCGCATGTCCACACAAATGCGTATCGCTCCTGGCTGTTTTGGCTTCGGAGCTACGACTATGGGCGAGACCCAGGGCGTTTGTCCTTCCACCCTTTCAATGATGTCCATTTGGACTAGCATTCGAAGTTCCTTCTCCACCTGTTCCCTGAGATGGAACGGAATCCGTCGATGTTTGAGAGCTGTGGGCCGAATGGTGTCGTCAATGTGCAAGTGCACTAGGGGAGCCTTCAACTTGCCCATTCCTTGAAAAATGCCAGAGAACTTGGCCAGTAATTGCTCAATGTCTACCTGATAAACTTCAAAAGCAAAATGTACAATGTCTAACACCTCTGATGCCGCACAGCTGAGCAGGGAGTGGGGGCTGACATCGGTGACAAAAAATCTGGCCTTGATTGTCTTAGCCCCCTTGGAAACGGGTGCCACAAACGCCCCTTGAGTGGAGTGTCTCTGCCAAAAGTGAAGATCTTTGCCGTGGATACTTCCAATGGTGGCAGTCCTGGGATCGATTCGTAGTGTTCGGTGGCAAGCACACAAACGGAGGCTCCCGTGTCTATCAGTACTTGTGTTGGCACGCCTTGAATGTCTACAACACACTTGGGCTGCCTCTTTTTCCTTGCCCCTGTTGCCAGATTCGAAATGAAAAAGACTTCATCTTCCTCCTCTTCTTCGTCCGCAATGTTGAGGCGTTGCACATCTTGTTCCAACGTCGCAATGCTCCGTTGCCTCCTAGAACCACCGCCACTTGTCCTGGCCGGTCCCCTTTGTATCGCAACCGGCGCAGGAGCTCGACACATCCTGGCATAATGTCTGGGAAGATTGCACCTGCCACAAGACCTCGACTTGGCGGGACAGTCTTCAGAGTGTGGTAGGTCATATCCACAGTACTGGCAAATGGATGTAGGTCCTTGTGCTGGAGCCGCTTCCTAGAGTTTCTGGCCCCACCGGGCCTTTGACGGTGTCTGCTTCCCTACTGCAAACGCTTCTTCGGGCCTGCTGGGGTGCACCGCTGCGTTCATCTTTGCCCCTCTCGACTCAGCCAGCTCATATATTCTTCCACTGTCTAGAATCTGAACCAAAGTCCAACCTGGCTCTCGCAAAACTTGTCTGCGTAGCTTGCCTGAGCTGCATCCTTGGATCACTTGATTCCGGACCATGCCATCTTCATTGTGCCATCTACAGGTGGTAGCCATCTGCCGCAGACGAGCACAGAATTGGTCAAGTGATTCCTCTTCCCATTGTTTTTCGCCTTAGAAAAGAAATCTGTCAAAATCCACATTGGATAGAGGAATGAAATAGTTCTTCGAGGGCAGTTTTGACAGCATCATACGTTACCACTTGCAAATTTAGGGACTCGTAAATGCGAAGAACATCCATCCCTGCTGAGTAGAGCAGAGTCACCCTTTTGGCGTCATCGTTGGTTTCTCCAGTTGCGGTGAAGTACATGTCCAATTTTTTTATCCATAGCAACCATTTTGGGCCCAACTTTGAAAGAGGACCCGAAGTGTTGAATTCTTGCATAGGTAGTAGTGAACCCTGTTGTCTACGCACAACCGTCTGTGCTGCTGTTGCTTCTCCATCACTATCCGACATCTTCACAGGTCGCACAGACACCTCCCGACCGGGTCAGAGGTCGCAAACCTGACTTGAACAGATGGTTACCGTACCTGATCCACTATGCAGTGGTGGTGCTGGAGCTCTGGTACCTGGTTGCACTTTGTGCTTATGTGTCCATCCTGTCACCACTAAAGCTGTGGTCACTGAGTGTGTTGCAGTCCTCTTCAGTGGCAAAGACTGCAGTGGTTCCAAAAATTGGTGTAGGGCTGTTTCTTATCGCGTGGGCAGCGCACGAGCACCTTTCTAGGCCGCTACTGCCTCATGCATTGCAGAAAAAGCTCATCGCCGCTGCTCGCGTTAGATTAGAGAAAGACACGACGAGGACGATCATAACGATTGACACGTTGTTTCGTGTCAAGACCCCTCCGTTCGTGTCCCGCCTCGTCGCCAGATGTTGTGTGCGAGCCCGTGCCTCGGGCCGCCCCGTACTGCCACACACGCACATACATATAATGAGACTCGGGACATACGTGTGTGTCTTCCGGAGTCCCGGCGGCAACTGCCGCACGGACGTTCTTTATTAAGAATGCGCATGCGCGATCCCAAACGAGGCTCGCGCTGTCATGATTACGGGGTTCCCTCGCAAAAGAATTTCCAAGATTTCCTGCTGGTCTAAGGATAGGTAGGTTAGACTCTTCCTCATCACCCAACATGGCGGCCTGATGTTACAACCTCTAGTTTGGGCCAGCAGTCTAGTTTTCTGTCACTCTGAGTATTTAAGCCCCTCCCCTTTGCTCAACGGCGCTTCGCGTCTTCAGCTGTTTCAGCGAACGCTTACTGCGGTTCAGCCCTCTGACAGGAATTCCTCAGCTTCCTTAGTATTTCATAGATACCCTTTTAGTAGTGCCCTGGTTATTGCTTTTCCCGTCCAGTCCGCAGTCCCTATTTCTGTGAACCCTGTGTGAAGTTGGCGTTCGTCAGCGTTAAGCTGGCAATATACGCCTTTCCTTTTGGCGTAATTTGTGAGGAGAATTTTCGAGGCGCTCGTTCCAGTTGTCGCCCCTTGTATCACAGCAAGTATTTTTACTCATCTAGTTTTCTCCATTACTAAAGGTGCCATAGGGGCTCTTCACACATTCGTTCTTAGTGCGCACGTGAATGCTAAAACCATACAAGTTGTATCTGCCTCACAGAGCTAAGGGGGGTTGTGTGGAGAATATTGTTTCTAGGAACAGTAGTGTTCGTGTTTTCTATCGTCATTAGGTACACTAAGTTTACACATGTAGGAATCTATAATCTTGTGCACTTCAGTTTTTAGACACATTTGGGTGTTTCTTGCAATTAGTTGGCTAGCGACTCCATTCCTGTCTGAGCACTGTTAGGAAGTGTACCCTTTTAGGTGTTTCTAGGAGTTCCGTAGTGTTCCCTTCATTCTCCAGTCGCAGTAGTGTAGTTCTGTTGATAGGTAAATTCCATATTGGGCAATTCATCCTTCCTTCTCACATCCCTTCTTCAGAACACGCGCCCCTGCACAGAAGCAGGATGGAGAGCTAATTAAATCACCAACTAAGGTAACTAAACTATGCAGTTTTTTGGAAAAAGTTCTTATTTTCCCCTACTTCAGGAATCACTCAGTTATTTGGTGTGGTAATTTGTTTTTATGGCATAGATAGAGAGTCCGGTTGGGATAGTGAACAAAAGATAACTGCGCACCCTGAGAAGTTTCCGAATATCACGTGGTGTCCCCGAGGAGTCTAAGGTAAGCGTTACAGAACGCGAAGCCCGGTCATAAAAATACTCCGCCTGGGCATCATGGGAACTTCTGAGGTAGATCAGTTAGCTCAACTACTGGGAGAACTTAGAGCTGAAGTCTATGCAGCCCGGTCCGAAACCGGTGCTCTTAGAAGGGAACTGGGAATCAATAGGGAACGAACTGAAGAATTGGCTCGCCAGTTATTACAGAATCAGGCGGGACAGGTTCCCCTTCCCCAAGGCAATGCCCAAGCTTCCTCATCTACATCGCCCTCAGTTCCAGTCCAAGTGGTAATTCCAGGAAATATTCCCTTAGCCCCTCCTGAAAGATTCACGGGGGACCCAAAAAAGTTTGCAGTGTTTTTAAATCAGTGTAGACTACATTTTTTGTGCAGACCTGGGGTTTTCTCCACTGACCAATCAAAGGTTGCTTTTGTGTTGTCTTATTTGGGTGGTCACGCAGCAGATTGGTCCATACCTTTGGTTAATCGGGATGATCCCGTGTTACAGAACTTTTCGGAATTCCAGCGAGAGTTAGAGAAATTGTTTGCTCGCCATTCACAAGGTCAGGCATTGGACAATGAGTTACTGTCACTCAAGCAGGGCAATCAGGAGCTGCTCGCTTATGTGGCTACGTTTAATCGATTAGTGGCAGAAACTAATTGGCCTACAGAAAAGAGAGTGACATTGTTTTATCGTGGTCTGCGCAGTGAGCTGAAGGATGTTCTCGCTCAAGTTGTCAATCCGCCCGAATGTCTCACAGAATTCATAGACCTGACAATCCAGTTGGATCATCGTCTTCAGGATAGGAGGACGGATCGAGCTCGTCAGGACAGTCGACCCTTTGTAGTCCGTTCAAGGGAACCAGTGTCGAAGTCAGGATTAGATGTTCCCAATGAACCTATGCAGTTGGGCGGAATTCGAGGCCCTATTTCCCAAGCAGAGAGAGAGAAGAGACGACAGTTGCAGTTGTGTTTGTATTGTGGCAAGGCCGGTCATTTTTTGAAGGATTGTCCAGTAAAACCTTCACGGAGGCCTTTAGGAGGAATCAATCCGGATAAAAAAGAACAGACGGCGGAAAACTCCAGTGCCCGACAAGTTTAGAGGTCCGCTTGTCGAGCATGGAAAAGGTTGCAGCGACCTCACACTTCGTGTGTCCTATCGTCCTTTCTTGCCCGAATAACCCCACACAGAGGCATGCATTGGTTGCATACATAGACTGTGGGGCCATTGGCAACTACATGGATCAACATCTGGCTAGTAAATTGGGATTCCCTTTGAGGAATAAGTTAGAAGCTGAAAATGTCTCCGGGGTGGATGGCACACCTTTGGTGTCAGGTCCCGTGACCCAGTGCACTGACCCCCTCATAATGCTCTGCCAGGAAGGACACAGGGAGAGGATCTCTTTTGACCTGATTCAAGCTCCTCAATTCCAGATCATCTTGGGAATACCTTGGTTGGAGAAGCATAACCCTGTGATCGATTGGTGTTCCCGGACATTGAAGTTTGACTCCAAGTGTCAGAGTATGTGTTTTTCTGCAGAAGGTTCGAAAGATGCCAGGCAGTCTGAGATGACTATCAACACCACCTTGGGTCTCATAGGTTCATTACCAGTAGAATACAAAAAATTCCAGGATATTTTTCAAGAAGAACGACAGGCGGAAATTTTGCCCCCTCACAGACCTTATGACTGTCAAATTGATCTCATTCCAGGGGCTCAGCTTCCTTGCAGCAGAATTTATGCCCTCACTGAAAAAGAAAATGCTCATCTAAAGACTTATCTGGATCAATACCTGGCCAATGGGTTTATTAGACCGTCCAAGTCACCGGTGGCATCTCCTCTCTTTTTTGTGCCCAAGAAGGAAGGGGATTTGCGAACCTGCATAGATTACAGGGCACTGAATCAAATCACGGTGAAGAACCGCTATCCTCTTCCCCTTATTTCGACCTTGCTGGATCAGGTGAAGCAGGCACGAATATTCACCAAGCTCGATCTTAGAGGTGCCTATCATCTCATTCGCATTAAGGAAAGCGAGGAGTGGAAAACCGCCTTTCGGACACGATTCGGGCTCTTCGAATATCAAGTCATGCCCTTCGGGCTTTGCAATGCTCCTGCTGCCTTTCAGGCCTTTATGAATGATATCTTTAGAGAACTACTGGACATCTGTGTGGTGGTCTATGTGGACGACATTCTAATTTTCTCTGCAAACCTGGCGGATCATGTAAGGCACGTGACATCGGTGCTTCAAAGGCTCCAAGACAATTCTCTGTATGTGAAATTGGAGAAGTGTCATTTTCACGTCCCTGAGATTGAATTCTTGGGGTTCATTCTATCTTCAAGTGGAATCAAAATGGACAACAGAAAGGTTGATGCCATCCTGTCTTGGCCCGCTCCAACTTCTGTCAAAGGAGTTCAGAGTTTTCTGGGATTTGCAAATTTCTATAGGCGTTTTGTTTCTGATTTCTCTCGCCTAGTTCATCCTATCACCTCACTACTTCGAAAAAACAGGAAATTTGAATGGACTAATGAAGCTGATGAGGCATTTAAGAAATTAAAGGAGCAATTCACTGCTGCACCTGTTCTACGACATCCAAGACCCGATCTTCCGTTTGTAATTGAGACTGATGCTTCAAACGTGGCTATGGGAGCAGTGTTGTCTCAGCGTGATCCTGACACCCAAGAACTGCACCCCGTAGCCTTCTGGTCAAAGAAGTTCTCTGCTGCAGAATTAAACTACACCATTACAGATAAGGAGTTTTTGGCTATAATTTGTGCCTTGAAGGAATGGAGGCATCACTTGCTGGGCGCACGACACACGGTGACCATCTTCACCGACCATCGGAACTTGCAATACTTACGCTCTGCTAGGGCACAATCTTCAAGACAGTTACGATGGGCTCTCTTTCTAGCTGAATATGACTTCGTTATCACCTTCACACCAGGAGTGCGAAATGGTAAGGCTGATGCCTTGTCTCGAATGAGTAACGGGGAAGAAGCCTATGTGCCAGTGAATCCTGTGGAGATCATTTCTGGAGAAAAGATCCTGGGAGTAATGAACACAACGGACTCTGCCTTTGAAGAATTAAAAAGAGAAATTCAAAACCACCTCACGCAGGATGAATTGATGAACTGGGAGTCCAGAGGAGTAGGCTTTACAGTACAGGAGGGCCTTCCCTTTTATCAGGAACGGTTATACTTGCCTACGCCTCAACTACAAGAAAAAGTGGTTACCAACTATCATGACGCTCTTTTGGAAGGTCACCCCGGAATCAAAAAGACCATGGAGAAAGTTAAGAGATCATATTGGTGGCCTACTTGGAGAAAAGATGTCATTCAGCATTTGAAAACTTGTGGTAACTGCGCTCAAAACAAGAATCAAAAAAGGAAACCTGCAGGCTTGCTTCTTCCGTTAAGTGTGCCACCAACCCCCTGGCACACCATCTCCATGGACTTCATCACCGACTTGCCTCCTTGTGAAGGGTTTGACACGATCATGGTGGTGGTGGACTTGTTCTCCAAGATGGCACATTTTATAGCATTGAAAGGATTGCCATCAGCCGCAGTTCTGGCAAAAACCTTTTTGGAGAATATCGTGAGGCTGCATGGCTTTCCTACGGTGATAATCTCTGATCGAGGTAGCCAATTTGTTGCTAAATTTTGGAGAAGATGTTGTGAACTGGCCAAAATCGAAGTACATTTGTCCACCAGTCATCACCCCCAAACTGACGGTCAAACTGAGCGAACCAATCAAACCTTGGAGCAGTACCTCAGGTGTATGTTGCATCAATTGGAAGACACCTGGCTAAATGTTTTGTGGATAACCGAATATGCATATAACAATTCTGTCCATTCCTCCACTGGTTTGAGTCCTTTCTACACCTTACATGGTCGACATCCACGCACCTCAGTTTACGATCCACCTGAACCGTTAGAAATTCCAGCAGTAAAATCCCTGCATGAAAAGATCACCACTGCCATCGCTCAAGCTCGAGAACAATTATCCATGGCTAAAGAATCCCAGAAGAAATTTGCGGATAACAAAAGAAGTGTGGCACCAGAATATGAAGTGGGGAATTTGGTTTGGCTAGCCACCCGAAATCTGACCTTGAAGGGGTCTAGAAAATTCCTTCCCCGCTTCCTGGGGCCTTTTGCGATTGAAAAAATCATCAATCCCGTGGCCATCAAGTTAACCCTTCCAAAAAACATGAAAATCCATCCAGTATTTCACGTCTCTCTTTTGAAGCCTGTTAACCCAAACACACGAATCTCCAAAGCACCAGCCCCTGTGGTCGTAGATGATGACCAACTAGAATATGAGGTCAAGGCCATCTTAGATTCCAAGATTGTGCGTAACAAGCTATTCTACTTAGTAGATTGGAAGGGTTATGGCCCTTAAGACAGAACTTGGGAACCCTGCGAGAATGTTCATGCCACTAGGTTACTCAGAATTTTTCACCGCAACCACCCGTCCAAACCAGGGAGGGGGAATTTCAGTTTAGGAGGGACCTTGGGGGGGAATACTGTCATGATTACGGGGTTCCCTCGCAAAAGAATTTCCAAGATTTCCTGCTGGTCTAAGGATAGGTAGGTTAGACTCTTCCTCATCACCCAACATGGCGGCCTGATGTTACAACCTCTAGTTTGGGCCAGCAGTCTAGTTTTCTGTCACTCTGAGTATTTAAGCCCCTCCCCTTTGCTCAACGGCGCTTCGCGTCTTCAGCTGTTTCAGCGAACGCTTACCGCGGTTCAGCCCTCTGACAGGAATTCCTCAGCTTCCTTAGTATTTCGTAGATACCCTTTTAGTAGTGCCCTGGTTATTGCTTTTCCCGTCCAGTCCGCAGTCCCTATTTCTGTGAACCCTGTGTGAAGTTGGCGTTCGTCAGCGTTAAGCTGGCAATATACGCCTTTCCTTTTGGCGTAATTTGTGAGGAGAATTTTCGAGGCGCTCGTTCCAGTTGTCGCCCCTTGTATCACAGCAAGTATTTTTACTCATCTAGTTTTCTCCATTACTAAAGGTGCCATAGGGGCTCTTCACACATTCGTTCTTAGTGCGCAAGTGAATGCTAAAACCATACTAGTTGTATCTGCCTCACAGAGCTAAGGGGGGTTGTGTGGAGAATATTGTTTCTAGGAACAGTAGTGTTCGTGTTTTCTATCGTCATTAGGTACACTAAGTTTACACATTTAGGAATCTATAATCTTGTGCACTTCAGTTTTTAGACACATTTGGGTGTTTCTTGCAATTAGTTGGCTAGCGACTCCATTCCTGTCTGAGCACTGTTAGGAAGTGTACCCTTTTAGGTGTTTCTAGGAGTTCCGTAGTGTTCCCTTCATTCTCCAGTCGCAGTAGTGTAGTTCTGTTGATAGGTAAATTCCATATTGGGCAATTCATCCTTCCTTCTCACATCCCTTCTTCAGAACACGCGCCCCTGCACAGAAGCAGGATGGAGAGCTAATTAAATCACCAACTAAGGTAACTAAACTATGCAGTTTTTTGGAAAAAGTTCTTATTTTCCCCTACTTCAGGAATCACTCAGTTATTTGGTGTGGTAATTTGTTTTTATGGCATAGATAGAGAGTCCGGTTGGGATAGTGAACAAAAGATAACTGCGCACCCTGAGAAGTTTCCGAATATCACGTGGTGTCCCCGAGGAGTCTAAGGTAAGCGTTACACGCGCATGCGTCATTCGTACCTGCGACGTCACACCTATGTAGCACCTTCTGCACTTCCCTTGGAAGGCCTTTCTTTACTGTATAGTAGAAAAATGCTACGCACCTATACCATGGTTCTCCAGTGTCTGCCTTCCACATTTCTTGCGTCTACAATATATACTGTGCCAGGTCCTCATCATCCCGCATAGTCCGTGCCATTATAGATTGCATGTTTGGTGTGTCAGGATATTTGTGCCGCAGTGCAGCCCATAGCGGGACCTAGAGTCATTGAAGTGGGCCCCGTCATGGCTGTTGTTGCACCCTGGGATACTGTCAGGATTAGGTCGCGGGCTGCATACATAAAGCGACCTAATGGGCATGCTCTTTTCTCATTAGCAACTCCCAGGTCACGTCCTCCGGTGTCTAGGCATATGTACAAGTCATCACATATTCAATTTTTCAATGTATACTCGAAACCATGGTGACTATGGCGTCCTTTACACACCCACTACAACGCGCGAGGGGCGGAGTCAGGAAGGCTCACGGAAGAACTACTTAAGCTTCCGGTTTCCAAGCGTCGCCGCTTTTCATTTTGAAAAAGAATCGCGGCTGATCCCCTTGTGCTACTCTTGCCTTGAATCCAGATCCTTGCTTACGTCCACGTTTCTTCTCTTGTCTAACCCTTCTGTACCTCGACCCTTGTGATTACCTGAATACAAAACTTAGAATGCTTACGGACATGTATCAGTCCTGCTGATTCTGTCATTGCTTTTGCTCGCATGGAAAACGAAACTCGTAACGTTTATGGACCCGCCTTATTCTTGCTGATTTTGTCATTGTATTTGCTGGCACGGAAAACAAATCTCAGAACACTTATGGACTCGGCTTGTTCTTGCTGAATTGATCTTTGCCTATACTCGCAAGGCCTTGACCCAGACCATACCCACGGACAGCTCACATTTTTCATGCCTCCAGCATTCTCCAGCACAGCAACTCGAAGAACTCACAGAACTCCACCTCTTCTTGCATCCCAAGTGTGTTACTTGCCAAACCCAGCGCACAGACTAAAGACTTCCACCCCTGGCGCTTTTTGTCGTTAGGCATCCTCGTTTCGTTGTGACAGGTGGTTACCTGGACTGGAGACTTTACCACGAAGCGTGCTAGGCGTCCTTGTGCCGTCATGGTTAGGTACGGTTTTGTGAAATACACTGGGTGCATTTTCTGGACTTTGAGTCGACCATTGTCACATAAGGTAAGTTTCTGTTCTGTGTTTCACATGCTGCTTTCCCCGTATTCAGCCCATGTTATAGCAGTGTGTCCTGTCTCATAGGTGCTACCTGGAAATGCATGGCAGACGGTTGTCTCCTAATCTACAGAGGCCAACATCACTCACCTGGAGAGGAATCTATTGTCATACACAGGTTAGCCATAGAATATTCATGTTTTGATCCGTATTGTGTGGAACCAGTACATCAAAGTGACTTGTTTCTTGTTCCATTACAGTTCCTGGGTTTAGGTGTGGTGCTCCGTCTTCCGATTAATTGACTCCTCTGCATGTGTGTTTCATTCAGGGGGGTACATTGGTAGGAAGAATTCTTCGGCTACACTCTGAGTTCAACTACCGGGATTCTGGCAGATGTGCTGCCTCGGTCCAAATGTCATTTGCATGGTCTCCCAATATAGAGGCAAACAAGCTCTTAATGTTGCCCACAGCTAGGGTAATACCTGCTGTCTGCTTCTCAAACACATGTATCCTCTTGCCCGCACCCGCAGTAAGGGAGTATAGGGCCTTGATCAGATTGCTCTTGTCCATGTGCGGCCAAGGAATATATTGTGCTCTCCCCGGGCCCTTGTGTAATAACAGAAACTGTGCCCCCACTTGCTTTCCCACCTTCTTCTTTACCCCTTGTTTCCCCTCACTTCCGCCATGTGCCTGTGATGTGCTCTCAACCTGGGCCCCCACAAACTTTCTACCCACATTGAAATCATGGTGCGGAGTGTCATCCTCCACCCGGCTCATCTTCAGTATCCCACTCTTCCTCCTCTACTACTGCTGCCATGTCAGCATCAGACTCTATTGATCCGTAATGTAAAGTCCAAGACCGCGGCCGACCTCGACACTGCCCCTCGGAATACATCCCGCCACCCGCCGTTTCCACGTGCACATCCCTTATTGCCATGTTATCAATTCTAAATTAAATGTACCCCGCTGTCCATTCATCCGTCCCAACTGGTGGTCTTTGCCCGTCTCCCTGGTCCAACCTTACCCTTGCTAACTCTTCTTCTGTCTTTTTTACTGCTTCCTCCAACTCTTTTTGTGTCCTCCGCTCTGATTCCCTGCATGATTGAACGGCTGCGGATGCTATGGGGTTTGGTATATTGTCATATTGGAGGAGGAGGAGGTGCTTTGGCGGGCAGTCGGACATATGTGGGGTTTGTGTACCCTGTCGCTGTGCATGTGGGTAACACCCTTCTGGGGGAGGCTGTACTACAGGTACTGTGTTTGTTGGGGCAGGGCACCCCTAGGTATGCGGGACAATGGGCGCTGATGGGACAGGGACACATGTCACAGGTGGCTCACTCGCTATTTTTGCAGTGTTTGAGAGGGTGTCCTCCAAGTCCTCCACCATTCTCCATAGTTCTTGGACCCCTTTCGGTTCTTCAGTTTCTTCTCCTTGTATTTGGCCGCCAGGAACGTATACATGTGACCCAAAACATCCTTGTTATTTTTTCTTAGTTCCAGTCATGCCTTATACACTCTCCCCCTTGTCTCAGCCACCCACTCTCTATGATATTTCAGAATGTTCTCCTGATATAAAGGGAGGGCCGTACACATATACTCCAGGGGAGTCGAAAGCTCCATTTTGATGGTCCCTACCTGTATAAAATGTATTCAGTTGACCCAGGCTCCGATCCTGCGGTGCCTCAACACCCCTGCCCCACTCTTTTCCCATTTCTTTCCCTCTGCTCTCCTCAACTTGTCACCCTGTCCCACACACCCCAATCTGTTCACTGCACTACAATCCACACACCCTCATACCTCTCACTCACAACCTTCATTTCACAAAAATACTATCCACAACCTCCGGACCCCACCTCAGTCCACACCTCCACAATAAAAACATCAATAAAGCAAAACACGCTACTATTCGTCCTCGCACCCCCTTTATATTGGGCGGAAGGTATCGGAGGCCCTCGCAAAATACAGGGCCACTACCCTTCTTCCCCGTTTATCTCTTAATTGTACAGCACTGTCTTCTCCCCCCAATCGGTGAGGATCCTGTTCCACTCTTATCCATTACCTCATATAATAAAAACCACAAAAAAAGATATGTAAAGCCATGTGGTCTCTCCACTCCACATCCAATTCACTGTCCACACTCATACACTCCACAGTAATCGCACACCAGCTCCCTTGTTGGTTTCTCCCTCAAAAGGTACACTTACATCTGCGTACATTCTCTGTTACAGGCCTACACAACCGGGGGCGGCACCCCGCTCTAAAGAGCAGACTGGAATTCAGGCAACACTGCTGCTGTAAACCGCTCCAGGTTGCACTCAAGGGACTGGTCACTGCAGGTGAGTGCAGCCACGCCAGATGGTGGCCAGGAATCCTCCATCACTGCAGAGTGTCTGGGATCATGTTGCGGTCACCAGTTTTTTAAGGTAGCCCTCCAGACAATAAAAAACCCTCCTTTAAGGAAAAAGGCTTGGTGCACCTCTTTGCAAGGAAAACAAGATTTGATTTGTATATAAAAAGGAAAAGGGTGACAGAAGGACCTGCAGAACCAAACTGCCACAGAGCTCTCTGTTAGTTCAAAGGGAACACAATATTTTAAGAGAGGACAGCGTCGCTCATGATGTAAGCAATATACAGTGTTAACCCTCTCCCCTCATTGTCTACCACCTATATTCATTCAACTAGTCCCATATAGTCCCTTGACCGATTGTCCACATCTTAATATACCCCTGCCCTCTAAAATGTGGTCCCCTACTCAGCCATCTTGGTTCACTGCTACCTGATTGGTGAGGTACCTGGAATGTTACCCTCCCCATCAGCTTAGTCACGTGGTAGGTAACATGAGCTCAGTGGATAATGTGATGAATCCTGTGGAGTCATCACTGATTTCCTGGTGACAATCTCCTCCCACAATGCCAGAGGATGGCATTTGCTACCTGATTCTGACCCTGTGGGTGGTAATATGAGGCAGGGTAATGTGGGAGGGGACCACTGCTGGGAGGACGTGATGACTCCATTGGAGGAGGCACAGTGTTCCCCCGAACATTTGAAGAAAATTATGACACCTATACTTCTGATGGCATACTGTCATTCTAGAAAAAATATCATTCATACCTCACACACATAACACACACCTAACATTTTCTGTTTCTAATGTTTTTCTAAGTAAAAATGCTAAACAACATCACTTTGTTTTGGACAAGTACTGAGGCGAGGAAGAGGAAGAAGGAGTTGATGCAGATTGAAAGAAACACAAAGTTGAATATGCGGGCTAGTTTTGGTGAATCACTAGTGTGTGGGAGATTTAAAAATTGTATCCGCACTCGAGATGCAGGCACAGCCGGAGAAGGAAGCAGTAAGGGAAAGGACGGTGTTGGTGGAGATCGAGTGAGCATGCACTTCCAGGCAGCAGCTCACAAATGTGAGATCTACATACCGGCATGATGTGAGGCCAGGTGAGACGGCTTAGGCACCATTGGAGGACTGTCAGAGCATCGGGAGCTGCAGCAGAGCTACCAGAGATACGGTTGTGTCGAGAAGCAGCAGTCTTCTGGCCCGGTCATAGAGAGCTGCTCGGAGAGCTGGAGGAAGGTCTGCAGTGCGAAGGAGGGCATTCCAGAGAGGAAGCTTCATCGCAGCGATGTGCCACTGGTCGGGTCAGTCTGCCCAGAGCCATTCGGGACCCCGGGGCGTACCGACAGGCATGTAAACAAATAAATGAAATACGAATATTTGAATAACGAACAAATAAAGCACAAAGACAGAACTTGAACAAGTCCCCATGTAGGAGATGCCAATGTGTGGAAAGTTGGAACAAGTACTACCTCTAGCAAACACAGTAGAAACACAGTAAAGCGATACAACTGTGCTATACTAAAGGACAGTGGAACAGAGAGGAAGTCCTGGTGAAAGGGGCACACCACGCAGTGAACATTTGAGTGGATCTGCAAGTCCCAAGGGGTGATTCCTGCTAGGGGAATATACCAGGGGATCTGAAAAATCTACTAAAGGATTCCTGGCATGGGAATATACCAGGAAGTCCACTAAAGTTGTAGAAAGCAACTTACTTATCTTGCAAAGCACATTTGAGAACTCTGTATAAAGTAACACAGAAAGAGCTAAACATTCTGGAACATATTGCTTGCACATGAACCTTACGAACTAAGTATAACAAACCAAAGGAACTGTTGTTTGAAAAAGACACTTTTGCCATCCTCAAGAAACTGTTGTTTAAAAGAGACACTTTTTGCCATCCTACATAAATAACCAGGGGAAGGCAACTACCTTCTGGATCCAATGGTTTCTCCTTAGAAAAGACTGTTTCTGTTGAATTTATCTATTTGCTTTAATTATGAAAACATTTTGGGTAAACATAGCTCAGACATTTCCTTGCACTCATAGTTGTTTATTTCTAGTGTGAGGGTCAGATTAGTATGTTTTGAACACAAGGACAGTTTATAAGTTTGACGACTTGACACAGACTGATTGTTAGTTTTAGTTTCGTAGATAGGGAAACTCTTTAGGATAGGGACAGAGAGGTCTTCATCCAACCCTTTTTTTCCCAATAAAGATGACTGATAATGAAAATATTACAACTTTGTGTCCGCCTCCCACTTCTGACCCCTCACAATAACTCCAAGGTCAAATTGGCTCCTTAGAATAATTGTGCGCTTTTCTTGATGCCAGACATGCGGGCGCCCCCACCATGCCTCCCCATCGTTGAACTAAATTTGTTGGCATCACCTCCTGCTCCTTGTATCACAAATCACGGGGTGTTTCACTCTTGGCTCCCCCAATCTCAGCTAACCCTCCTTGGAGCTTCGTCTGGGCCTTTCGAAGACCACACGAATCAGCCAAATTCTGATGGATTTAGGTATTTTGTTTTATGGGCATGTGGCAGTTCAAATAGGATTGGCATTCTACTGGGGCCATCCAGACTGGACATTTTGGTAGCTCAAGACCTCTACCGCGGCTCCCAGGGGTTTGTCCTTCGGGATGGGCACAGCCCTGCCTGTGCCTCGCCATTCACATTTGTTTCTAGTTTCGCAGGACTACAGCTCGATACAATTCATTTTTTATCCGTTGGGCCTCAAGGCCTCTATGTTCGGTTTCACTGCTGTGGCTTGGGTTGGGAAGGTGATTCAAACTCTTTATCACACTACACTGACACTTCGAACAGGGCCTGCAAAATATTAGGCCTTTCTTCCAATATGGCGGTGCTTCAGTATTTATTGCGTTTGGGACCAGGGACTTCATCCTCATTGTACATTATATTTTAACAACTGTACTTCAATATTACTCATGTCCATACCTGGGCCTACCTATATTTTCATGAATGTTACAAAACAACTATTGTTTGTTATTCCCACTTTGCTTGTTCCACCCCCCCTCCCCTGCTGCCGTGCACGTTCACTTTCACGTGCGCTAATAGATTTGCCTGAACCGTTTGGGCAGGCATGGGAGCTGGATGTGCATCCCAACAGTATCCATTGATTAATTGTAGCCAAGAGGTAATTGGCCTTATATTATTTAAGAGTAAGGAGAGTTTTAACCAGGGCTTTAGATAGTTTAAGCTGGGTGACTCCCTTTATTGGTTTATAACTCCTTGGGTAGTGCTTAGGCCAGAATCCTATCTTATGCTAAAAGTAGTCTGACTAGAAGGGCCTTATCTTCTCTGTGGGTTAAAATTAGTTGGGCAGGCATATACAGTCTAAATTAGAAAAATCAGGAGGCAAGAAGTGATTGGTATGATACTTGGTGCCAGGAACTAGTTAGGAATCCCCTATGGTGCACATATTTTCTAAGCCACAGGAAGAAACATGATGCTTACCCATGTATTAAGCTTACCCATAACAAACAGGCATTTGATAGGCTTAGCTTGATGAACAGTCATGTCAGCCAAGTTATCTGTGCAATCCAAACATAGAAAAGAGTGTTGGCGAATTATGATGAAATATGAGATGCTGGGGGATAACAAAATTTCACATTTATGTCACCATAGAAATATCTGTTAATATTTATGAATTGCAGACTATGTTCTTTCATTTTACTCCTAAGACTTAATCTTCTATAGTCACTTTTGGCGTTAGGTTCCAGAATTCATATCTATAGAGCTGTGGGATTTTATTGATTGTCCTTCGCAACACACACAGTAGAACCAACCAGACACATGCTCACTAAATGTCCCTTTTTACACTCTCTTTAAAATTGCATTTTGGGTAAATCTGTACATATGGTAAAAAAATAGTAGAACACTTGTGGGGCTTTTTGATTCTTTCCATGATTCTTTCAGTTTCTTCCTCCCCCACACTGGGGCTCGCTCATGCTCATTTCCCACTCTGGGCTCCTTGATTCTTTCACCCACACTGCGCTTCTCTCCGTCTCTCTTTTCCCAGACACACAGATATATGAACCACTGACATGCAACGTTTCTGTGTAGAAATATTTGCAACAATGTAATTTGCATAATCGAACAAATGCCATAAAAGTATTGTTTTACATTCAGCTGATTGGGGGTGGGGGATTCACTCTGAACAATTCTTTTTTTTATAAAGTTTGTTGCCACGACACTCCTTTCAAAAGATATTGAGGATGTAATATTCAAAGATGCAATTGTTTTTTATTTCCATATAATGGGTTTAACAAAATATTAAATTATGTTTCCATTCCCTAGCTTGGCAACAGACCATATAGTGTCATTGCTTTGAGGCTTCAGAGCTGGGCCATTTATGATCCCGGAGAGGTCTTGTTGTTATGGTACTATTGTTAGAAAGGTCTTTGAAACTAGGCTGCTCCGAGCCAAATATGGACACAGATCTCTGCCGGTTATATGTGATTTTACTGACAGACATTACAGAGCAGTACATTTCATCGCAGTCACCACCTCAACCCCTAATTTTCCAGTCTTATAATGCCACCCCAAACCCCTTCCGACCCATTTTAACCACTTACCCCACTACCCTTTATATATTTATTTAATCTTTTTAGTGTTTTTCTGTGTTATAGTCCGCTCTGTTATGTACCACTCTGTAATGTTTGTGATGAATTGACTGGGTACCATCTCTGCCCTTTCATTGATTTCATTGATTAGACTAGCTGGATGTCACAGATGCCAGCATGAATGGCATCCCTTAATAGAAGACGTGTTTGATGAGAGCTACTGATAATTTGGGCAATTCCACTCGGGGCCCAGCTTTCAGAATATATTTCGGTATGTTTAGTGAATTCATGGATAGACACAGTCACAAATGGAAACTGTTAATGGGCATACTCTGTTTTATTACCAAGGCCTACTATTTTTCAGAACAAATAGAGCATTGGTTCCTTTGGTGCAAGGACTCTGTCATAACGTTTATGGCTCAATTTCAAAGGCATTGGTTTGTTTCTTTTGGGAGCACCTTTCCTCAGCACTGTTGCTCAGTCAGATAAAATGCAATTTTTATGTTTAACTAATGTTGCTGGTTTGATGTACAACTGTAACATATGAAGTAACTTGTCTTTTCCACATTATATTTTGTTCTTTAATCAGATGCATTATAACATTTTTGCAATCAGACTTCTGTCGATAAACATGTACACCTGAAGTCTCTATAGTTTAATTCTATAGGATTGATTCTCAGTCCTGTAATGAAGAAAGCAAAAATAATGCAGGTCCAAATTCATTTTCCACTTTTCTATAAAAATGTTGTGCTGATTGGCTGATCTCCATTTCATAAAGATTCCAGTATACTTTTATGTAACTGAAAATATTTATTTTGGGCCTTTTCATACACTTTAGTTGTAGATGGACTGCTGATATCACAATATTTCCATGAATGTGTTTCTTTCAAATGCTTTGCGAAGAATGCAGTTCATACATGGATTTTTAATTACGAAGCTTTCATTTGCAGCCTTTCATTTTGTTTATATTTCTCTACAGAACCCAAATGCATTCCATAGGCGAGGAGAAGGCCATAGCACTGGCAACTCCATATGCATTTACTGGAGCAGAAGGTGAAAGCACTGAAACCCCCATGTGCAAATGCAGAAGCTGTTTGCATCCGAGAGGGCCATGTAACAGAAGGATTTCTGTACCACCCATGCCTATCAATCAGTAGCTGCAGATCGAGTCCTTTTCAAAGAACAGGGGCAACTGTCTCAAAATAACGGGTTAATTGGGAAGAAATGTAATTGTCCCTGCCAGGGCTCGCAAAATCTACTAGTCCACTAGCATTGGCGAGTAGTTTTTATGAAAGGCGAGCACCATTTGCAGGATACTCGACTTTGCTGGCGAGTAGGGGGATGTTAGCCACTTAGTTTGCCTTTACTGCAAACACACTTGTTTGTAGAAACTGGAAAATGCACGTTTCACTGTACATGCTTGCAGCATTGCAACAAATATGAAGTGTGCTTATGGCGACATGCACCATGCATTTCACTTAGGTCGAGTATGTAAACTAAGGAACTCGCCCTGCTTGTCTAGTGGGATTGAGTGCACAGGATCTAATGCACTATTCCTTTGTAGAAAACTGTGGATTCAGATTGCTGCTTTGCATCAATTTCAGTACCATGCATCTAGGACTATTTTGTGGAAGCAGCGACGATGTCAATAGAACACTGTGAGCGCAGACGCATGGCCATTCCTGGGCACCGGGTGACCTTCCCTGTAACTCTCATCTGCAAACCCCAGGACAGGAGCTAACAAATGTCATTAGCCAGCGGGACAGCTTGTGTATGGAAGGGTTGACAAAAGGTCCCACAGGAGATATGATCTCTGGGAGAAAGTAAAGGAGCTTGTGGCACATGGTTCACTGATTGTGGTTTACAGGTTGGCTTTGTTGCAGCTGACAATGGATCTAATGATTTAGGTGCCCTGAGGCAGGGCAACACCAAACACATGCACTGCTTTTCCCATGGCCTTCATCTTCTGCTTCATAAGTAAGGCTCCCGGTTTTATGGTATTTATTTTTTTCTACATTTCCGTCTGTATCCATACTTATGTTTTGTCATTTATAATCTATATTTATCGACATTTATAATTTGTCTGTAAAAATCTGAGTTAAAGCCAGTATTTTTCCACATGTATTCAAGATAACTATTTACACTAACACTTAGAAGTTAAGCTTAATTTTCAATGCACTCATACTAATTACAATGTATTTGTATAATAAAACCACATTTCTATATTGTGCTTCATGCCAGATGCCTCCTGCTTATAAGTGCATAAATAGTAGGTGGCCTCAAAATATCTAGTGGTGCCACTGAGTTGATGCTATTAAGCAGACAAATTCAAAAAAATGCAAAAACAACACACACTGGGCACAGTCAGCTTAGCTCCCAAATCAAATCTTTAGTGTTATCAATATTTAAATATACACAATGGGCCTCATTACGACCCTGGCGGAGTGGGTTTACGCCAGCGTTATTCGCGGCGGACCCGTCCGCCCTACTACGAGTTCCCGTAGCGCCATGGAGCGTTTTCCGCCTGGTTTTTCCGGGCGGAGAAATCCATGGCGCTACGGGACCTTGTTGTTAATTACGCCACCGTATTTTACGGTGGCGTAATTAACGCCTTGCCCACTCCCATTATACCCTATGGGGCAAAAATGGGAATGGGGAAGGGTAAAATGGGGGATGGGGATTTACCGCCCGCCAAGGTCGGAATGGGGCGGAAAATCCGCCAACCCCCATGGCGCTATCGGCAGCTTTCCGCCGTGCTCCATGGTGCATTTTGCACCGCGATTTCCGCCAGGGTCGTAATGAGGCCCAATATTAGAATGTGTTTCCTAAGGGCACCTGCTTGTAGTCCTTTTGCGTAACAAGTATGTAGTTGTGGATTTATCATCAAAAAAAACATCTTTTGAGTGCTAACAAGCAGGAATCATATAGATGGAAGTATTTAAGGCGGAACTTTCTAATGCATGGTTTTCATCGTATTGGGGTACAGATTGTACAGGCAATGGGCCTTATTACAATTTTGCCGGTCTGGTATAATTGCCAGTAATTCCGGCACCTGCAATTTTACTGGACCGGCTAAACTCTAGTTTGCCCGTGGGGGCACTTATTTACCCCAAGCCAAGAGCTGGAGGTAAATCAGGCCCCTACCGGCAAATAAATGCTGGAAGGTAATTCTGGCAATCCCCTCCATGGAGTCCTATTGGACTCCATGAAATGGGGATTTTACTGCCCTTTCCGCTACCTATAATATCCCAGTAATTCCGGGATACCAGGCGGCGGAAACAGTAGGGACAGACTTACCGGCGGGATAAGTCCCAATGTGTATGATAGTATTGAGATGGGAAGACATGCTTTTCATGTTTTATTTCACTCAGCAAGGAACTGTCATTGGTGTATCAGTTGGAATTAGAATTGTCCGACACATACGTGTACATGAACTATCTGGCGATTCAGAAGAAGGGAAGCTAGCTATTAATCTGCTCTCAATCTTCCAACACTATTGGTATGAAGGTATATATCGAGTACCACCTGGCATCTTTTCCTGACCCACTGTTTAAAGTCAAGGTGGCAACTTTTAAACAGCATGTGGGTGCTGAATAGGAAAGCACTGCTGATTGCCATTCGCAAGAGGACATGCTGACCATATGTAAGGATTCACTAAGATGTTTATAAGCCTGGCTGGAAAGGGAAGAGCCAAATATCGGATATAAACATCCCAATGCAGGATTTCACCCCTGTAAAGAAGTTCATCAGATCGCACACGCACATTATCCACAACTCATAACACTGGTTCAGGCCACATAAAGGCTGGCTTTCAGAGAGTGGAAAACACAAGAGACTGTGGGATGGACTCCTGCCCCAGTTTGGCTTGTTGTATGCATTGGAGTGCCCATGAGAATTCAGCAGGCCCACTGCAACCCATAAGGTTGATGCCTATGCTCTTGACATATGCCATCTGGGTAGTGATGAAGATCCACTACAATTCTGGCTCGGCAAGTGGTCCTTGTGACCTGCTGTACTTGTTAAAAGTCTTGTTGAAATCCTAAGCTGCCCTCTTGTGTCCCCATGCACCGTGAACAGTTTTTGAGCAGTGCTGTGCTATTGTCTCAGACAGCAGGAGAAACATCAAATGCGCACACCTGAGAGAGCTTCCATCAAAAAAATGAGGCAGCATCTTATTGTGATACGTCAGGAGGAATCCCCAGTCCAATCACTTGGAAGACTACATAACCGAGTCCTAAGATGATGGTTTGTGTGCAAGCAAGGTACAGTTATGCAGATGGAGCGGCATGAGGAAAGGTTGTTAGAGACAAAACTCACAGAAATGGTTGAATGCATTGAGAAAGTAAATCTTTACATGATTATCCTAAATGTATTTAGCTCTACTACTGGAGACACTCAGAGTCCTCATACCACACTCACAAACTGGAGGTTCTGCCTCAATTTATTGGACTCTACTAATCATCTGAGCCACAGCACATCCTCTATATAGTGTTACATTCTTGATTTTTTCAGTCCGGTTAAAACCCGCTTTGGATTCAGTAGGGATTCTGCCTCATTTTATTTGGCTATACCAACCAGCAGAGCTAATCTATGTGTCGTAGAACCGCGCTCACAATCTGGAAACCCTGTCTCCTTTTATTTGGCTCTAACAACCAGTGGCGCAACAAATGCCTTTTTTCTTCACTTTCCCAATGCTCCATGTCCTTGCTTTTACAACCCTCTTGCCCAGTCATCTAGAAGAGGGTGCTGGTATAGACGCATATGTTCCTTCATGGCAACCAACACAAGCTCACCATATAGCACACAATGACTGACAGAGGTCACGCAATCTACACAGTATGTGCCTGTATTCCTCAACACCCTGTCTCACCAGTTCTGTCCAAATGACACCACACTCTGAATTTGGCCACTATCAACACGTGGCTGCACTGCTAAAGGTGGCAAAGCTGTCTGACTAGTTTATGCTGCCACTTGGTCAGGCTGTGTTGTACCAGACTTGGATGGCGGGTGTCTGCTAGATGGTTGGGCTGTCCCCGAGTCAGGGGATAGGGGTCACTTGCTAGATTGTTACTGGCAATGAGCTTGACTGTCATATGACACTCCCTTGTGGCCAACCTCACTCTTTCAGGAGGCTGCTGCAAAATCCACATCTGTGGCAAGTAATGTGTACTTCTTGAACACATCATTGTACCACATTTGTACTACAGTGCTTGCACATCGAGGAGGTGCCGAAGCACATCTTACTTTGGTTACGCAGGTTAACAGTCTATGGCAGAGGTTGGCTACTACACTGCCTGCCACCATCTCACAGTCACACACTCTGGCAAGCTGAAGTATTCCCACACCCATGATGGCATGGGCAATGAAGTCATGGGTAAAGAGGTCTTATGACCTGACTTTACCCTAAGGAATGCTTGTTGTGCCTGTCTTTTGTACTCTGTATGAGTGGGAAATGGTGCATTGGCCGAGCCCCTTCCTGAGCTAACTGTCACCTTGCCTCACTTAGGCTACTTCTCCCTACTGTTCCTGGAGAACCTCCTCCTCCTTGCCAAGTCCAAGGCACTCACCAACCCTGTGATGGTACTCCTCGAGGTATTCTGCCTCTAAAACATCCTGTAGATTGGTAGCTACATCCCCTCCTCACGCTCCTTCCCCCACCACATGCTCCGTTTCCCCCTCCTCAGGCCGTGTCTCCTTTAACAACCATCTACCCAACCTCAATACTGTCTCCCACCTAATGTTTCATCTCATCCTCTGTCTGCCACTGCCCCTCCTCCAAAGGTTTTGTCTCGCCCAGCTGTCTGAGTTTCTCAGACTCTGAAACAGAGGAGTAGTCCAGCTCCTCTACCCCCTGCACACTGTGATAATTCACAGGATCTCGTCACTTCTCCCCAGAGGGGAGCCCTTCCCTGTGAGACCAGGGAAGCGAGCCTGCTCTGCAACATTCCTCCTATGGTTGGTAGTAAGCGGGACCTCACAGGGAGAGACTCCCCTCTTGGGGACAAGGACTCCCGTTCTGTGAAGGAACTCCCTGCTCCACTTTCCTATGAACCCCTCAGACCATCACTGCCTCAGAGGACATAACCTGAACAAACCACTGTTTGCAATTGTAATATAACTTTCAGTATTCGAATCTAACACATATCCACTGAGAAGAAGAGTGGAGGACTAACGCTGATCACTCCTCCATGGCAAGAAGAAAACACTGTGTAGAGTGGGATCCATGGTGTAATCAAGAATACTTCGGGGCAAGAGACGAAGGGCAAGGACCCACCACTGGGGAGGACCCAGTTCAGATGCATAGAAAGCAAAGAAGGACTTGCTTTAGGAAGTTGTGTTCACCGAGCAAGTGAAGCCCATGAAGTTCGAACCTGGGAGAGAGAAGTCAGGGCATTCCAGGAGGTGGTTGGTTGAGAGTATGTGGAGAATGAAGGAGGAAAGCAGTTCAGGAAGCCGGCAAGGAGCTGACTGGCATATGTGGCAAGCATTGTCGGGTGGTGGCGTGACCTCGAGGAGGTGGAGCATGCAGTCTGACAACGACGCAGTGCCCACTCAGCAATGTGTAATGCGGAGCTGCCGAGAGTTAAGTAGAGAAGGAAAGGAAGACGCTGGAAGAGTTTATCGACACAGCATGATCCCGACCCTACAGGAAGAACCAGTGATTGCAACCCGACAAGCTAGAAGTAACGGTAATGGCGGGGGACCTGGGAGGGTACTCGGGTAGCCTTTAATCAGTAGTGTATCACGAATTTCGAGAGGTTCATTATACTTGTCACCGTAACTGTAATAGTAGCAAAGAATATAACAAATACCAAGAGATACATCATACTCGGACCAGTAACTGTAAAAGTAGCAAGCTGTATAATGGCTACTGAGAGACGTCTACTCGTCCCAGTAATTGTGACAACAGCAAAGAGTATAAAGAATACGAAGGGACTCATTACACTTGTCCCAGTAACTGTAACTGCAGCCAAGAATATAACGAATGCCAAGGGGACTCATCATACTGGTCCCAGTAAAAGTGAAAGCAACAGAGTTTATGACGAATACTGTGGGACTTATCACACTTGTCCTAGTGATTACAAAAGCAATAAAGAGAATAAAGAAAGTCAAAAGACTGGTAATACCTGTGTCAATGGTTGGGAAGACCAAGACACAAGTAAAGAGGAGCAGAAGAAGCTACATATTGGTTCACATACGTGGAAGTGCTTAGAAGATAATGAAGTGGTAAAAGGGACAAGGGACACTGGTCTCAGTGGAATGAGAGACTCTGAAACCGGTACAATTAAGAGAGACATTGATACAAAAGAAATCCAGATGAGTAGAGGCCAAGACCCTGAAGTGGAGAAACAAGGTAGTGTAAATAAGTTAAGACCGGGGATACCTGAGAGAAGGTGGAAGAGTTCTCTTGAAGAATTAAAGCAACCGATTAACTATGTAACAAAGAACTATCTTTTTGTTTTGTTGGTTGATGCAACCCTTAGTGGTAGGGTCAGCATAGGGTAGTGGTAGCTGGTCTCCCTGCCTGGACGCTCTCTCCTACCTAGTCAGGGTTAAATGCACCCCCACTTGTTGATTCTTCCCTTCCTTCCTGTTAGCTTCCTTCGTTATTTCTTTGTTTCACCAGTTTATTCTTCTCTGCCTCCCAAACTTCCCTTGCCACCATGCCCTTTTCTACCCTTCTGTGTGGATCTTAATTTCCTTTTACTTTAGCAATCTTCCCATTCTCTGTGCTTAGTCATTCATTCTCGTTTCTGTTCCGACCTGGCTTACTCTTCTGTCATTCTCCTATATTGCCCCACCTCATTGGCACTTTTCTCTTTGTGGATCTTTCCACCTCACTGTTACAACTTTCTTCTCTCATCTTTTGCTTATTTCCTCCAATTTGTTCCTACCTGCTCACCTCTTCTGTTCTTCCTTTTCACTTTAATTCCCTTCTCCTCCTTCTTTCTCTTAATTATCTCTCCACCTCATCGTCATCCTGCCACTCTTTTCTTCCTGTCCTTTCATTTTCCCTCTTGAGACCAATCACTCCCTCCTCTGTATCTCACAGCTGTTTAGTCTACTCTATTCCCCTCTCCTCTTTTTCTCTCTTTTTTAGTTTATTTGCAGTCTCTGTCACTTCTTTCTCTGTGCTCTTGTCATGCCTGCCGTGCCACCCGGCACTCCAGGCCCCCAACCCCTCTCAAACCTGGTCCCACCAGTGCATCACAGCGCTTCCACCATTCAATAGCCTACAGGTCAGCTGCCAGCCCCTTCCATGTGCGGTGGAGAGTGTTTGGGAAGTCGCCATGGCAACGCAACCTGATCACCAGACGCCGTTTGGCAGCCCGGTGCGCCGGTCTCAGACGTGGTTACATGACACAGTACGCAGCGTTTCCTGGTCAGCGCCAGCTCCCGAGTTCCCATAAAGCACAGCGCATCCAGCACCCGGGCGTTTCTGATTAAGAGTTCTGAATTGAAGTTGCTAGTTTTTTGCCTTGCGCTTCTCTATCCCGTGAGATTGGCTGTTGCCGAACCGGCCTGTCCTTGGATATTCCGCTGACTCGCCCACTGTTCTTGTTACGCTCAGACTCCTTTTGACCACAGCCTGTTATCCGGATTCCTTTTGCCTTCTGTTTTGTCATTGTTTCCAGCAAGCACAGATCTGACCTCGGCCTCCTTGTGGACTTTGCCTACATCATCTAGTGCTAGTCAGAATACTCGCTCCTCAGCGTTAAGCCACCCTCATCTTTTCTCCCGATTACATACCTCATTATGACCCTGGCCCCTCTACTCCTTGTTTGTTCATGTGCATGTGACATTTGGGACGCCTTGCTGGAAACCGTAGTGTGCACCAACACGACCCTAGTGCGGACCTTGTGCCGATCGGGCTAGTCCCTTTACTAATCTACCCTTCCTTGATTCGTTGCCTGCTCTCTCTTCACGCCGGACTCTACATTAAACTGCCAACCTGACCCTCGGTAAGGATCCCTTTACTTGTAGTGTTTGTAGTTTAGTGGGGAAGGAGGGCAGGGGGTGGGAAGTGTGGGGGGAGATCTGACTCCTTCCTCTCTCGGTCTTGTCTTATAGGGGAGACCAGAAGAAGGTCCTTTATACCAATCAAATGGACCCTGGTACATCAGTACCCAGGTTAGTGGAGGCTCTATGGGGTTCTTCTGAGTGCTTGTGTTGAGTCATTATTATGTATTGTGACACTGGATTACCACACTTCATCTTTGGTGAAGTACTTATCTTGATTCATTGCTCCAAGTTGTGACAGAATCAGAAGCCTGCATGGAGGTGACAGATACTCCAGCTGCATTAATGCAGCTGGTCACGGAGCTTCGCAATTATATGACCTCGGCTCATGATTCAAAGCAACATCATATTGATGTACTACAGGATGCAGTACGAGTCCCGTCACAGTTCACCCCTCTCACTGGGGCTACGGCTTCCGGTTCCGGATACCCACTTCCCAGACAGGATCCGGTTCTGGTACTTAGGTCTGCACAGTTCCCTCTGGCACCCCCTGAGAGATTCAGCAGGGATCCTAAAGCGTACTGCACGTTTATGAACCAATGTCGGCTCCATTTCCTTTACCCTCCTGCCTCGTTTCCAGACTCCACCACAAAGGCAACCTTCGTGTTGTCATACCTTGGCGGAACTGCAGCTGCCTGGGCTAATCCGTTATTGGAAACAAATAGCTATATGATTGTGATGCGCTCATCCACGCCATGAACAGGGTTTTTGACATGCAGTACAAAACCCAAGCCACTGATCTTGAGTCGCTCAACCTACGTCAAGGGACATCACCCCTCTTGACGTATCTGGCTCGGTTCAATCAGCTTGCGGCTGAGACCGACTGGCCAGAGGATAAAAAGGCTGCCATATTTTATAAAGGCCTGTCTGAGTAGTTGAAGGATACCCTCGCCACAGTCCCGGTGGTCCCCACAGGCTTTGCGGAACTGCTGAACTTAGTCTTACAGATTGACACCAGGAGGTCTGAGAGGAGAGGCAAGAGGAGAGCTCAACCTCCTATGTCAATGCGTTCTGAGTTAGCCGCTCCCTCGTCCTCTGATACTGAACCCATGCACATTGGGGCAGTACGGGGCCCTTTGACTGCAGCTGAAAGATAGAACCGTCAGAAAAACAGCCTATGTATGTACTGTGGGTCTTCTGAATTTTTTTTGAGGACATGTCCCAAGAAACCCCAGAGAAGGCAGGAAAACACCAGAGCCCGGCAATGGATGGGGTCTCTATGCCGGGTTTGTGTTCGGACTCCTGTATTCTCTCTGCATGTACACAAGTGACTATGTCAGTCAAATTGACGCATGCTACTGACGTCACTGTTCAGTCCAGGGTGGTTATCGACTCTGGGCAACCAATAACTATATGGATCTACGATATGCCCGCAAAAACAGGATCCCTGTGGTGGCCAAGGCAGTCCCAGAAACCGTGAATGTGGTTTACGGAACAGCACGGGTTTCAGGCATGGTCACAGAACAGACAATGCCTTTGATTATGACTAATGATGATGCTCATACTGAAGAGATTGTCTTTGATCTGATAGCCGTACCTCAAGTCCTTTTGGGGCTAGCTTGGTTATCTCTGCATAACACAACGATTGACTAGGTTTCACAGCGTCTGCAGTTTTCATTTGCTTTTTGTAACAGTCAATGCTTTTCGTCACATGGAGTTGTACGGTGTTCTCTTTGCCTGGTCCTCCTGGACACGTCCCCCTTTGATTGGCTCTGTCTCTGTCAAACATCCAGCGGTACCTCTTGAATACGAGTCATAGGCGGATGTGTTCGATAAAAGCAAAGCAGAACAGCTTACACCACACAGATATTACGATTGCCCTATCGAACTAATCCCTGGGTCCAAGATACCAATGGGTCGGGTTTACTCTAACGCGTCAAGAAGACGCTGTTCTCAAAGAGTACATCGATAAGGCACTACAAATGGGGTTTATACATCCTTCTCGCTCCCCAGCCTCACCACCCTTGTTCTTTGTCCCCAAAAAAGAGGGGGACTTGAGACCTTGTATTGATTACCACCGGAGCCTAGCAGGTGAGTGGGGCTCTTAGAGCGACCCCATTTCTTTGTAAAAAGGCCATCCAGGCCGTGTGAGTGCCCCGATTGCTGCCCGCACCTTCCTCCTGCTTCTCCCTCCCTCTGCCCGCCTCCCAGGCCCTCCCACCCCTGTGTTTGGCTGTGTGCTCCGTAGCTAAGTCGGGTCTAGTGACCCTGACCCAAGACCTGCCGCTATTACCACCGGAGCCTAGCAGGTGAGTGGGGCTCTTAGAACGACCCCATTTTTTTGTAAAAAGGCCATCCAGGCCTTGTGAGTGCCCCGATTGCCGCCCGCACCTTCCTCCTGCTTCTCCCTCCCTCCGCCCGCCTCCCAGGCCCTCCCACCCCTGTGATTGGCTGTGTGCTCCGTAGCTGAGTCGGGTCTAGTGACCCAGACCCAAGACCTGCCTCTGTTACCACCGGAGCCTAGCAGGTGAGTGGGGCTCTTAGAGTGACCCAATTTTTTGTAAAAAGGCCATCCAGGCCATGTGAGTGCCCCGATTGCCGCCTGCACCTTCCTCCTGCTTCTCCCTCCCTCTGCCCGCCTCCCAGGCCTTCCCACCTCTGTGATTGGCTGTGTGCTCCGTAGCTGAGTCGGGTCTAGTGACCCACACCCAAGACCTGACTCCATTACCACTTAGAGCGACTCAATTTTTTGAAAAAAAGGCCTTGGTCCATACCTCCATCTAGTTGGCTCACAGCCCCTGCTGTTGCTCCCAATTCTTCCCCCGCCTCTGGTTCCCACCCCCTCCCTCCTCCCTGCCTGCGCCCCATCGAGCGATTGGCTCATTCTGCACTCTTAAGCCACCTCCCCAGGGCAGCCCTCTGCCCGGCAGCCCCTGCTGCTAAGGGCCCCAAGGCAAAGAGCGGCTCCTACACTGGCGGCTCCAAGACGTGTCTGCAGGTGTCCGCAGGGGAAGCCAATGAAGCCAGCAGCCAACAGACACCAACAAACCTGTCAGTGTGGCATGGGTGGGGTGTAGAGCAATTACTCTACTCCAGAAAGCCCTCGCCACTCTACCTTACCTCTCCATAATGCAGACTTCAATAGAATTACAACATGCATAGAGAGATTTGTGACCACCAGCCCAAATCCATTCTTGCCTGGACTGTAAATGTTGCATTGCATAACACACTAACATACCAGCCAATGGAACTAGTGCCTCACCTATAGAATACTGTCAAGATTAGCCTGCGTCACATCTAGACGGGACTATGAATATTAGCATCTGTCAAACTCAGATGGAATTCTTAATCTTAGCCTGCGTCACATCTAGACGGGATTGTGAATGATAGCATGTGCCACACTCAGATGGAATTTTTAATCCTATGTTAAGTCACATCTAGACGGGACTGTGAATGTTAGCATGTGCCACACTCAGATGAAATTCTTAATCTTAGTTTAAGTCACATCTAGACGGGACTGTGAATGTTAGCATGTGCCACACTCAGATGGAATTCTTAATCTTAGCCTGCGTCACATCTAGACGGGATTGTGAATGATAGCATGTGCCACACTCAGATGGAATTTTTAATCCTAGTTTGCGTCACATCTAGACGGGACTGTGAATGTTAGCATGTGCCACACTCAGATGAAATTCTTAATCTTAGCTTTAGTCACATCTAGACGGGACTGTGAATGTTAGCATGTGCCACACTCAGATGGAATTCTTAATCTTAGCTTGCGTCACATCTAGACAGGACTGTGAATGTTAGCATGTGCCACACTCAGATGGAATTCTTAATCTTAGCCTGCGTCACATCTAGACGGGATTGTGAATGATAGCATGTGCCACACTCAGATGGAATTTTTAATCCTAGTTTACGTCACATCTAGACGGGACTGTGAATGTTAGCATGTGCCACACTCAGATGAAATTCTTAATCTTAGCTTTAGTCACATCTAGATGGGACTGTGAATGTTAGCATGTGCCACGCTCAGATGGAATTCTTAATCTTAGCTTGCGTCACAACTAGACAGGACTGTGAATGTTAGCATGTGCCACACTCAGATGGAATTCTTAACTTTGCCCTGCATCACACCTAGATATAAATGTGAATATCAGCATGCGCCACACTTAAATGAAAATGTGAATGATGACAAGTGCAACACTGGAATGGAATCGTGATCACTAGCCTGCCTCACATCTAGACAGAATATTGAAATAAGCAATTTTATAATTAGAATTCAGCTAGCCACACCCCGGTGGAATAGTGAATGATAGCAAGCTTCACACCTAGACATAATTGCAAGGACAGCAAGGCCAACTAATCAATCCACCAACAATTTCATCCCTCTGCATACACCTCTCAAACTCTAACCAAACACAACCACAAGTCTAAAACGCAGCAATCCGCACAAACTTCACTACACTGCAACAACAAAACAAACCACACATAGACTAGCACAACAGCACACGACGGCTACCGACTGTAAAACACCCCAAGCCCAGCCAACGGACCCACCGGGCTGAGGCCGCCAACAGCACAACACTGCTATCTTGCACTTTTCCAGCTTATTCCCACTAACTCACCCAACCTCTCCCTTTTCAGAGCTGCCAGAGCGCCAGGGGACCACCCCAGTGGTGATAGTGTGCGGTACAAATATCCTTTAACATTAACACTATCAGGGTCTCAACGCAATCACAGTGAAAAACCAATATCCATTGCCTCTGATATCGGTGCTCTTGGATCAGTTTTGGTCATTGGCTGTCTTCACTAAGCTCAAACTACATGGGGCGTACAACTTAGTCTGCATCTGGGAAGGCGACGAGTGGAAGACAGCCTTCAAGACGTGGTATGGGCTCTATGAAGATTTGGTAATGCCCTTTTGGGCTAATGAATGGCATTTTCAGCGACATCCTAGATCGGTTTGTGATTATATACTTGGACGATATACTGGTTTACTCACCGTCATTTCAAATACATGTGGAGCACGTGTCAACAGTCCTGCAGCATTTAAGAGAGCACCATCTCTATGTAACCCCAGAAGTGTGTTTTTAACACTACCAAAGTGGAGTTCCTCAGCTATGATCTCACCAACCCTGGGGTTCAGATGAATAACTCTAAGATCAAGGCCGTCCTTAATTGGCCAATCCCCACGTCGACCAAGGCTCTCCAATCATTCCTGGCGTTTGCAAATTTCTATAAACGTTTTATATGCTCCTTTTCATCAGTGGTTTTGCCCCTTACCGCCCGTTGGAATGTAGCAGCACAGTCAGCTTTTGAGTCTCTGTGGGCAACCTTCATAACTGCACATGTCCTGGGTCACCCTGATCACGAATTACCATTATTGGTCGAGGCGGGCACCTCTGGCGTTGCTGTTGGGGCTATTCCTTCACAGGCCTGCCCCGACACAGGTGAGATCTATCCGGTTGCCTGTTTCTCCAGGAAGCTGTCATCATATGAACAGAATTACACTGTAATGGAGAGGGAACTACTGGCCATCAAGGATGCTTTTTCAGAATGGCAGCACCACCTCATGGGGGCCAAGCATCCCATAACAGTGTTCTCTGACCATCGTAACCTGCAGGCCTTCAAGTCCATGAAATGCCTCACAGCACAGCAAGCCTGTTGGTATGCATTGTTTTACTCAATTCGAGTTCTGTATTACCTACCGGCCTTCCCGGTTGATAGCCAAAGCAGACGCCTTATCCCACCTTGATGCCAACACTATGCCTGTCCACCTTGATCAGTTGTTGGTTCTTCATGAGCATTTACTATGTGGCTGCTCTGCTATGGAAGATGTTACAGGACTGGGTGGCCAAGAAACCAGCGGAATTGCAGGAACTCAATCAGGACGTGTGTAAGGGGTGACCCTTTTTGCAAAAGAAATGATACCTTCCCACTGAAGTATCCTGATTTAAAGCCATGCAGTGGGGCCACAACTCCGTTATCGCTGCCCATCCCGGTGGGGCGAAGACCAAAGAACTCCTTCACAGGTGGTGCTGGTGGCCATCTATGAATAGGAATGTGGTGGACTGTCGCATCCTGTGCCATGTGTGCACAATGTAAAATCAGCCCTGGAAAAACAGTGGGCCTTTTGCAGCCTCTACCTGTACCCCATAAGCCATGGTATATGGTATCCATGGATTTTATAGTGGAGATGCCATTAATCCCAGGCTACAACACCATTTGGGTTGTAGTGGACTATTTTCCGAAGCTGGCGCTGTTTATTCCATGTTCTGGTTTGCCATCAGCTCCTGTGCTAGCTGAGATGTTCATGCATCAGGTTTTTCATTTTTTTGGCTTACCCACGATTATCATCACTGACAGACCCAGTTTACGTCCCACTTTTGGCAGTCGCTCAGTTCCGCATTCCGCATTAAGGACTGGTTCTCGAGTTCTTATCATCCCCCAACAGTTGGCCAGACAGAGCGGACCAACTACACCCTGGTGCAATACCTCTGTTGCTTATGTTTGCAATATCAGGGCTCTTGGCTGTCTGTTTTAACTTCTGCAGAATTGGCCTACAACAACAACTCACTCCACACTGCCACAGGTACCTCACCTTTCTATGCTTTATACGGTCAGCACCCCAGGTCCTTGCCATTGGATCTCACCGTTCCCTTGGAAACTTCAGCAGCACTGGCTTGTACCCGTGTTCTTGTCATCATTCATAAGTAGATCTGTTCGTATCTGGGACTAGTGCAGGAGCGCACCAAGCGGTTCGCAGATAGCCACAGGAACTCGGGTCCCAGGTTTACTACTGGCATGCAAGTATGGCTGTCCACCAAGTACTTTAAGATACCTGGCAAGAAATCTCTTCTCCCTCGCTACATTGGCCCTTATGTGGTTTCTGCTGTCATAAACCCGGTGGCTGTGCGATTGACTCTGCCGACCCGATGGAAGGGACATCCTGTGTTCCATGTCTCTCTGATCAAGCCCTGGCGGCCTACCACCCGTTTGCCTGTCTGCCCGATTGCTGTTAATGTAAGTGGTTCTGAGGATTTTGAGGTGTCTGCCACCTTGGACATGCGGCTACGAGCAGGTGTACCATATTACTTGGTGGACTGGAAGGGTTACCTTCCTGAGGAACGGACCTGGGAACCCCTGACCAACATCCATGCCCCGCTGTTGCTTCGGCGTTTCCATGCTTTGAGGGGTGTGATGGTGCCTTTGGGGGATAGTACTGTCATGCCTGCCATGCCGATCGGGTTAATCCCTTTACTAACCTACCCTTCCGTGATTCGTTGGCCGTTCTATCTTCACGCCGGACTCCACATTGAACTGCCAACCTGACCCTCGGTAAGGATACCTTTACCTGTAGAGATTGTAGTTTGGTGGGGAAGGAGGACAGGGGGTGGGAAGTGTGGGGTGGAGGAGGAAAGAAGAGCGATCTGACTCCTTACTCTCTCGGTCTTGTCTTATAGGGGAGACCAGAAGGAGGTACTTTATACCAATCAAACGGACCCTGGTAAATCAGTACCCAGGTTAGTGGAGGCTCTATGCGGTTCTTCTATCCTATCTTGGTGAGATACTTATACGCTCCTCTTTCCTTGCCTCTAGCCTGGTGTATCCTGTGGTTTATAACCTCGCTCTTTCAAATGAATTGCTCCTTTTGATTGTCATGTTATAACAGTCCGAGGGGTGTATTATTAGGAAGGTCTCCATTTGTCTGAGGAGATTGGGGCACATGGAGTCCAGTTGATCTATTCTACCAGAACAATTGTGATACCACGCACTTCCTGGGTGAGTGCTTGTGTTTAGTCATTATTCTGTACTGTGACACTGGATTACCACACTTCATCTTTGGTGAAGTACTCATCTTGATTAATTGCTCCGAGTTGTGATAGCTCTCTCCCTTTGACCTTTTCCTTTGATCCTCCTCCATCTTTCTCCTCATTCAAATTCTATGTTTCTACTCTGCTTCTCTTGCTGGTCGTCCCCTTCTTCTATACTGGTCCTCCTTTTCTGTGACATTCCCCTGCTCTCCTGTAGGTCTCTCCTAGCTTTCTCTTCCGCTTTTGCTTGCAGATCTTTGTCTCTACTGGATTTCTCTCATATCAGTCCTCCGCTCCCTCACTGCTCTCTACTGGCTTGCTGTCCTATTGGTACTCCATGCTCTCACAGATCTCTAGTGATTTTCTCTCCTAAAGCCCTTCTGAACTCTTGTCCCCCCCTCCTCCTCCTTTCCCAGTCTCACCTTCTATTGCCACTGTCAGGAAGCCTTTGTAGGTTGCACAGAAAACTGTTCACAAGTGTTGATCACAGACTCTTCATTGGCATATAAGTCAAACACAAAATTTTGGGTGAAAGAAGAAGAAACCAAAGCAACATCTCTTGCAGTGAGTGTGATAACATCTCACCTCCCAGTGGCATTGTAGATTTCCCAAGGTTCCCCAGCCTTTTCTTCTGACCTTGTTCCTCAAGGGTACTTAATCTGTAAATTACATGTGTGTTTTTATTATGAGGTGCCGAGCCACAGGGGACTCGGTTGGCTCGGCCGCTATCCAATGTACCTCCCAGAGGGTGGTTGAACAGCGATTCCCTGGTGTCTCCCTTCCTTCAGAGATACACTAGTTCAACAAAACCTTTAGCTCTGTCATTGCTTGAAAGGAGGCCTGAGGGCTACAGTCCCACTATGCTGTAGGAATGTCAAAGTGTAATGGCAGAGGACATGGAAAATATAAATGTTCACCAAATTATAAAACAAGATTTGAATTAAAACCACTGTTTGCAGGAAACTCTCATAGGAGAGTTTATTCTAACTGCAACTTCTTAATAAAATCACATACCATGAGCGTTCATGTAATGCCAACGCAGGGAGAAAGCAATCCACGAACAATATTGAAACACACCTTTATTTATTTAATTGTTTATTTATAATGCGCCTAATACAGTACCTGAGTTCGGTTTCTAAGCACGGATCTGGGATTCGAACCTCTGTTGCTTTGGGTGGTCTTGCTTTCAAGACCAGCGCGTTGGCCCTGTGCTAGCCTCCGTTCACATTACTTTCGAGGCTGACTTAAAGACGATGCTTAGACCGATGGTGGTCAATCAAAGCCACAGATCTCCCCTACTTCGTAAAATGGGCAGCTGGAAAAGACTGCAGAGGTGCTCCTACGCTAATCTGTATCTGCAAGATGGCGCTGAGGGTCCAAACCATACTTGGAAATGTCAGTGCCAACCTTTGAGCCATAAAAGTATAATTTAAGCCCTGACCAGTATGAAAAGGGGAACAGTAATTACATAGATTTTCAAATGGAACATCAGGCTAGGCAGAGCCAATTAAGGACCTCAAAACAAACCGCTCATTGAAAAGAATCAATTCAGGTCTGGCTTACAAAGACATCCACCTACCCTGGACTATGAAAGATGCTGGAGAGAATGCTGCAAAAAACTGAGAGCAATCGGATGCACTGCCCACCTCTGTCTGGAAACATGGGAAGATTAATACCTGGGAAAATGTAGTTCACCTGCTGTCAGCTGTGCGACAGATGCTCTGCCAGCAGTATGCCGGAGGTTCTACCACTAGATCAAGTGGCACATTGAGGAAATAACCTAGAGACTGGTTCTAACAGCTAGACCTGAGACCACAAGCAAGGCCTGAGCGCTTGGTGCTTCCCTGAGGAATCTTTGAAGAACTCCTGGTAGGCGGGAGAGAATAGTGTCTGCCTTAAAAGGACCGGAATGAAGGAGGGAGAAAAACGTGTTACCATTGTGGTATTTCTTTGAAGACCAGAGATCCTACAAGAGGTAGAATCTTGTGTATCCTGTGACGAATCTCGGGTATTTGTCCCTTCTCCCCAAGGGGGAGCCCCCCCTGTGAGGCGATCCTACAACGCAAACCCTTCCTTAGGGGTCGAGGAGAGTTGGACCTCACAGGGAGAGACTCCCCATTTTTGGACCTCAGGAATGAAGACTGGAGCGTGTCTAACATAAGAATATGTATTGGGAATCGGGATATAAAAATCTTGAATCAACAAGATAAAAGAAGAGACATTGTAAGACAGAGACGTTATGACGTAGAAAGTCTAATAAGGGGTTAAGATAAACTCACCTTAGGAAAGCCTGAATGTAAAGAAAGGAAAGAGTCTACAAGTGATGACAAGAGTGTGAGAAAGTACCTGAAGGGAAGCTATTGTAAATATAGAACCATAGAAAATACGAAACCCTTAGACTATTCTAGAACTACAAGAAGTGATGTCAAAGATTGTCCAAAGAGAGTACGCTGAGAAATACCCTCTACAACAGGGAAAGACTGTAAATAAAAAAGTACCAGGCGATAATAAGACATTCTCTTGGTCCATTTAAGTTAGTTAAATATAGTGGTTGGGCCAGACAGAGTTAGTTTGGACAGAGGCCATTTTTACTTTGGGGTTCCTGACATCTGAGGAGCACCTTTAGTTTCCTTAGATAGGTAGGGTATTCCCTTTAGTGACACGGAAATTTAGGCCTTTTACTTATTGAATAGGTATTGAATCATGTCCTCAGCGTGTCCGACTTCTTCCGAGCCACCACAATGCGCAGTAGGGTACTGGCAGGAAATCATCTGGTGTTTGTTTTGTTAGACTAGGGACGGACTTTGAAAGCTTAGTTTTACAAGCACTTTTGTTGGACAAAATTGGATGATGTTTTATAGAAGCATAGTGCTAGCCAGGATACTAAAGAACTCATTATGGATATGTTTGACCACTCTGTGCTAGCCCTTAAACTTTAGACTTTGGTTACTGAAATAGGATGTCTGGAGGGACAGAGATTTTTTACATTATAATCCTGAGGTATAGAGAGCACGGGAGAACCCCACTTTAAGTTGTATTATCCTTCACACTAGTTTCTCGAGTATTTCCTTAGAATTTCTTGAATACTTGCCTAGTACATACAGGCTTTAAACCAACCCAAGACCTTGCTTTTCCATTTTTCATAAAGAATTGTGAAACTTCATTTGTGCAGTACGTTCTATCATTGCCCAACTTCCCCACACATCTACAGTCTATTGAACCAAATATAGGAGCATTATCTCTGTGGGACTGTAGAAGTCCAAAGGGTTGTCGGATCCATCCATTGATATTACTTCCTCCATTAAGACCCCCAACTCTCTCTTGCCCTCAAATCTCGGGGTCCGTGCCCCCAACCTTCACTATCCCTCCACTGTCTTTGTCGGAGTGCATCACAGGTCCAGCAAACTCTAGAAAAAGACTTGTAAATCATGTGAATCTTTAACTGTACCAACACCCTTCCAAAAATGGTCAAATAAGGAGAGTTCCTTTCCTTTTAAGAGGAAGCTCTCTTTTCTTCTGCTGAAGTTTTGGATTACTCGGAGAAAACGCCATTTAGTCAGGCAGCCCTATTAGGAAGGCCCCTGACTTCGAGTGTGGAACAAATATTCTTTGAGTGCTGCTGCTGGCCTGCTTCAATGAATCTCTGCAATGTTCCCCACTCCCAACATGGCTATGTGGCCACCAGAATCTCCAGTCCTCTCACAGGCCCAATGATTGGAACAGTGGGGCCCACACCAGACACTTATCCGTCACCAACACTGATAGGATTCCACGCCCCCAAACTCCGCTGCTCGCTGTGGTATTGTCAGACATGTGTGTGTGTGTGTCTTAATGGGCGTTTGTTGGTTTCTATGGCTCTGTTTGTGTGTGCCAGGGTCTTATGCTGGCATCAATTCCTGGCTTTGCCTCTATGTGTGTTCGTGTCTATTTGATGCAGTGACCCTCGTTGTGACTTTGGAACCATAGTGATGCCTGTGCCAGTCTTTCTGCCCATGTAAGTGACTTATAACAGTAGCTAATAGTTCTTTGAGTCATTTTCTTCTCCATCTCATTGCAGCACTTACAACAAGATGTGGGTGGATTCTCATCTAACCCTTTCGGACCTCCTGGTGCAGGAGATCCCCCTGAAGCCACCACAGCCGGAAAGGGATAGGCTGGTATTCTTTCAGATGTTAGCCACTCTCTACATTCGCTACATACAGATATTCAGGAAGCTGGACACTGCCTATGACCAGATTGTGCACCCACAGAAGCGACGGGTGGTGCGCGTGGTGCTGGATGCTGTAATGGGTCGTCTGCTAGAAGTCAAGAATGAAATGGTGCAGGCAGAATTCTCAGAGTTTCACTATATGGACGACATCCTGCAGGATCTCAAACTCACTCCGGTATGTTTGCTCTTTTTTTGGTGTGATCAATCTGGCACTCAGTGATTTGCTACACCAGTGGCCCTTTGCACTGTCTAACCCATTCAGGAGAAGGAGCCATGTTCTTGTCGGAGATGGGGCTCGATCAGTGGAAATTGATTTTGGGTGTGTACTGAGCAGACTCTGTCCCAAGTGGATCCTAAGTTGGTATTTGGCAGAATAATTCTGTGCTGGATCCTTCGGGAAGGAGAAGTCCACTGAGATCCATGCAATTAGTACTGAGTTTGTAATCTGTTGCCTACTCCTATAGCTAAGCCTGAGGCAAAACATGAGTTCCATTCTCTTGTAGAGGCCACTATGGGCAGGTGTTGTGAAGCTTTTGCACCCCAGGGCTATCTATGTATGCACCTAACAAACGCCCACGGTTATCAATAACATCTCTAAGCAGAATGCCTTTTTACAACAAAGCATGTTTGCGAAAGGCAGCATAAGCTCTCTGATCACAAAATACAATTCATGATCCAAAGCAACCAACCACTGAATACATTGAAAGGCAACTGGGGGGTTTGGAAGCAGGAGTCCTAGTGCAGGCTTGTGAATCTGAAATGCGTGAACAACGTTTTCATTGCATTGGGTTAGATCCACATTGGCTGACTTCTCACTCTAAGCTGCGACAGAGCACGTGATTTGCTCCGGCTTTTATTAAAAAAAAGTAACCCACTTCTGACCGTATTTAAATGCTTTAAAGTGTGTTCACAAGAGTGAAGGCTACTCTGCAAGAAATAACTTGAAAATTATCCATACTAGATCTTTCAATAAGGTTATTCTACTGAAATGCATAAAGGGAAAGCACAGATAATACAGTCCACAAAAACTGCTAACAGACTCAATGGTATACATAGGGCCTAAATACAGGTTCGGCGGTAACCGTGCCGGTGCTACCGGCGGGTTGCCGCCGGACCCATACATATTTACCGGAGCCTGACTTCCGGGTGCCACTGGGAGATTACAACCCCGATGGCCTGGAAAGTCGGGCGCCGGTAAAATGTAAATCCCCAATCCCGTATGGGAGTGGGGACACGGAAGCACCGGCACCGTTGCTAACAGTGCGGGTGCTTCCGTGACCGGTCTGCCTACAGTGGCCGATGTGCCCTGCAGGGTCAGACCTGTCGGGGACGGCGGCTCCAGCAGGCAGACCTGTAATATGCCAGTCTGGAAACAATGGACTTGTTTCCAGACCGGCAGGGTCATAATGAGGCCCATAATGACCCTTGAGTTTGAGAGGGAGCCAGTCGATCCTTACGCCTGTCTGGGAAATTCCAATAGATGATGCTTTAAATGAATAGCAAAATAAATGAATATTGGGCCTTATTACAATAGTGGCGGTCCGGAAACAAGGGTACCAGCACCCTTGTTTCCGAACCACCACATTCTGAGTCTGCCTGCTGGATCCACTCTGCCCGAAAGGTCTGGCCAGTCACGGAAGACAGACCAGTCACAGAAGCACCAGCCCCATTAGCAACGGTGCCAGTGCCTATGTGTCCCCACTTCCATAGAGTCCTATGGGACTCTGTGGGAATGGGCACTAACATTTTTCCAGCGCCTGCCTTTCCAGGTAATCGGGAAGTCAGGCGCTGGTAAATATTTACGGGTCCAACG
Organism: Ambystoma mexicanum; assembly: GCF_040938575.1. Taxonomy (NCBI): domain Eukaryota; kingdom Metazoa; phylum Chordata; class Amphibia; order Caudata; family Ambystomatidae; genus Ambystoma; species Ambystoma mexicanum. Next base: position 1,450,489,062 of record NC_090923.1, on the reverse strand, counting down.
GAAACCCGTAATTTCTTCGTTTGCGAGTTAAAGAATTTTTTTTATTTGTGCAACATATAGCTCTGTCTTGGCTTCTTACATATGTTTATTGCTACATATGGCTCTCACACCTTTCCAACTTGGGCTGTTTTCTGATGAGCCATTCCCTCTCCATCAAATGTGTCATGTGTGCCTTCTATTTCTCACTTCCACCCCTTTGTCATTCTTGGTACTCGGGCTACAAAATAGGAATCTGGTCTGTCTCTACTGATAAACATTTCCAACTTGTCTTTCCTCCTTGTCACAATCCTTAAATAAACCTAAGGCTGTGACGAGGAAGAGGAGGACTAAATTACCCTTTTTTGTTTTCTAGCATAGAACTACCTATCATTTTATCGCTCAAATTCCATTTAGGTAAACAGTTCATAAGGGTGATTACTGTTAGCTATGTGATGCAGTTGCCCTATAACGTAGTAGCATAATTGAGGCAAAACACAAAGGGACAATAAGGAAATAGTTCTGTAGTCTTGGGGAGCACTTGGGAAACACTCCTAGTCAGAGAAGGGTTTATCCGAGGTTTTTAAAAATATTTGTTTAAAAATGTCAATTCCATTGGTTTTCTATAGTCATTAAAATGTACATTGTTAGGGCAGAAATTAGATGCACAATTTGTTTTGGATATAATCCGTCTTTGAGAATGCAATTTATGAAAAAAGAAACTAGAACAAATAAATCTGCTTGATAAAAAAAGAAATGGGCACATACACCATATTCATAATGTGTAAATGCATGTATACTTTAAATAAGAAATAAATAGTATAGCTCACCTGCCCATTTCAATTTACATCCAAACCCATCCATTATAGATGAAAATGAGCACTATGTGTAACCCTGTATTCATTACTAATGCATGAAAACATGCCTAGTAATGGTCCATGGTTTCATATTACAGCCATTTCTACTGAATGCATGTTTCTAGTTTATTTAACATTAAATATAGCTGACTGTCACAGATGGCACAAAAGTCACCCCAAATCTCAGAGACTGTTAAAGAGTTTTTATTAATATTTCTGGGGCCCAAGTGCCGTCCATCTCTCCCCTGTTTTATTTAGCAGCTCCTTACTCACCCAGTCACCCCTGAACCCAGGTTAGTATTTACAGAAGGTTCGCCCCTGCAGTCTACATTTTTGTCTTATGCAATGGATGAGGACCTGAAGGCAGATTGGCCTTTTCTAACTAAACTCCCTCTGGGACTTCCTAACTTTCTCTACTCTAACCAGTTGTTCTATTGGGGTTTGGGAATTGTGCCTTACAGACACATGCTTAGAGTCAGTTCCCCTTCTATCATGCACTGTCTCTTCTCCCCCTCTCTTATTTCTCTCTACCTACTTCTCCACACTCCTCAATCCAATCTTCTGTCCATCCGATGTCTTCCACTCCTCCTAGGCCTTGTCTCCATCTTTGATGTTACTCCTCTCCCCTGATTCTCTACCATTCCCTCTTCCACTCCCTCTTCCATATTAATACTTTATCCTCCCCGCTGCTTTTCCCTCTTCCATGCTACTACTTCCTCCTCCTCCTCCTGCCACTACTCCATCCTCCAGCTGCTATTCAACCACTCGTCTTTCACCCTGTACCATACACTTCACATTCACTCCCTTTTCTAACCACACTCGCCACACTCGCATGCGCACTCACATTGCAGTACCACTTCCACTCCCTAGCCAATACCTCACCTGCTCCTGAAAATGCCTCCACATTCAACAGGCAAGCATGCGAGAGATAAAGGCGTTTGTCATGGTAAAGGTAACATCATGAAACTAATCCTAAGTGAACTGTTATTGACAAGGCCCGCGTGCGCAGGGAACAGCCTCTCTGGGTTGAATCCACGCAGGAGGGGTCACATGGACCCGATCCCTCACACTTTGGCGGGGCATACCAGAAAAGGGCCCGAGGTTCGGAGTGTGACTACCGCTGTATTACTTTCCAATACAGACACACATCTGGGGAGGGGGAACTCCCCAGACCGGGCAGCCAGAGCCAGTATACCTGGACCTATTCGGATAAAGGGCACGGGAGAGGGCAATCCCCTATTTGCAGGAGCCACGCAGCAAAACACTATTTGCACATTCGACAAAGAGTCGGCACACGATTGAGTACTCGCCTGGCGGGCACGCATAACACTCCAGCCGCAGAGACGGTTCACCATCACCTGCCCCTGCTCACATTTTGCGCACATTAAGGGTGACTACCACAAAAAGAAAAAAAGGCAGCATTCCTCCCCTACGTCCTCACGTGTAAAATGCAGTAAGATATAGGAAGGAACCTAGCTGTCAGAAACCACCTGTACATGCCAATTTACTGGCATATTACTGGTTGAACGGACTCGTGCACCGTTGGGAATATCTGAAAAGGAGGGCATGGCCTTACACATGCCAATTACCCACTGTGACGAATCCAGGGAATTCGTCCCCTATCCCTAAGGACGAGCCATCTCTTCTGGGACTAGGGAGGTGAGCTCGCTTAGCTTAATGCTCCCTGGGGGACAGGGCAAGTGGGATCCCACTGGATTGACCCCCATTAAAAAACAGAAACTTCCCCGTCCTCACGAGGAGCACCGCAATGAAACGAAAGGCACGCAGCGGCTCTGTGGAACCAGGCAGGCAAAGCGCAGTCATACCTCTGGGCGGGGTTGCAAACATACCCTAGGGCGGGGCGAGAGAATCAGCAGGGCCCCATGGTGAGGCATGAGAAACTAGACCCTAAGGCGTAGTGAACGAAACCAGACCCTAGGGTAGGGTAAGAGACAAAATACCCGTAAGTGGGTTGAGGCAAACCTAAACCCAGAGCAGCATGAAATCCAAGAGCTGCCTCAAGGGCCAGAAAGCACAGAATTTTCTTGGTATAGAGTAGCATGGTTGCCCTCATTACAGGCAGGCTCATGGACAAGACAGGGCCAAAACGGTGAAAAGATAAACAGACTTTATGGAACTGCGTAAAAGAAAACTGGCAGAAAAAGAAATTCCGCTTTAGACTGTGTGACATGGGCAAGGAGCCCTATTGAGAAAGACATGCCAGGGTGGGGCTTAGAAAGCAGCCACCATTCCATTGCAAGAGGCTAGGGCCAAAGTGTATCTCTTGTTGTATTTTTACATTTTGTCAATAGTGGTAAGGACAGAGCTTAGGTTAGTCCATGTTTTTGGACTGAGGAATGTGGCAAGTCAAACATAGGAGACGGACAAGAAGACCGGTTTCAAGGGAGTTTATTTATTTATTTTATTGACTCAAAATGTTTACACATTCTTTTACAATCTTTATAGAAGCATTTTCTGTCCAGATTTTCCCAATCTGCCTCCACATGATCCGGTTGGTTTGGAGAAATAATAAAAAGCGTACCTGATAGGAGTTCCACATAGTTCCACATGACACAGGATCTATTGACAGATTTGGTCGGTTTACATGGTCATGGTACGTCAAACCTGTTCACCCAGAGGGAGGCAAAGTCCAGCGGGGGATAAGAGAGTAGGGGCGCTTCCTGCCCGATGTCCAAAGGCTTTCACAGAGGGTTCGTCCACTTGTAATCCTACAGGGCTCGAGTGCAAACCTATTTCTATGATTTTGTAAAGTCAATGTGATGTAGAAATGGAACCACTGCAATGGTTTCGCTGGTGTTGTCGCCCTCCATTAGACGATTCCACCAACTCTCTTCTTCATAGTGGTAAAGGTCCTTAAAGATATGAATCATGTGGGTGGTTCTTTCTTTCGTGAGGCCAATACAATTTAATAGGAGATGTCTCAGGGATTCCTTAGGTTCAACTCTCCCACAGAACCGACACCCATCTGAATCCGATGTGCCTCTAATTGCCCTTATTTCATTCGTTGTCAGAATGTTGAGGCGGGCTCTCATGAAGGTTTGACGATATTGCTTGTTTGGGGAATTTCCTTATATAGTTTATTTTTCTGCTAGTTGAAGTTATGTGAGCAGCCAGTTTGTAGGATCCTGCTAAGTCTTGAGTCTTTATCCAGTCCCAAGTTTCCAACTTTGTCGCCACTTTTGTTGGGTTATGTTGTTGGGTTATGCACTAGTCCGTCTTCTGAGGATCCTATTTCTTGTAAAGTCAAACTAGCACTCTCTCGCCAGTTCTTTAGCGCTTTCGAGTTTGCCCCAAAAATGTCCTTGTGAATTGTATTAAAGATAGGTGGACGATCTGGCATAATCATCTTTCTGAAGAGCATCAGTTTATTCCTCCACAGCTTGCAAAGATCCAATACATAGTTCGCTTCTTATAACAGGCATTGGAGTAGAGGGCGGTAGAGTTAGTAGCTCTCTCCAGAAATGACTTTCTAATTTTAGCCAAAGTCTTTCTGGTAGGTTTAGGTATGCCTCCGCTCCATAGGTTATTGATGGAATCACCTTAGCTCGGTAGTATTGGAGAATTGGCCTCATGGAGAACCGACAGAATTTTCTTTCAATTGCCTTGGCTTGTGATGTCAGTTTTTTTACCTTGTCCCAGAGGTGTTCTTGCATCATTTGTTCTGTTTGATCATTACTCAAGATCACTACTAGATATTTGAAATCAGAAACAGTCTGAATTTCTACTCCTTCCAAATGCCAGGTAAAGTTGATGTTCAGTCTATTTGCTTTTTGGATGGACATTATCTTGGTTTTGGTGGTGTTCATTTCCAAATTGTTCTTTCCAATGTATCTGCTCAGGTTATCCAACTGTCTTTGCAGACCTATGGGTGTTTGGTCTAATCGGATTAGATCGTCTTGGTATTGCAGGCGAGCGATCACTTCTCTTCCCATTTTAGGTGGGTAGGATCTAACTAGGTTCTCTGAATCCTTAAAATCCCATAGGTATGCATTAAACAGGGAAGGCGCCAAGGGGTACCCCTGTTTAACTCCTCTTGATGTTTGTATAGGTTTGGAGAGGGTGCCCAGCTGGTTTAGGCGCACTGACACTGACGTCTCCATATGCAAGGCTTCTATTTGTTATAGTATTGTTCTTGGGCATTCTTTAGCATCCAGTTTCTCCCAGAGCAACTCCCAATTGACCTGGTCAAAAGCTTGGACCAGGTCAATGAAAGCCATGTACAGATCCGGTCTTCCTTCCTTGGTCCTTACTTTTAAGATGTTAATTAGGAATATGTTAGCCACCGTTCCCACTTTTTTTATGAAGCCGGATTGGAACGGGTCTCTTAGATTTTTTTCTGTTGCCCATTTAGAGAACATATCCAGCAAAGTAGAGCCATAAACCTTGCCAATAACGTCTAGTAACACTATTGGCCTATAGATCTATGGGTGGTCTCTGGGTCCATGTTTATAGATAGGAACTATGATGGCTTTTTTTCCAAGAAAGGGGGATCATTTTGGTTTGCGTAATGATGGTAAAGACTTGGGTGATGAAGGTGGCCCATTCTTCAGGGGCTTCTTTTAAATGGGCGTTCGTCAAGCCGTCTGGCCCGGGGGCTCTTGAGCTGTTCAGTTTCTTAATTTTCATCATAATTGATGTTGTCAATTGGTAAAATCCATTGAGACCTACTCACGTTGGAAGGTCTTACATTTTCTGAATTTGGATTTTTAAAGAGGGTTGTGAAGTGGTCATTCCATTTGTCCTCTCCCAACTAACTATGGATTATATTTGCGGGGCTACTCGCTAATGATTTGATCACTGACCAGAATTCTCTTGAGTTTCTCCCCCTTAGTAGTCTCAACATGGTTTCTGAGTCTTCCTGATTCATAATGGCCTTGTGTGATCTTAGCCAGTTTTTGTACACCTTTTTAATCCGGTGTGCTTCTTCCCAATCCTTCTTGTCACGTGATTTGTTTGCTACTCGCACTGCCCTTCTCACTTTCTTCCTTTCTTCGACTAGGCTTTTGTCAAAAGTGTGTTTGTTTTCATTTGGGTTTCTTGCTGGGATGGAGGTCTTGTGTCTATAAACATTTAAACACTGGCCGAAATCCACTTTCCTCTCACAGTTAATTGCTGCTCTTTTGGTGTACGCCAGAGTTAAGTTTCTCACCTCCTCTATATTGACTCTAAGTCCTATTCTTCCACCTGCTTCTTCGATGTCCGTTCTCATCGTTTTGCGTATTTCATGGTGGGTTTTCCAGTCGAATTCAAGGAGATTATGGTCGCTGTTCTCACTGCGTACAACCTGGAAATTAGTGACATACGTTAAGCATTCTCGTGAAACAAAGATGTGGTCAGGTGTTGCGCGGAGTGAGTTTCTTTCCCAAGTTTGAATATGGTTACCAATATCTTCTTTTAGGAGATGGAGATTATGTAGATCCCATGTTTTCATCACTTTTGCCCATTTTGTCCCTCTTTTCATCTTTAAGGTCGTTGTTGAGGGATCCTTGGTGTTTCGTTTTACTTTAGGGTATTCCAGGTTGAGATCTCCACAAACAATCAAGTGACAAGGATGGTACTCCGACTCAATTGTATTCAGAATTTCATTGGTATGTTTTAGGAACTGTTCGTCACTTTGCATTCGAGGATTCCAGTAAGCGTTTATTATTATCAAATCTTCTGCTTTAGTTGGTGTTATAGCTTGCTGGAATCCTTCCCACTTTAGATGTAATACTTGAAGATATAGTGATGATTCTATTGTCTTGATTACTCAGAGTTCTTTATTAGATCAGACCAAAATCAGAAGACCTGAAAAAGGTCGGCCAAAGACACCTTTAGCTGCAGGGGTGAGGAAGGCTTCGTATCCATCCAAAACCGGTTGGTCTCTCAACCAGGTCTCCTGGAGACAAAGTACATCATAGTCATCTCGACACACATCGCTAGGTTTTAGAAGATGATCAAAACCTCTTGTGTTCCACAATCCAAATTTCAGGGAGGTTATGTATCCTGTTGACTCTTTAAAGGAGTCATCCTTCTCTTCCGCCTTCCTGATTTGCTATCTTCGGTTGGTCTGATTCAAAGCTTTTGAGATCCATCTCCATTGTTGTCCCTCTTGTGATGGTGTTATTGCTGAGTCGACCTCTACTGGTTTAGGGTCATCCAACTCACTTACTTTCGTAGTGAATGTGATCTTTAATTTGGATAGTGGACCCTTAGGGTAGCGACCCAATCCCCAATGGGTCTTTAGGTATTGATGTTCCTTCCTTCTGTCCCACAGGAGGCGTTAGGTCTTTTATTTTGTTTGGATTTTCCTTTATTAGGGATGCTCAGACTCCCTTACTGGACTTGCTAGTGATGTTTGGTTTAACAGACTTTACCTTTTGGCAATGTTCACGATCGTCATCCCTTTTCTGATCTCGATGTTTATCACCTGTTCAGGTTTTTGTCTGTTGATTCCATAATGGGTCATCGATTTTTCGAGCTTTTGATCTATCGCTCTGTTTTTTCTCTTCCTTCCCCTTTGATCCTCGATAGATGGATAATTGATATCCCAGCATTAGGACGTTTTCTGCTGCTTGTGATATCATCGCTCTAACCACTGGTGAAGGAATGTGGAGGTAGACGCTATCAAGTTTCCCACTCACTCCAAATTCAACGATTTTGATATCTTCCTTAGCGATTGATCTTAGAGTGGGTATACATTGGAATATGATCAGAGTATTTTTCCTGTTAAGGATTGTTCCATCGGCTTTTCCTATTGTTTCGAGTCAAAACTTTTCTGTCGCTCTTGATTTTGTTCTTATAGGTTACCCTTTGATCTCTGTTCTTTTTGAAGGTCTCTTCCGATTTTCTCGATGTTTGAGCCTTTCTCAGATTTTCCTTCTCCTTCTGTAGCTTATTGTCCCATGTTACTCGTCCACCGCTCTTTTCTCTCTAGTCAACCCTTCTAGTTTTATCGACTTGCTTTATTGGATGACCACTGGGAGTGCTCTTGTTTCGTGTCTCTCTCTTTGATGATTTTTCTTGTTGTTTCTTCAAGTCGTCCCGTCCCTTTCTTTCTATTTCAATTTTCTCTCGTCTGTCAGCCAATGAGAAAAAAGGGGGTGACATGATTTTGTGGCTGCCATTTGTGTTGCTTATCAAAGGCGTATGTAGTAGTTGATCGTTTTCTTCTAGACAGTAAACCTCCGACTCCTCTGTTCAGTATTGTGATAAATCCACCAGATCGGTTGAGTCTTCTGAGTCTATAGTCACAATTCGCTTAATTGTCGTTGGAGTTAACAAGGAATTGCCCTCCATTTTCTGGGGCGGTTCTTTAAGGGAGGGATTAGAGATCACCCTTTGAGCCAGCACAGAGAGGGCAGCTTCCTCCTCTGATTCTTCTGCAATCCCTTCCTTTGCATTGAGCTGTGGTTCTTCTTCGATTACAACCCTCCTTTTCTCTACAGGGTTTTTTCCCATTGCTTGAGAGAACACCGGGAACAACTCTCCCGCAGAATTTAAGGAGGATTGAGGTTTTGAGGAGTGTCGATCATGGAGGGATTTTGGTTCGATTTCCATAGACGGTTCCCTCACAACGCAGCCGTTCACAGGCTTCGTTGTTGGCACCTACTGCAATACCGGTTTAACCGTTCCCGTCCCTCTGCTTTTAACTTGAGCCTGGCTGTCTGCTAGACGGGGCTGTTGTTGGCTCTGCGGTGTCGAGCTTTTATTCAGATCTAGTTTTCCTTTCTTCTTTACAGTGATTTTGTCCATCACTGATCTGTTATTAACCCTTAAGATCGCCCCTTGGCCTCCTTTCAGCATATATGTTTGAGAACTGTTGTTAATTGTTTTCAGTTTTGTAGTTTCCGTGCATTGGTTCTTTAGGAGAACTTTATGCTCAGCATTTTGTTGGCAGGGGGTATGACCCAGGTGATCTCCTGCTGCTGGAGCAGCAGTGACAAAGCCCTCCGAAAAAGTTAATTTGGTGTACATCATGGCCGACAGGGATGTCTGGTCCTTTAGGGTATCATTCAGTGCCTCATACAGTTTCGAAAAAGGGGCTAGCACATTGTTATGGTTGACATAATTGCCATCAGATCAGGTTTTTTTGTCCGAGTTTCTTTGGATAAGGGTTCCACAAATCTTGATGATGTTCGCCTTCTTGGAGGCGAATGGAAAGGGGTCTGTCTCAATTCAGTTGGACAGATTTCCTTCGGACTTCCGTTGATTGACCCATTAGCTGTTGGTAATATCTTATTGCTTCAACACCATCCCGGGGGACTTCTTGGGAGCTGGGTGTTTCGCTTCTTAATGGAGTGGTTCCCGTCGCTAGAGTCGGGGATGTGATCACCAACTCCGCTGCTGGCAGCGTCTGCTTATTACTGTCTTGCCCGCCCAGTGCACACGCGTCAATTTTTTCTTGGTAGGGGTTGTTATGTTTATTTGCTTCTGACGATAAACCAGCCCAAAAGAAAACTTCTAACTCTGGCAACTGAATCCCGTGGATTGCACCCGCCCCTTGCAGAATTTCTGCATCAGATAGCTCTCCCAAAGGAGGGTTCTTTTCATAACACTTTTTTGAAAAGAAGTGGGAAACTATAGATTAATTTGCTATGCCAGGTTTGAGTGTTGGTTTTATCTTGATGTATTTCCGTTTTTTTTTCCTCCCTGTCACTCAATTTCGCCAAAGGTCCTTTTTTCTTTGGGAGTCTTAGAAGTTGTGTCGAGGCATTCTTTTTCATCAGTTACACCGTCTTGTTTTCTCTTGATTTCAATTTCTTTTGAATGGGCATTTTAAGTTTAGACTTCTTTCTATTATCTTTTAGAACGTCCAGGTCTGTTGAGTTGAGCGGGTTTTCCGCATCTTTCAATCGTTCGATTTCGTCGCCAGGGCACAAAATATAGTCTATCCCATTCGAGACTGCCCTGGGGGATTGGGGTGTCCCTGGGCTCTCTTCTGTATGCAGACTGCTCATGTTGGGTCGTAAAGGTGGGCTATGAAGGTTTTCCAGATTAGGTCTTGGGTAGATGTCGATTTCTATTGTCATGTTACCGTTTGGGCGGTCATGTTCCAAGTCCAATCCCGAAGTTATGGGGCTTTTCTTGTTGTTTAGCGTTTTTTGGGGTTGAACTTGGTCAATATTTATGGGGGAGCTGTTTTAATTTAACAGCTTGTCCTTCATCCCCCATCCCAGGCGAGCTTTGATGGTACTGTGATTCAGGGCATAGCGGCTCAGAGTCTGCTCCACACAAGTCCCGGCACTTCAGAGACCCTCTTGGAACAGAGAGCCCCAGGCCATCCCTCGCCACATCCCCCCTCCTCTTTCTCTCCGAGAACAGATTCCTGCTCCTGCTCAGTAGGGGCTGCTAATAATGCCACCGTGAGCGCTTGTTTTTCCAAACTTGGGGTAGGGTTGGGGGCGGGAGCAATCTCAACCGATCCCTCGTTCAAGGCTGTAATGAGTCGAGATGGGGAGGAATAGGAGCCTGCAAGTCTCCGCTTAGCTCCTTCACGGGGGACAGGCTCATCTGACAAGGTCTTACCTTTTTTCAACAGACTCCGATGATCGAGTCCATTATCCACCACGCAGTGTTTCTGGCTGCGGAGTCACCTTCCTTCTTCGTCATGGGGTTTTCCGGGTGCCATCTCCTGCCGTAGACTGCCAACTCTGCCGAACTCCGCCAGATCTCCGCGGCTGCTCCGTGGCAGGAAGTGGGTTTAGTGCGCTGGCTCCTCCTTGCACTGTAAACAGAAAGAGCCGACTGTGCTACCGTAGACTGCCAACTCTGCCGAACTCCGCCGGATCTCCGTGGCCGCGCCGCGGCAGGAAGCGGGTTTAGTGTGCTGGCTCCTCCTTGCACTGTAAACAGAAAGAACAGACTGTGCTGCCGTAGACTGCCAACTCTGCTGAACTCCGCCGGATCTAGGGCGTTTATTATAGAAGAGAAAACCTCAACTAGCCCTATGTCTGCAATGAAGATTTCCTAGCTTCAAAGGAAGTATCAAACAGGTGTTCGTCAGGAGGTCTCAGATAAATTCTGGCCTCTGCCCATAACCTATTCTGTACTATGCTCGCTCTACCACTAAAATGAAACAATGTACCTTGTCCTGAGTAAGTTGTTTTCACTATACTCTGGCTTCGGGTGGCTGGTTTCTGCCACCCACTCACTTCTGCTTTGGTTCTCACTCTCTCTTTCAGGCCCGGGCCTGATGACTTCCACAGTAAGTCTCTGGTTCACTGTGGTCCAATATGATAATGCCCTTATCTTTCTTAGCCCACGCTGAGCTATCTGGCCTTTAAGGCCCCTGGTTTCAGTGTTTTCTCCACCCCTTTGGGAGGTACATTCAGTGTCAGCCCCTTGTGGGTTTGCTGGCCTCTCAGGTCTTAGGATTCCTGACTTGGAGTCACCCACTCTTCGGATGTTCTGAATCTCCGCTCCATGTGTGATATTCCCAATACCAGCCTTGCTGGTCTTGTACTTCTGGTCTCACTCTCAGGATATTCTTAATGTCAGCCCCTAGCAGGCTATTTTCAATCTCACCCCCTGTGGGCTACTCTCAGGTCAGCTCTTTGCAAGCCACCTCAGCCCCTCGTGGGCTACTCTAAATGTCAGCCCCTTGTGGGCTTCGCCTGTGCCTCTCTGCCCTCCTCCTGCTTCCTTTTTCTGGCCACCTACCTGTGTTCCTGCGGTGGTGCGTGTTGGGGGAGGCGACTTCTGCAGGTGCAGCAGCATAACAACATCCGGTGTCTTCGCTGTCGGATCTTCCACCTTACAGCTCAGTCACTGCTTTTGACTCCCTTCTCCATGATGGCTACAACATCATCTTGAAGCCTCATCCCAACCATTCTGGCGGTGGAGTAGCCTTGACCTTCCCTGAGAGGGTCCCTTCTGCCCTCATACCCACCCAGCCCTAGTCCCTCTTTGAAAGCCTGGTCTGCAAGCTTGGCATCTCCCCTACCTACTCTTTGACTATTGCCACTATCTACAGGCCCCTGTGCCCTATCTCCTCTTTCCTTTCAGAATAGGACGATTTCTCCTCATCTCTCCTGACTTCCACCTCTAAACTCCTCCTTCTGGGTGACTTTAACATCCATCTGGATTCTTCAATCACGGCCTCCACTCTCTTCCGTGAACTTTGCACCTCTCTCTCCCCCTCTCTATTCGGCCCTCCGGTACTACTTACTCAGCTGGACACACTATCGATGCCTTCATCCATACTGATCTTCTGCTCTCTACCCCTCGCTCCACCCCTCTCTCCTGGTCGGACCACTCCCTCCTCCCCTCCCACCTGGGACCTCTCGGCCCTCTGACTGAACCTCCTCCAGCTCTGCCAGCCACGTTTGCAGACATCCATCCAATGAAACAAGTGTCAGTTTATGCATGCGTTCCACCTTCACCACCCCTCCTCCCACTACCGACTAAAGTAAACTATTGACTCTACTCTGAACCATCTCCATCTTGCTATCAGTAACACTCTCGACACTCTCGATACTCTTGCCCCTGTCATGAGGATCCATCTGAAACCTGCCACCAAGCGTAACACTTGGTACAATTCTGATCTAGCAGCCCTGAAACGCAAGTGCAGAGCTGCTGAACAGAATTGGCAGTCCACAAGCTCATCCTCTGATAAACTGGCCTCTCCAAAGGCAATATCGTCTCTCCATTTGCTTCAAGAAGAGGGCTCACATCCAGGCCCGTGTCTCTGGAGCTTCTAACAACACAGCTGAACTCTTTAAAATCTGCAAGTAACTAGCCGATCAGTCTGCAGTCTCTACCTCACCTCTTCCCTCTCAGGCCCTCTGCACTTCACTGCTGAAACTCAGGACATCTTGAGTACTCTCTCCCTCCCTCGCATACCCCTGCCGCCCTTGGCCCCTCCTCCTCCCCATCCACTCTTTTCTCCTTCTCTCCTATCACATCGGACAAGGTCACTAGAGCTGTCTGCTCTATGAAGGTCTCTTCCAAACAGGTCTCCCTCTGTTCTTCCATAACTATTAAGGACAATATTGTCTCCCTTACCCCTGAACTCACTGATTTCTGTAATGACTCTTTTGCCACTGGGTCTTTCCCCTCTTCCCTCAAGCACCCCTCGTACGCCCTCTTCTGAAAAAGCCTTCTGCTGACCCCTTGTGCCCGGCTAACTACCACCCCATCTCTGTCACTCCCTTCCTTGGGAAACCTTTGGAGAAATTGGTCTTCCCCCAGCTGACCCAGCATACTGTACTTATTGGTTGCCTGCATGACCATCAATCTGGATTCTGAGCATCGGAGCCTGCTCTCCTGAACACTTGTGAAGAATTGCTTGCATCTCTTGACTCCAACTCACCTGCTGTTCTCATTTTACTCGATCTCTCCTCTGCTTTTGACACAGTCAACCACTCCATCCTCATAAAGCAGCTCCATGATACCCTTGGTATCTTGGAGCGGGCACTGGACTGGCTGACCTGCTTACTCACTGACCGTTCTTCCCAGGTTACCCTGGGTTATTCTCCTTTCACTTTGGCTCTTTAACATCTATCTCGCCCCTCTTGCTTATCTTATTTCCACTTTCTCCCCGCACTTCCAGTGTTATGCAGATGACACCCAACTCTTCTTCAGACTGCCCTCTGCATCTCTTCTGACTTCCTCTGTCATTCCTGGTTGCCTTTCTGCTATCCAGTCTTGATGTACCTCCTTTGATCTCTGTTTCAATGCCAGCAAGACTGAGATTCTTCCTATCAGGAGTCCTGTTCCCTCTTTTCTCCCTTCACTCTGACCACCCTCTATAGGCTCTCCCCTTCTCCTTCCTCTGACACTAGGAACTTGGGAGTTATCTTTGACTCCTCTCTCCCTTTCATTCCTCACATCTTGGGCCTTGCCAAGAAGGCCCATTTCCAACTCTACCCCCTCAGAGGCATCCTCCCTTTCCTCACTTTTACCCAGAAGCTTAATGTCTCCAGATCTCTGTTACTCTCCAGGCTGGACTATGTCTGGCACTTCCCCCCCTCTCTGGAACCTCTAGCACTTACCCCCTTCCCCATCTCTCTCTCTCTGCACTTGCACCCTCTGAATGTTCACAAGGCCTAATAGGACTGCTTCTATATTTTGCTCATCACTGTTATCATATTCCATTGTTGTGCTGTTCCCTTATTCCCTTCATGTTGCCCTATAGGCACTTTGAAACACAATTTCTTGATATATAAGCGCCTTACAAATGAACAATAAAATAAAGTTCCTCCTGTCAGCCGTAAACAGGACTTGGGCATCATGTTTTCTTGATGACTGTCAGCCACTCCGGTGGTGGTTGTTTGCTCCTGTGGTCAGGCGGCTCTAGATTCTTTGCCTTCTTCCTCGGCTCAGCAACATTCCACAGGCTCTCCACCCACCACGTCCTGGCTCCAGTTTGCTGCAAGGGATACGGCCCCTCCTCTGCTCTCTGGCACACACTTCTGTGCATCAGTGACCGGCTAGTGCTTTTCGCTTGTGCATGGGCCCCAAGCCTTTTCAGTTCCTTCTTGGAATGAGATAGAGGACACCATTGATACTGTGCTCCTCCCTAGTCACAGAGTGGGTGGCTCCCCCTTGGCCAGAAGGGGTGAATTCACTGGATTTGTCACAGTGCTTTCTTGGTTTTGCAAAGACGTTCTGACAAGCACCCTTTTGCATATTTCCTTTATAGATTAGTAGCTTACAAATGCCACTTTGCCTGTCTCCTGTTTTTGATCTACCACAGCACATGAGGGCACAATGAAAGAACAAGCCTCAGCTATGCAGGGATAGCCCCCAGGGATGGAGACAGGCAATGAAAAAACAAGCATTCCACAACCATGCTGGCATCTGTGTGCCCGGTTCAAACACAGTACATGCAGATGTTCGAGCCTAGGATTGAGTGGATAGCACCAAATCGGGGAGCAATACCCTGAAGCTCCCTCTTGGCTGCCAGTGCAGTGGAACACGACAACGGCCATCCATACCCAAGCCTTACCCCAATGTTCTATCAGGTTGATGGGAGTGGACAAAGGACATTACAGTCCTGGCAGAGAACCTTTACTTCACTGGTTCAAACAGTTCTTAACAGGCTCTGATATCAGGTTCTTCTTTGAAGTCATCATTAGGGACAGATTGCCGCCCTCATATTGACCAAGCCATCCAGATGGTGGACAAACACCCCTAGACTCCTCTCAAAAATCTGCACCCATGGGGCCCTGTGCACTGGCACATTCCGGGGCTTCAAAACTCACCAGGGGAAGTGAGGATGAGGAGCAGAATGACACATCTCGAACAATCAGAACGTTTCCATGACAGAATCATTGAAATTGTGGAACATCTGGAACTGCAAGCACCAGAGACAACCCAATGTAAACCAGGGTGTTGACTAAGGTCCTGAACAGGAAGCTGGACAAAACAAGCATTCCGCTCTAACCAGATGTCTCTGCTGAAGCAATAAAGATATGGGAGAAGCCACAAAATGTTTCACAAGTGGATAAAAAGCTAGACTCGGGTATAGACAGCAGAAACTCTATGCATGGTGTGAGAAACCTGAAGGTGTCTCCCTGTCTAAACCTCGAGGACCCATTATCCAGGTGGCCAGGACCCGGCCATCGCTACTGGATCCAGTTCCTGGGGGTGGACCACTGAGGGAGGATCACCTCGATGGGGGGTCCTCGGGGAGTGAGACACCGACGGGTGAGCCGCGGTATCCACCTTCCTTTAACACCTTTTCCTCATCCTCTCACATAGGACATGCCAAACCATTGCCCCCCCCTCCCCTTTCTGGCTCTACTTTTGCACAACACAAAGAACAACAGACCTGTTACTGTTTTCAGAGCTGTTTACCTGACATGTTCCAATGCAAGTGTCAGGAAAAGTCAGACAATTGATCAGAATCACACACACACACTTGATGGCCCTTTCCCTGCCCCACATGGATAAAAGGTGTAGCCAGAGAGTGCAGTACGAGCAAGGCAAGCACGGCAGACAGCACAATGAGACTGCTAACATGCAGCACTTCAAGAGAAGGAGAAAGGCGGCAGGAATCGAGAGTGTGGCGAGGAAAGAAGTGACCTTGCCCTTTTCGTCCCAGAGCTACAGAACCTTTGTGGAAGAGAGCCTAAGACTGTGAACAATAGCACAAGTGTCCTGCCGCAGATGTCAACGGTACACAGGGCAAGTGTATGCTGATAGGCAGGAGCCAGGGCAGCTCCCACACCTGTGGTACCGGCCTTGACTCCAGAGAAGCCAAAAGACAAGCAGTTCATCACAGCCTGTGAGTCGAGGAGAGAACCGATAAGAGCCAGGCAGTGTTGAGTGAAAATGGCAAAGTAGCACGTTTTGAAACCAAAGCTGATTAACTTTGAATGTACTGTAAAAGTGTGAAGGGGAGACCAGCTGCAGGGGGAAACTGGCACCACGTGGGTGCTAACTCAAGAGACTCTGGTCGAGCCCCATATGAGAGAAACTACAGATACCAGAAGGCCGTAGGAGGACCAGCGAAATAGGTCAAAGTGGTCATACAGAGGGTCAAGCAAAATCCCTGTACAATCGAGACTCAGATCTACAAGCACTTTGAAAGAAAGGGAAGTGAATCCCGAAAACATTGAACTGTGTAAAAAGGGAGAACATTTAAAGTAAAAGAGGGACCCAAGGATGAGCCCCATCACCCTGATTGAGAGCCACAGTAAACCCAGTGAGGGGAGGCTAAGAACCAAGAGGAATTGGAGCCCGGCAGAGGGGGATCCAAGGATGAAAAGTTGTCACCCCAATATTAAGGAAACTGAAAGCAGAAGCTAAAGAAAAGGCAAGAGTGAACCCCGAAGAAGGGATGCCAGAGATGAAGCTATCACCCTAGTACTTACACTATAAAGAGGTTCGAGCCCGACGGAGGGAGATCTTGGGGTGAAGCTATCATCCAAAGTTCAAGGAAGAAGAGAAATGACAAATAGATTTGTGGAATACAAGTGAGCAGGGTCAGCGCCCAGAAGTGGGGGACCCCTGGGTGAAGCCATCACCATACATTAACTGTTGATTACAATTGAGAAGGGTCAGTGCCCAGAATAGGGGTGAATCATTAACACTCAAACGAACTTTAATTTGTTAAAGGAACTTTTGTTTTTGTTATTTGAACAGATCAGGCCCCGAAGGCAAGAGACTTTCTAAGGAAACAAGACTTGACCATCGACGGTTCTGAGAACTGCCATTGGAACTGTCATCTTGTGCTGGAAAAGCCTGAGACTGTACTGTGCTCCAAACTGCCATCTTACCCTGTGCTCGAAAACGTGGGGAAGGAAGACCCAGGCTATCGCATCCAGACATATTATTTGAGAACACTTTTTTCTTTTCTTGAAAACTAAGCCACACCCCCTTTTTCTTTTATTAGTCGTGAGGTTTGGCAATAGGTTTTAGTATAGGCCCCTTTTTATTTTGACACAACGCACTAGGACTGCTTTATTTTTATTTGATGGTTGACGTTTGCTCCCCTCTTAGATTTAGGTTTAGATTAGGCATTTTTCCAACCGGCATACAGCATTCATTGTTCAATAAACACCCTTGAACTGTGAGCATTTGTGTCTGTCTTACTTGTTGTCAGCATGAGTTCCTCACAAGGGGGACATACCCTCCATCCCACTCGGCAATGGTGTCGGCAGTACTGGCATAAGACAAAAACCCCTCCTCTTTGTTCACAGGGGCTCGTAGCAACCCCCCACTCCTTTGGGTAAGGAGGGAAAAGCATTGGAAAATGTTCGTAAGAAGGTATACCTGAAGAGTGCCCTCCATCTCCGCCAGGTAAACTGTGAAGCGATCCTGGCAGCATACAATAATACATTATGGAAGGAGTTGGAGTATTTTGCAGATGATCAAAATGATCACAGGAAGGAGCACTTCCTCCTGTCTTGTTGGAGTCAGTAACAGGGCATGTGGACACTGCAGCCAGGGGCATGTGCAGAGGCTTAGACCTACCCAGGAAGGCCTGTTAAAAAGTACAAAGCTGCTGTCAGAAGTTCAGGAAAAGGTCAGAGGGTTGCCTTTTGATGCCATTTTTTGGAGTCACACTTTTTCACCCCAGTACAAATAAAGACATGACTACAAAGAAAGTACATTTACTCAAAACATTTACAAAAAAAGCGGGTCTGCCATTTCCAGGCTAATGGCGAACTTGCACTCCTGCCTTCAGAATAGGGTCCAGAGGTTGTCAGGTGGATTCAGAAGCTTTGTGGCCCAGTTCCAAGGCATGGACAGATGAGTCACACTGTTATGTTTGCAATTATGGCGCGCTCAGTGCCGCATGCAGAATGAGATGGTTTCAATAATGCAATGATACTAATAAATCAATGATTCACGGAGACAGGTATGGTACATCTGAATGCTTCTTTATTCAGGCGCGAACTGCCTGGCCGGCGGTAACCCCGCCCCCTTAACCACGTGGGTCGCAGCCCACCAACAACTGTAATAAAAGGAGGATTCATCCTCTAACAATATGCATAACAATAGAAGTAGGACATTACATCTCCCCTTCACTTTAACATGCAGCTGGGCTTGCTTAATTAATTTCTTCAATCCATATTGTGGGCCTTAGTATGACCCTCTTGGATGGCCTGCGAGCTGGTGGGAAACCCTCATGTGTGCGCCCTCACTGTCACTGTCATCGGCATCTCTTTCTTCCTCATGGTATTCAGTCTATGTCCGAGGAATCACCTGCTGATGTTCTTGTGATACTGGCATTAGTGTGGTCACCTCTGAAGGTCCTGAAGAAGGAAGAGTTTCTGGTGACTGTGCCCTGGGTGCTTGCTGCCGTTATTATGGAGCCCTGAACATGGGTTACGGTCATTGGTTCAGGTTTGAAAGTGGGAATGTCCTTGGTGTTTTGATTTTGTCGCAACAAGAATAGATCTCCTATTTGAATTGGACTTGGCCTTGCTTGTCTTTTGGTGTCTGCGTACTCTTTCATTCTTGCCTTGCTTTCTCTGTCCTTGGTCCTTGCGCATCAGCGTGGGTGGGATTCGTCATGGCTTGCGTAGCAACCTCGTTCTTATGACGTCCCTGAACATTAGAGCTGACGGCCATTCTCCTGACGAGCTGTGGGGTGTGTTCCTATATTCACGTAGCAGTGTGCAGATGGCTTGCATGAACGAGCCATTAGTGATGGAGCATACCTGGAGGGCGCGTTTGAGGTTTCCCATAAATCTCTCCACCATTCAATTGGCTTGCGGCCACAGCGGCGTGATCTTGCGGTGCTGGAAGTCTAGGTGTTCTGCAAACATGGCAAAATCATGTCCACTGAACGGAGGTCCATTGTCCGATTTGACTATGGAAGGGATGCCATAGTCTGCAAATGTCTTGTCTAGGGCTGGTATGACTGCCTGAGCTCTGGTGGAGTGGATAAGATGGACTTCTGGAAAGCGCAACATTTCGTCAATGATTACCAGTGCGTATTTGCCATTTGCTAGGGGTCCAAACATGTCAATGGCTACTTCGTCCCACACCTGCAAAGACATTTCAGAGATTTTTATGGGCTCTGGGAATGTGTGTGAGGCCACTGCCTGACATGCTAGGCATTTTCCTAGTAGTCGCTCCACTCGTTCATCCATTGATGGGAACCACACCTTGGTCCTGAGTTGCTGTTTAGTTGATACAATGCCTCTGTGCCCTGCGTGTGCGATGTCTAATATTTGGTCTTGCAGGGTGGATGGAATTACAATTCTGTTCTCTTTTAGTAACAGACCCTCCGGTGACGTTGACAATGTGTGTCGGATGAGTTTGAAGGTGCGGAAGTGTTGTTCCTTACCTGCGGGTATGTCGTGTTAACCTCTCCGTTTGCTGTGCCACTGGTTCAAACGCAGACACGCCTGTACTGTCTGAAGTAGCTTGTCGTTTTGTGTCGCTTCCAGTCGTTGGGCTGTGGTGACAGACTTGGGGAGTGCACTGCTTACCAGGTAGTTTAGGTATTGATTTGCTTTGTTTGACTGTCGCTCATCTTGGGCTGGAAGTGGATGCCGCGATAGGAAGTCTGCAGGGTTGTTGTCCTTGCCCGGGTGATGGACTATTTTGAAAGAGTACTCCTGTAGCCTCAACCCCCACCTGGCAATGCGTGGTGGCATTTTGGCTGTTGGCTTGCCGTAGATGGTTGTGAGAGCCTGGTGGTCAGTGATTATGGTGAAAGGTCGACCATATAGGAACAGGTGGTAATGTTTGCATGCCCATACTACTGCCAGGCTCTCCTTTTCAGGTTGAGAGTATGCACATTCGGTAGTGGATAGACTGCAGCTTGC
This sequence comes from Ambystoma mexicanum, assembly GCF_040938575.1. Taxonomy (NCBI): domain Eukaryota; kingdom Metazoa; phylum Chordata; class Amphibia; order Caudata; family Ambystomatidae; genus Ambystoma; species Ambystoma mexicanum. The sequence goes on along the minus strand of NC_090923.1, from coordinate 1,450,468,997 downwards.
GTAGGCCACGATTCTTCTCGGGGGAATCTGGGGATGCGCCAGGCTTGGATTGTGCTAGTATTGCTCCCAGTCCCACCAGGCTCGCATCCACCGTTAATTCAGTGTTGAGGTCGGGGTCATAGTATGACATGCATGAAGCTGCTGCAATCTGCTTTTTGATTTCCTGAAAAGCTGCTTCACATGCACTAGACCAGTGGAAGTCGTGATGTTTTCCGGTAAGTAGCCGGAGTGGCGTGCTTACCGACGCAAAATCTTGTACATATCGCGTGCAATAACTCGCCATGCCGAGGAACAAGCGTATTGCAGATACAGAGGTGGGTGTAGGGGTCTCTACTAGCGCTTGAACCTATTCAGGGTCAGGTTTCAGGCCATCTCTCGAGAAAATGTGTCCAAAGAATATCAGGGTGGATTTTCTGATTTCACATTTATCAGGGTTGAGTGTGAGGTGGACGTTTTCCAGAGCCATGCAGACTCTCCTCAGGGTGTCATCATGGCTGTCTTGAGTGGTGACGAATATTAGAATGTCGTCAGAGTAATTTAAACAGTTTGGGACGTGTTTAATTACCTGGTGTATCTCATTTTGAAAGATTTCCGCAGCTGAAGATACCCTGAAGCTGAGTCTTTTATATCTGAACAAGCCAAGGTGTGTTGAGAAGGTGGTGATATACCTTGAGGCAGGGTGTAACTCCAGCTGGTGATAACCCTTGTTTAGGTCTAGTTTTGAAAACACTTTTTCCCCGTGTAGTAAGTGCATCATATCAGTCATTCTTGGGGCAAGGTGACGTTCTCGTTCCATGGCTACATTTGGAGCCCTCATGTCTACGCATATGTGAATGCTGTCCTTGTGGTCCTTCTTGGGTACCGGTAAAATTGGGGATACCCAGGGCGTTGGTCCCGAGGCCGGTTCGATGATGTCCTGCCGCAATAGTGACTGGATTTCGTCTTCAACATGCTTTTGTATGTTGAGAGGTATGCCTCTGTAGTGTTGCGCCGTCTGAGGTACTTGGGGATTAATGTGTAATTTGACTTGTTTTCCTTTAGTTTGCCCAAACCTGTGAAAAGAGCTGGGAACATTTTCTACATCATGTCCTTTGGACTGGCGGTGTATGCTGACATTATCTGGTACATTATTTGAATAAGTCACATCTGGATTGCTGATTTGAAACTTAGAATGCTGCCACCTGGCACTTCGCCTTTTATGACGTAGATTTTAATTTTCTGGCTCTTATCCTTGTATTGACAGTTTGCCGTGAACATCCCTCGACATTTGAGGGGCTTGTTTGATCCATAGGGCTATTTCAGCGTGTAAACTTCTTTCAGCTATTTTTTGTAAGTGAGTAACTTGTAGGTATCATAATTTATTACATTTACGGTTGCCCCTGTGTCAATTGAGAATTCTCTGTTTTGTCCATTTAGTTGTAACAGCAGGGTGGAGCTGTATTCTGTGGCTACGCTGTTGCCGATAGCATGAACATATCCCCTTTTCCGGTCTCCGCTGGATGAAGATGAGTGCGACTCATGTCTCGTGAGACTCGTGTCTCCTGCGAGGGGAGTCATCTAAGTATTGAATCTTTTGTCTGGAATGCCGTCTTTGTGAATCGTGTCTAATTCTGTGATGGCTGGGGTTGTCTCTTGTTTCTTCCCACCGTCTCTCATCCTGTGGTGGTTCACGTGATGTGCTCTGAGACTGACGTCTGGTGGCGGTGGGCGAGTGTCGCATGCGGGGTCTTGGGCTTTCCCGCCTTGAGTTGCGATCTTGCCTCCATGTGTCCCTGCTCGATTCTGCCGGTTGAAAGAAGTTAATATTTCCGCAGACAGACTGAAAATGTTTTTTTCCTCAGCATTTGTCGCAGTTGTGTCCGATGGCCGGGCATGGGCCGACGTGAGGGAATTTGAAACCGCACCTATAGCATTTTTTTTGCTCTATCGAGTCCCTCGTCATTCTGATGGGGCATATGGATGCAGTTGAGGCTGATTGTGTAATCTTGATGTTGCAATCTTGATGTTGCCTAGAGATTCTGTCTGTAGTGCAAGAGCAGATTCAGCTCGTGCTAGTTGCAATATTTTCTTCTAGTGTTCTGCTCTTTTGAAGTAATTTCTTTCTGAATTCATGTGATTCACAGCCGGCGATGGCTTGAGATTTTAATGCTTCATCCATTGAATATCTGTCGAAGTCACAGTATTTTGCTCTTTTCCTTAGTGTCATCACAAAGTTGTCCATGCTTTCACCACTTTCTTGTGTGGATGTATGAAAGATGTGTCGTTCGTAGTCTACGTTTCTCAGTGGTGCGAAGTAGGTGTTTAATGAGTCAATAATACCTTGAAATGTGTCCGTATTGGATTCAGGCATTTCAAACACAATATCTCGTACCACTGGGCCTAGCGAGTGTATTAGAATACCTCTTAAACAGCGTTCTTCCCTCACACCTGATGCATCAATGTAGATGTGTAGCTCCTTGAGCCATCTGATCCATCTGCGGGCCAGGCTGCTGGTGTCTGCCTTGTCAAATGGCTGCATGGCTTGTAGCTGAAGTGATTCTGAGCCTCTTTCTTCCTTAGATGTGGAGTGGCGTGGTGTGGAGCTGGATGCTTGGTTCATGCTTCCGCTGTCAGTGTTGGCCTCAGACATATTTATAACAGTCTAGGTAGGGTAATATAGCTTTGGTGATTGGCTGGTGACTTTGAAGTCCTGTCAGGTGCTGCTGATCTGTATAGTGGTGAGCACAGCTTTGAATCTGCATGTGGGCTTTGCCTGGCAGCTTGAAGCGTCTCTTTGCCTTGTAAAGATCTTTACAACTGCTGCTTTGTAAATAGAGCGTGCACGTGTTTGTTTGTTCCCCTTCTGCGTGTAATACGCGATGCGCGTAGCACGTGTTCCAGCTGGGATTAGCTCCCATAGAGATGTGCCTGCCTGTCACTTGATGGCTTCTTACTTGGAATGCTAGTCGACGTCGCGTGAGCTCTGGGCAACACCGGTGCTGCGATTCGGACGTTCCACGTCGTGCGCACAATCAGGGCAAATGATACGGCTCCTGCTATCCGGACCTCGGAGTAGTTTCAAAATACATTCGTCGCCAATGTTATGTTTGCAATTATGGCGCGCTGCAGTGCAGCATGCAGAATGAGATGATTTCAATAATGCAATGATACTAATAAATCAGTGATTAACGGAGACGGGTATGGTACGTCTGAATGCTTCTTTATTCAGGCGCGAACTGCCTGGCCGGCGGTAACCCTGCCCCCTTAACCACGTAGGTCGCTGCCCACCAACAACTGTAATAAAAGGAGGACTCATCCTCTAACAATATGCATAACAATAGAAGTAGGACATTACACACACTTGCAGGCCTGCATGCAAGGTATGTCCACATACTGGAAAGGGTTTTATAAACTCGACAAAGAGCCAATCAAAGAAACCTAAGGTTTGACGTCATCCAGGCCCAACTCCCACATCATCCGGAGGGGCGGGTCAGTCTCCACCTATCATCTTGGAGCCAGATAACACCAGACCCTTGGACTTTGTCGCTAGTGGAAAACGGATTTCATATCCCCGTTCCTTGCCCCTTTCCCCTCCCCCTGCACAACCATTTTAATCGAATCTTGTTGAGGGTCTGTAGAAAGTGATAACGGTTGATGCTATAGAGATCATCCATCCACAGTCAGTTAAAGGGTCAATACTTCTGCTTCTTTGCCCTTTTGAAGAAGGACAAGCGGGATGGAGGATGATCCTTGATTTATCTGGCTTCAGATTACGATTACCTCCCAGAGCAGAGGCTCAAGATGGTTACATACGGGGCAGATTATGGCATCTTTGTGTAGGGGGATTGGCTGTGTGCACTGGATTTACAAGATGACTGCATGCACATCCAGATATGGAAAGCTCACAGGAGGCTCCCTTTGTATCAATTGAGAACATACACTATCAGTATAAAGTGTTGCCTATCAGACTGAGCTCAGCACCAAGGGTTTTCATCAAGGTTATAGATGTATTTGTCACACATAGGCATCAGAGGGATCCATATATACCTGTACTTAAACGATTGGCTGATCTGTACTGCAACTCATGAGTGAGTAGTTCAGCCGGTGGCGTTGGGCCTCACTGTGGATCAGGAAATATCAACACTTTTCTCCACACAAAGACTATTTGGGATTGCACTCGAGGGTGGGCATACCTCCCACGGAAAGGATCATCAGCATCGGCACTATGTGCAAGCAATATCTTATGAGTGCACCCTTTCCGGGTATAACATTTAGAATGTTTAATGTCACCCTTCCTGTGTTATGGTGTTTCCCAACGCCAGGATGCACATGGGATTTACACAGCTTCACATCACAGCAAATAGGTCATAGAGGGCGCAATCACAGATAGAGCAGGTCCAAGTTGCCAGCTCTTTATGCCCGAATCGTCAATGATAGATGCGGTGAGAGAACATGTCAGGGGGGGAGTTCCCTTGTCTCATCTTCACCCCTATCAGGACACACTCTACATATTTCACATATTTTAGTCTGATGGGTTAGGGAGCCGTCATGGAGTGATGGGACATTCATGGCCTGTGGACCATGGAGGAACGGCGGGAGCATATACACCTCTTACAAATGAAGGCCATATTCCTGGTATTCAACTCCAATTGCAGGGTACTGGTCTACATGGACAATACGACTGCCATGTTTTACTTGAACTAGTAGGGGGCACGAGATCACTGGCCCTGAGTCAGCTAGCCCTACAGTTGTTTGAGTGATGTCACCACCCAGTCACTACACGTTTGACAAGTGAAGAAAATATCATAGCGGAGGCGCTGAGCTGAAGGTCTCATGCCCTACACGAGTGGGAAGAAGTGTTGTTTGGGATTTTTGGAATGTGGGGTGCATCACTGCTTGATCTGTTTGCTAAACAATATAGCAAGAAGTGCCTCTTATATGCGTCCTTGAGGGGACAAGGAGAGACATCACAGGGAAATGCTTTCCTGCTTCTGTGGGCTGGCAGATGGTTTATGCCTTTCAGCCCATTCCCATGCTGATAAAACTAGTGCACAAGCTGAAGCAGACCTGGAACTGCTACCTTAGTCTAATTGCCTCATATTGACCCAAGAGGACATGGCTCTCAGATCTCGAGACACTTATGTGCGTTGCTCCGAGGATGCTACCACTAAGGCCCGATATGCAGCCTCAGAACACTCTCTCACGATCAAATCTTGTTGTGAAGAGACACTTTAATTGTCTTTTGGGGTTATATTCAGGAGCCCTCATGCAACCTGGAACCTGAATGTTGTGCTGGTGGCTCTATTGCAGAAACTCTGAGCCTATGGCCACAACTGACTTATGCTGGGTGAGCCTCAAAACATCATATTTTCTGGTGGTCATTACTCCAGCACGTCGGACCGGCGAAATATAAGGCCTGAGTCTAGAAGAACCCTACATAGTGTTCCATAGAGATAAGTTGGTTTTGAGAGAAGAGACAACTTTTTGGCTGAAAGTAGTCTCGAGCTTCCGCACAAAGAGATATCCTTATCAGTCTTTTCACAGATCCAAATACTGAGGCTGAAAGAACTCTGCACACACTCAATGTGGCTAGGGCTTTGAAGTTCTCCCTGGAAAGGACTAAAATTATGAGAATGATTTAACAACTCTTTATGACTTTATTGAGTCACTATAATGGGAACTGCTGTATTTAAGGCGGTGATCCCGTGTTGGCTAGTTACAGCAGATGACGTAGAGCCCTACACAAGGCAACAGCTCACCTTCTAAAAGCAAAGTCATCATCTACTGCATTTGAGAGACATATTCCCTTAATCAACATTTGCGATGCAGCCATGCTGGCCAAGCCACACTCATTGTGTAAGCATTAGTGGGTCGAGAAACGATTCCACGTTTGGGCAGGCCATCCTGAAGAACCTTTGTGCTTAAAACAAACAATTATTCTTACCAACTGCCCAATTAGTAGGGATGTGTTGGCTCTCCGTTCAGTATGGAAGAAAGTGGACGAGTACGAAAAGGTTACTCATCGTAGTGACAGCTGTACTGTTAGCCCAAAGTCCCCCTTTCCTCTATAATAACCTCTACATCCCCACTATTAAGCTTCCAAGTACGACTAGATAAAGGCACTGAAGGTTGGACGAGGCACATACTGTGCAGAGGCATGGCTGGCCCACCCATGTGAGAAATTTCTAGAAGAAGCTGCTATGCAACAGGCTCTGTACATCCGTATTCCGTGGGGTGTTCCATTAGTATGGAAGAAAGGGGACTCTGGACAAAGAGTAGAGTTTTCACTACAGTCTTTAACTTTTTTGTTCTTGCATCTATACCTACTTATCTACTTATTTTGCTCCCTCTCTCTCTGTCCACCTGGGCGTCTAGAGACTATGCAAAAGACAGCAGTTTGCAGTATAAATCCCAGTAACATAACATAACATACATTCAGTTAACAGGATGTTATGGTAGCAGCGCAAAACAAAATGCCAGAAATGGTTCCTGAAGTAACGGTCTGAACTCTTTAAAATCCGCAGGGAACTTGCCAATCCTGCCACAGTCTCCTCCTCTCCTCCTCCCCCCTCCCAGGCCCTCTGCTCTGCACTGGCCTCCAAAACTGTGGAAAAGACAACAGGTGCAATTCAAAGACAGTCTAGTGAGAATGGCTGCATTCCCTAAATGTTAAATAGACAGTATCGTATCACATCACAAACGGTTCTTTAGGAGAAACGAACTTGCAGGAGATTCAAGGAACCAATGACTTAGGTAAACATACATGGGAAAAGACAGTGTGCTATCTAACCCTATAGGAAGGACATCCTCTCTCTGACGGGGGTGCCTGACCCTAGGTGGTGTGTGGTGTGACGCCTATCTAGTATGGATAGGTAAGGAGGAAACTGTCCCTCGTTTCACCAATTTTGTGGGAAAAACTAAAAAATTCGTAAATGTTTTTAAATCCTCATAAAAGAGCAACCATCAATAGAAAGCACAACTCCTAAGCTGCTGCAAATGACAAAACTGACTATTAGATTGTTGTCAGAACAGCTAGTTAGCTTGCATGGACTTCAAATGGCCGTGGGATTTTTAACTGTTTTTTATTCACCCAAGGCATCTAAATTTTTCACATGCAGAAGTTGTGGGCTCAATATTTAAAAGGTACCCATGTGAGCTGGGAGACTATAAATTACTCGCATAATGTGAGTTAAGCACTAAAATCTTGTTTGGTTGTGTATCCCCCTAATTGTTGCGGATATTTAGATGGTCATGGGAGTCACCATGGTCAAAGAGGTCGACCGGTTTCGATGGTACAGGTGATTCACACCATCTTCTTCAGGACCAAACATTATCTTCTGTGTTAAATCAGTCTTCCAGCCTTGCCTTGAATGGAGGCAAAAAAGGACAGGCTGCTCCGTCTCCTGTGTATGCACAGTGTACAGGTGAGGAAAACAGCGCTGGTTCATGTGCTGCTTCTTAATAATGACAGTGTGTTGCTGTGCTAAGGACAGCAACAAACAGCTGGCAGTGGATGGCCGTCGTTGTGCGAGCCAAATAGGAACCAGTGCGCTAGGAACCAGTGCGCTGTAACGTTCGTAGCGTATTGCAGCTGGTGATACGTTGCTAGTTGGAGAGATCCAAACACTGGTATGGTATCGTGCAGGCTGCCCACTTGAAGACAAGGTTCTTCTCATAAACTCCAAAACTCTGGACATCCTGTCCTCTATGTCAGTTGCCCCCCCTAGCTTCACTCGCCTCCCTTGGTCCCCCCTGTCCCCTACTCTTCTCTTTCTCTATCATTGCACCAGATGAGATCTCTAGTTGTCCGTTCTATGAAAGTCTCCTCTAAACAAGTGCTCCCCTGCTCCTCCAGTCTTGAGCCAAACGCGGTAAACGCAAAATGGTTCATTGAAAAGATGTAAAAATACTATAAAAGTAAACTGCTCCCACCAGTTCGTCCTAGGCACACTTATACAATCACCATAAAATCTGTAGACGGTGTCTAGGGCTATTAAACAAAAGGACCCCTATGCGCGGTACAGCCTGAAGGACGTGTTAGTTTCCCCATAACAGATGAGCAAAAGCCTAGAGGAGCACAGCTGAGGGCTGTGCTCCCTGGAAAAAGTCAGATTAAGTTAGCCAAACACAAGCAAAACGTTTGGGAGGGGGTCCATAAATGGAGGGAAAATTACACCTAAGGGAAATATTTCATAACACTCGCCTCTTCCAGACCAAGGACCGGGGGAATTAATCCACCCCTGGATGGGCTTCCTGTTCAGGTCGACTAAACATTTTGGGCAACCCATCAGCGTTGCTATGTTGGATACCTTGCCTGTGCTCAATGTTGAAGCCAAACCCTTGCAGGCTTATAGACCACCTCAGCAACTTTGGATTCTCTCCCTTCATGTTCATTAGCCACTTTAAGGGTCCCATAGCGGTAGGGCCTTAAGCTTCCTTAGGGCCCAAACGACAGAGAAACATTCTTTCTCTTTAGTGGACCACCTGAGCTCCCTGTCCTTTAGCTGGCGACTAATGAATCCAATGGGGGTGTTCCTTGCCTTTTTCATCTACCTGTCTACCTGTGATAGTACAGCTCCTATCCCAGTGTCAGAGGCATCTGTCTGCACAGAAAATGCATGTTTGTAGTCGGGGGCCCTGAGAACAGGGGCCTGGCACAGGTAGTCTTTTTAGCAATTGAAGGCCTTCTCACACTCCTCAAACCAAGATACCTTCTTGGGGTTCTTCGGAGTAGTGAGAGCAGTCAGAGGGGCAGCCCTTGTACCATATTCTTCCATTAACCTTTGGTAATACCCAGTGAGGCCCTCACTGAGTTTGTGTAGTGGGGGTAGGCCAGTCTTGTACTGCTTGTACTTTACTAGGTAGAGGCTGAATCCTCCCTCCATCTACTTCATGTCCAAGGTAGACCACTGATCCTTGTCCAATCTCGCACTTAGTGGCCTTTATGGTCAAGTGGTCCTTCTGAAGAGCCTTCAACAATATTCCCAGAAGTTTCACATGTTCTTCCCAGGTGGCACTGAAAACTGCTATATCATCCAGATATGCTAAGCAAAATGTATCCAACCCATTTAGTACATGATTTACAAGCCTTTGAAAAGTGGCATGTGCATTCTTTAATCCAAAGGGCACTACCCGGAACTGGTAAAGGCCCTCTGGGGTTGAGAAAGCTGTATTCTCCTTCACATGTTCTACTAGGGCTATTTGCCAATACCCTGCATTGAGGTCAAATATGCTGAGGTACTTGGAGGCACCCAAGGTATCCACCAGCTCATCATTTCTAGGCAGGGGGTGAGCATCTGGTCTGGTGACAGTATTCAGAGCCCTGTAGTCCACACTCTGTTCAGAAGTACCTGCCTTTGGTACCAGAACCACAGGACTGGACCATGGACTAGTGGACGGCTCAATCACCCCAAGGTCCAACAACTTGTTGACCTCGGTTTTTATGTAGGATCTCACCTTGTCTGACATCCTATATCCCCTACTTTTGATAGGTGCACTATCCCCAGTGTCAATGTTGTGTTTGCATGCACCAAGGTGTCAAACCTGGGGTTAGTGAGATCAAGGGGAGAACTGCCTCAGCAAGTTTCTTACTTACTTCCTATTGTTGATTAGGAGTCAGGTAAGGGGCCACTTTGACGCCCTCAATGGAGCCATCTAAGGGGTCCTTTGGAATAGGTCAGGAAGAGGTTCGGATTCCTCCTCTTCAATGTCAGATGCCAAACGTAGTGCAGCTATTTCAACCCTAGGGATGAAAGCCTTCAGCCTATTTAAGTCGAACACTTTGAGGGTTAGACCTGGCCTTCTAAGGTCCACTAAATAGTTTAGATCACCCAGCTGCTCCACAACTGTGTAAGGGCCTGGCCATTTATCCTGTAGGGCTCTAGGCCTTACAGGGTTTATAATCAGGACTTCTTGGCCTGGGGTAAAGCGATTAAGTGAAGCCTTCTGGTCATACCAATGTTTTACCAGAGCTTGACCAGCCTTCAACTTATCACTGGCCTGGGCCACCAGGAGGACCATCCTCTTCCTTAACCCCAGCACATAATCCACTACATTGCTAGTGATTGAAGGAGTAGGGCGCTCCCACCCTTCCTTGACTATGGCCAGTGGTCCCCTTACAGGGTGACCAAAAGAAGCTCAAAGGGACTGAAACCAGCACCCACTTGAGGTACCTCTATGTAGGCAAAGAGTAAGCATGGTAACAGCAGATCCTACCTTTTCCTTTGGGGTTCTTCCAGAGCCCCAATCATGCTGCTGAGAGTCCTATTAAATCTCTCAACTAAGCCATTCGTTTGTGGATGGTAAGCAGATTAACACTTATAAGTGACTCCACACTCTTTCCACATGGCTTGCATGTACTTAGATATGAAGTTGTTGCCTCTGTCAGACATAACTTCCTTAGGGAAGCCAACACTAGTAAACATTCCAAGTAATGATTTAGCAACTGACTTGGCAGCCACTGTCTTCAATGGGATGGCTCCAGGATATCTGGTGGCATGGTCAACCAGCACCAAAATAACCAATTTCCAGAGGATGTCTGAGGATCAAGGGGACCAACAATGTTGATCTCTACCCTCTCAAGTGGCACCCCCACCACAGGAAGTGGCACCAATGGAGCCTGGATTGTTAAACAACTTTTACCAGAAATCTGGCAAGTGGCACAACTCCTACAATGGCCTTCTACCTGGACCCCCATCCTGGGCAAGTAGAATTGCATGGATAGCCTCTGCTTGGCTCTCCTGATCCCAAGGTGACCAGCTAGAGGAACTTAATGAGCCAGTTGTAGGAGGAAGGGTCTTACCTGAAGGGAAACCACCAACCTCCTATTGTCACTTTCAGTAGACTGTGTGGGCTCACTGTATAGGAGCCCACCTTCCCAATACATCCTATGTTTCACAGGAGGTTCACCTCCAGGGTGGGAATAGGCCTGTCTCCTTAGGCCTTCTAAAGATGGCCACTCAGGTTGGGCCTTACTAAACTCTTCAACTCTTCCCTATCAGGACCACCTTCAACTAATACACTTTGGAGTTCAGGATGGTCATGTGGGTTGAGAATTTCAGGCAGCACCTCTTCCTCGTCGGGTTCAGGTGCTTTACCAACTACCTCCACCTCAGTGGTAGGTGAGTTAGGGGGAATATTCTCTTTCCCTCTTCTGTGTTTCTTGACTCCATTAGCCTTGGGTTTCCCCTTTGGCTTAGCCTTGGACCTGGCCAGGTCAGCCTTTGTTTATGACCTTGTGTATGGTCCTTCTGTGTCCCCCTGACACCTAAGTCTCTGCGGTCATTCCCCAGCAGAACCTTTCCAGGGACTTGCCTCTGTACATTCACAGGTATCCTTACTACTGTACCATTAATGGTTAGATTTACAGGCATTACTGGCAACTTGAGGGGAGAGGGCCAACAGCTAACTTGGTGGGCATCAAGGGTGCTCTGGCAAGCTCTTCTTGGTTTACCAAAGTGGAATCCACCACAGTTCTGCTGGCCCCACTATCCCTAAGGGCAGGCGTGTTGACTCCATTGATTAGAACGCTGTCTTTAAAATAGTGCTTGGTATTATCACGTAGTCCTCTGAAACTCTAGGCTCCCAGGAACCAAGGAATACTAAGACTACTTCAGACTCTATCCCACTGGGGAAGGAGTCTGAAGAGAAGGATGCCCCTGTGACAATTTTGTCTTCCTCATACGAGAGGAAGGCCAGATTCACAGAGTGGATCCCCAAGGTTTTGACCTTACATCTGGGGTTCCCTTCACATGGTCACTTGCTCCACAAGCCACACAAGATCCACTGGGTCTTGGGACATAGGGAGGCTAACTGTAACCAGAGCTATGCTTGGGCGGATGACTCCCACTACCCTGAACATTCTCATGGGACTTACCCTTCTTAGACATTTTGTGGCTATTATGGGAGGAAGAGTTATCAGTATCCCCACCCTCTTTATCTTTGTGCTCCCCCTCTCCTGCTTACAAGAAGCAGGCTGGTCCTTATGGGGCACTCTGTGTGACACCCTGTGTGACACCCATACATCTGCTGCAATGGCTAACTTCTTTGGATCTATCTCCTTAGAATCAGCCAAGTGCTGCTTAATCTCAGGGGAACAAGAAACAAACATATTTTCAAGCATGACTAAACAAATCATACCCTCAAGGATGGTGATCTTGTAACCTTCCACCCAACCAGTCAAGTGTTTTAAGGAATCAGTCACATACGAAACCCAATTATTACCTTCTTTCCTTTTGTAATCTCTGAATCTTTTCAAGTATTGGCCAGGAGTCTTCCCAAACTTCAAGACCACAGTTTACTTTAATTTTGCAAAGTCTTTTCTGTCAGCTTTTGACATTTCCATAATGGCACTGCAGCCAGAATGGGGTAGTCGACTGAGCAACCATGCAATCGTATCAGCATCCACAACTTCTTGCACTTTACATGCGTACTCCAGTGCAGTCAACCGGTCCATGGTGTCATTCTTGTCATCTCCCCTTACCCGCCCACTCAATGAACACCTAACCTCCAATGTCTTTGACTCATGGCTCAACACCTCATTAATCCCGCTTACCCCCTCTTGCAAACCATCAGCTCGCCATGGCCCTTTTCCTAGTTGGTTCACACCAGAACTGAAGACCACTAAACAACTATATAAATCCCTAGAAGGCAAATGGCGGAAAGACAAAACCGCCCTGAGCAGATCCACTTTGGCCCGGCACCATCGCCACTACAAAGCCGAAATCCGGAAAGCTAAAAAAGGCCATTACAACTCCTGAATCCTAAACTGTAAAAACCCCATCAAAGAACTCCACAAAATCATCTCTGAATTCACCAAACCATCATGTACCACCACCCAACCGACCCCCTCACAATCACTCTGCGACTCACTCTCTCTCCACTTCTACACCACTGCTCTCGAAAGAACCTCTTTAACCAACAAACTAGCCCTCTTACACCCACCACGCAATCTACCCACCCTACCTGCCATCCCACCGCCTGCAACTGCTTCCCACCTGACTTTCGACTCCTTCACTCCAATATCAACTGACCAATTTCTCAAACATCTCTCTGCCCGCAAACCATCCCGCTCCCCGCTGGACCCCTGCCCAGCCACAACCCAAAGAAATATTTGCATCTACCTGCGCAGGAGAACACGCAAGAACCATCATAAATGACTCCCTCTCCTCGGGAATCTTTCCCGATGCGTTCAAAACTGCTCAAGTCAAACCTCTTCTAAAAAAACCTTCCTTCGACCCTCTTGAGCCCAAAAACTACTGCCCCATCTCAGACAACAGGTTCCTTCCCAAACTCATTGACCGTACCGCCTACTCCCAACTAAATGCCTTTGTCGAAGCCAACAATCTCCTAGACCCCGCTCAATCAGGTTTCAGAGCCCGACACAGAACCGAAACCACCCTAACCTGAATCTGGGATGACCTTAAAAACACTGCAGATTCTGCTGGATGAGCCACATTAATCCTTCTTGACCTATCCGCCGCCTTCGACACAATCAACCACCTAATCCTCGTCGACCACCTCCACTCCCTGGGAATCCGTGGAAATGCTCTCAAATGGATTGCATCCTTCCTCAACAATAGGAACCAAATACCCCTACTCTCCACCTATGCTACCCACGCCCGACCAGTCAACACTGGAGTTCCACAAGGAGCATGCCTATCAGCCCTCCTGTTAAACCTCTATATGTCAACCCTTCCACGAATAATCCGCTCGCACAATATCCTGTGCTACAACTATGCCGATGACACACAACTAATCCTAAAACTCCTTAATTCAAAACCCAACTGCCAACCCAACCTCGCCACCTGCCTCCTTGACATAGATCATTGGATGACCACAAACCACCTCTAGCTAAACCTCCAAAACCGAAATCATGGTATGTGGCAACACCGAACTTCTTCCGCACCCGCTACCCTGGCCATCTGCCATGGGCAATTCCTCGACACCCTCACACTCAGTAAAAAACCTTGGATGCACCCTAGACTCTGACCTAACCCTCTCGCTCCAAGTTAACAACATCTCTAAGTCCTGCCACTACCACCTCAAACCTCTTAGGCCCATTTTTCCATACCTCTCCTTTCCCAACAGACTCTCCGTGGTCCAATCAATTGTTATGTCAAGACTGGACTATGCTAACCCCCTCTACCTCGGAGTCCATGCGTACCACCTGACTAAACTACAAAGAGCACAAAACGCTCCAGCCAAACTGCTACTAGCACTTGGCCCAAGAGATCACATCTCCCCAGCTCTCAAAACTCTGGACTGGCTTCCGGTTGCCCGAAGGGTGACCTTCAAAACCTTATGCATCTCTCACCGAGCAATGCATAAAACCGGACCTCAATATCTTCAAGACAAACCAAAACCCTACCATCCTCCACGCACTCTTAGATCAAGCTCTGCCGGCCTCCTAGTTATACCAGAAACCAACTCAGTCAGGTTAGGTGGATCATCATTCTCAGCCCTGGCCCCCTCTCTGTGGAACGCACTTCCACCCCACATCCCACTCACTGAGGACCTCATGTATTTCTGAAAATTACTGAAAAAGTGGCTCTTCCCCTAAAATCGACTCTTAATTCAAACAAGATAACAGCAACAAAGACTTTAGCCCAAGGTTGCTATATCAAACATAACAATCCAGCATCGAGACCCGAGCGAGAAAAATAGAAAACCAAAACTGCTAATGTAAATTAAAATGGATAAACTGAATAGAACGAGTGAAGTGGATGAAAGGAATGAAGTGGGTGAAAGGAATTAAGTGGATGAGAGGAATGAAGTAGATACAGTGGGTGAAATGGATGCTGCGGATGAAATGGATGCAGCGGATGAAACGGATGTAGCGGACAAATCAGATGCAGTAGGTGTAACGGATGAAGTGGTTGGTAGAGATGTAGCATATGGAATGGATAAAGTGGACGGAACGGAATGAAGTAGACGGAACGGATGAAGTAGACGGAACGGATGAAGTGGATGGAACAGATGAAGTGGATTAAACGGATGAAGTGGATTGAACGGATGAAGTGGATGGAATGGATGAAGTGGATGGATTCGATGATGTGGATGGATCGGATGGAATGGCTAGATCGGACGGAGTGGATCGATCAAATGGAGCGCATACAGCGGATAGAACACATGGAGTGGATGGAACGGATAGAGTGGATGAACGGATAGAGTGGATGGAACAAATAGAGTGGATGGAACAAACAGAGAGTGGATGGAAGGGAGGGTGTCGATGGAACAGTCGGAGTGGATGGAACGGATGAAGTACATGGATCTGATGGAGTGCTTGGAACAGATAGAACGGATGTGTGGATGGAAAGGCTGGAGTGGATGGAAAGGATGGAGTGCATGAAATGGATGGAGTGCATGAAACGGATGGAGTGCATGAAACGGATGGAGTGCATGGAACGGATAGAGTGCATGGAACGGATAGAGTGCATGGAACGGATAGAGTGCATGGAACGGATAGAGTGCATGGAACGATAGAGTGCATGGAATGATAGAGTGCATGGAATGATAGAGTGCATGGAATGGATGGAACGAATGGAATGGATGGAACGAATGGAGTGGATGAAACGGATGGAGTGCATGGAACATATATGGTGCGTGGGACGGATATGGTGCATGGGACGGACGAAGTGCGTGGGACGGATGTAGCGGGTGGAACAGATGTAGCGGATGGAACGGATGAAGCAGATGGAACGGACGAAGCAGATGGAACGGACGAAGCAGGCGGAACGGACGAAGCAGGCGGAACGGACGAAGCAGACGGAACGGACGAAGCAGATGGAACGGATGAAGTAGTTGCAACGGATGAAGTAGTTGCAACGCATGAAGTCGATGGATCGGGTGAAGTGGATGGATCGGATGGAGTGGTTGGATTTGGACGGAGTGGATGGATCAAATGGAACGCATGGAGCGGATAGAACGCATGGAGTAAATGTAACTGATAGAGTAGATGGAACGGACAGAGTGGACGAAACGGACAGAGTGGACTGAACAGACAGAGTGGGTGGAACGGACGGAGTGGATGGGACGGACAGAGTCGACGGAACGGTTGGAGTGGATGAAACGGACGAAGTGCATGGTGCAGAGGGAATGCATGGAACAAATAGAATGGATGGAGTGCATGGGACGGATGAAGTGCATGGGACGGATGGAGTGCGTGGGACGGATGGAGTGGATGGAACGGATAAAGTAGGTGGAACGGATGGAGTCGACTAAACGGACGAAGTGCATGGATCAGATGGAATGCATGGAACTGATAGAACGGATAGAGTGCATAGAACTGAGGGAGTACATGCAACGGATGGAGTGCATAGAATGGAGAGTGTGCATGGAATGGTTGGAGTGCATGGAATGGTTGCAGTGCATGGAACGGTTACAGCGGATGGAACAGATGGAGTGCATGGAACATATGGATTGCATGGAACAGATGGAGCACATGGAATGATAGGAGCGAATGGAGTGGATGGAATCGGATGGAGTAGATGTTACAGATAGAACAGATGGAGTGCATACAATAGAGGGAGTACATGGAACAGATGGCGTGCATGGAACAGATAGAGTGCATAGAACAGATGGAGTGCATAGAATGGATAAAGTGCATGGAACGGATGGAGTAGATGGAACGGATGAAGTAGATGGAACAGATAGAGTGGATGGAATGGATGGAGTGGATGGGACGGACAGAGTCGACTGAACGGTTGGAGTGGATGAAACGGACGAAGTGCATGGAGCAGAGGGAATGCATGGAACAAATAGAACGGATGTAGTGCATAGAACGGAAGTAGTACATGAAACAGATGGAGTGCATGGGACGGATGATGTGGGTGGAACGGATGATGTGAGTGGAGCGGATGATGTGGGTGGAACGGACGAAGTGGGTGGAACAGATGAAGTGCATGGATCAGATGTAATGCATGGAACTGATAGAACGGATGGAGTGCATAGAAGTGAGGGAGTACATGCAACGGATGGAGTGCATGGAATGGACAGTGTACAAGAATGGTTGGAGGGCATGGAATGGTTGGAGTGCATGAAATGGTTGGAGTGCACGGAACGGATGGAGTGCACAGAACAAATGGAGTGCACGGAACGGATGGAGTGCACGGAAGGACAGAGTAGAGGGAACGAATGGAATGGACAGAACGGTTACAGCTGATGGAACAGATGGAGCGCATGGAATGATAGGAACGAATGGAGTGGATGGAACGGATGGAGTGGATGGAATCGGATGGAGTGGATGTTACGGATAGAACGGATGGAGTGCATAAAATGGAGGGAGTACATGGAACGGATGGAGTGCATGGGACGGATGGAGTGCATGGGACGGATGGAGTGCATGGGACGGATGGAGAAGATGGAGCAGATGGAACGGATGGAGTGGATGGAACGTACGGAGTGGGCAGAACGGACAGAGTAGGCAGAATCGGATGGAGATGGCGGAACAGTTTATGTAGATGAACGATCAAATGATGAAATGAATGGAATGACAACTAAACCAAATGAAGAACCAGGCAAAATGTATGAACAGACGAAGCCGACTGAACGGACAGACTGAATAAAACAGATAGAATAAATGCTTCAGATGTACGCTCGATCTCAAGCACCTTACTGAAAACCACCATATCACATCACCATGCTTACTCTCTCCTATAGACCACCACTCAACTGGAACACAGTGATACTATGACACATTCCGTATAGCTGTTCTCATACTAACACCCGCCACATACTCCTCATCATCCTAATTAAACATAGCTGGCCCAGCACACCCGCTAGCCTATGCGTCTCCTCAGGCCTAACGCAACCAGAAATCAGTCTGGGTATCACCCTGCCAGAAAGAACACATACTCCTGATCTCCCAACCACCACACCTACCGCTAAGAAGCAGCTATCATACGAGTGCCACACAAGCTGCACACATATCTGGTGCTCCCACGCACCTTATGACTCTCTCCCTCTCTCTCTCTACTGACTTGAACTACGGTTCACGAGGGCATTCAACCTACCAGCGCCTTAAGATCATACCAATGATACATAAGGCGCCATATAAATGCAAAATAACATAACATAACATTACATACATACTAAGCAGATCTTTAGGAAATCTAGGATGAGAGGAGGAGCCAGACCTGTTACCAGATCCTCTAGAGGAGCAATTGGCATCTTGTAACTTGGCAAGCTCCAATAGGTGATCCCCGTCCCTCTGTCTGGCCGCTTTCTCCAGTTCTGGCTTAGCCATGCGAAATTCAAACGCCTTCTGCTTAAACAGCAGCTCTTGTCTCTTGAATTCCAGCATGGCCTCGGCCTCAGAGCCAGCGAAACAAACATGGGACTCTACATCATTCCCATCATCATCAGTCTCCTCTAGGAAGGCAGCAACAGTCCTTTCAGCACTGTTACTCAGAGCGGCCCCAGAGACTTCTGCGCCGTCATAAGAGGGTAAAGCTGTGATTTGTCTTTCCTGCCATTCCATGGTCTTCTGGATCATTTCAGCTTTTGTGCCAGAGGCTGACACGCTTCTCTCTGCACAGATCTTCCTGTCCTCAGGCCAACCTCCTTCTCTTTGACCGGATCCTGCCATCCCTCATTAACTTTCTTCCTTCTCGTGCCTCTCCCCCTAGCACTCCCTCTGTCACCCCTCTCTGACAAAAGTACCATGCCCCTGTTCTCCACCTCAGAAAACCTTCAAAGGCAGAGACTTACGCCCACCTGGGAATAGCTAGGGAGCGCAGGCTAGCCCAGTGAAGGTGAGTATCTTTTTAGGGATTCCCGTGCATAAAGAACAATGGCTGTGCCCGGGGGCCACCGGTAAGTGATGCAAGTACTCATCGATCCTCGACACAGTCTGGGCCAAACTTTTCCGTTCTAAGCCTGGTCACTTGTAGGTTTAGCCCCTGCAGTTACATGTCGCTCTGGCTCTCAGCAGCTGCGGGACGGGACGATCGTCCGTGGCAGGACAGTAGCCTTTTCTCAGCTCTCAGTGAAAAAAAGAGGACAGTTCCAGTGCAGCACGTCTCCAGGCTGAGGGGGACAAGGCTTCTGCAGTGACCGTCACCATAGCAGGGTGACACAGGGACCGCAAATGCTCACAGCATGGTGCACTCTGTTAAATCGCGACCTAGCAGAGCTAGGACATTGACATTTGGCAGGCCCAGGACCACAAGTTGGCGATTCCTTAAGTCTCGAGTGTCAACTCAGGACGGTGGTGCTCCTAAGCGATACCGTGGGTTCGAGGTGGTCAGTTTGCTGGATGGCCCAGGAACACTTCTGATGAGGCTCTTTGGGAGGGTAATCAGGAAGTGCCCAGAGTAGTTGTTCCCACTACTCCCACTGGTTGACGCGCCCCCTTGTAGGCCTTCAATGATCGATGCAAAAACAGGGGTCTGACAGGACAGCAGCGGGTTTAGGGTGCCAAACCTTCAGCAAACCTTCCAGCACGTCTCTGACATTCCAGGGGTCTGCTTTAGCATTTCAGGAAACTTGTCTCCTCTGTAGTTCAGTATGAACTTCAGGTGATCGACCTGGAATGAATGCAGAGCCCTTTCTCTTATCCAAGTTCCGTTTTGTGCTCAAATCTGGGATAACCAATCGAAGATCTGCTCTCTTGAATGCACGCCAGAAGTGGACCAATCACGGTCCATGGTGGTCCTAGTCATTCAGGCATACGAGACATACTGACACCAGTAGTGTGGATTGGGACCATAGAGTCCCAATCCTCTTCCTGGGCACTAGCACACATGACAGTTGTGGTTTTCGTGGGAGGCTGCATGGCCAAATAAGGAGTTCCCGGGGGCGGCTCGACCTGGGGGAAGGCAAAGGGACAAAATGGCCATAGGACATAACAAAAGACATCGTGGCATGGCCATTTTTGGCACTGGCCACAGTCTTGAGCCAAACGGAGTAAACGCAATATGCTTAATTTAAAAAAAGTAAAAATACGATAAAAGTAAACTGCTGCCACCAGTTTGTCCCAGACACACTTGTGCAAACACCAAAAAATCCTTAGAGGGTGGCAAGGGCCATAAAACAAAAGGACCTCTATGTGTGGTACTGTAAGGTACTTGGCACATAGATAAAAAGTTACCAAGAAATAGCAAAATAGTCACAGAGTAAGGGAAACATAGTTTCCCAGTACTGCCAGCCCGAAGGACGTGTCAGTTTCCCCATAACAGATGAGCAAAAGCCCAGAGGAGCGCAGCTGAGGGCTCCCTGGAAAAAGTCACGTTAGGTAAGTCAAACAAAAGCAAATGGTTTGGGGGTACATAAATGGAGGGAAAATTGCTCCTAAGCGAACTCTTTCCTAACAGCCCTCTTGGCTTCCTTCCATTGCTCCAACGTCATCATTAATGTCTATCCTAATGGCACAATCTTGGTACAGGGCCCTCAGCCCAATCCCTCCTGTTCGATAGGCGTCTCCCACATCTTATCAACTTCCTTCCTTTTCCTGCTACTCCTACTAGCACCTCTTTGGCTCCTCTGCTACCCTTGCTTCCACCTCTGCCCACTCTCTGGCCCCTCTTCCACTTCTGCCGGGTGCTCCGCAAGCCTGTACCCCACCCCAGAAGTCTTTCAAATGTGGCAACCTGCTCCACGTCAATACTCTTAACTCTCGCTCTACTGTCAAACACTCCTCTGACATCGGTCACCTCCTTGAAGAACTTGACCTGGATGTCCTCACTCTCACCGAGACATGGTTCACGGACAGCTCTGTCACAGGTTTTGACACTCTGCTCCCTGACGGCTACAAGATCCTCTCTGAGCCCAGAACCAACTGACCCAGAGGTGGAGTAGCTCTGATCTTTCTCGAGTAGCTCCCTGCTTCTGTCATTCCTACGCAGGCCTACACCTCCTTTGAATGCCTGGACTGCAGGCTCTCTATCTCTGCTGGCTTCTCTCTTACTATGGCCACTATCTACAGGCCTCCTGGCCAGGTGGCCCTATTCCTCTGAGTGGGCCGAACTCTCCTCTTCTCTCCTTGCCTCTACTTCTCAATTTCTCATCCTCAGTGACCTCAACATCCTCCTGGATGCTTCTAATTCCTCCTCTGGGCTTTTCCACAACCTCTGCAACACTCTCGTTATTCATTCTGCCCTCTGGTCCGACACACTCTGCCGAACCTACTTTGGAGGCTCTCATCTCCTCATACATCCACCTCTCTAACCCTCTAACCACTCCTCTCTCTTGGACTGACCACTTTCTGCTCTCCTCTTATCTGAAACTCTCTATCCCTCAGGCAAATCCCCCTCCCCAGCATTGCCACGTAGCTTCTCGGTCATTCGGCCCATGAAGCGTGTGTCAGTGGATGTGTTTGCCTCTACTTTCTCTGCTCCTCCTACTCCCGCAGCTGACTCACACCCTGACACAGCCCTCTCTAATCTGCATCTTTCTATTTCCAACACCCTGGACATCCTTGCCCCTGTCATGAGAATCTGCCTGAAGCCTACCTCCAAGTCCAACTCTTGGTATGATTCTGAACTTGCAGTCCTGAAATGCAAGTACAGGGTGGCTGAGAGGAAGTGGTGGAGGGCTTCGGGTGCACCCTCTGACAAACTGGCCTGCCTCCTGCTCCAAAGGCAATACAGACGCTCTTTTCTGTCTAAGAAGATAGTACACATGCAAGCCTGCGTCTCTGCGGCCTCTAACTACACGGCCAAACTCTTTAAAATCTGCAATGAACTGACCAATCCTGTTGCAGTTTCTACTTCTCCTGTTTCCTCCTAGGCCCTCTGTACAGCTCTGGCCTCTCACTTCTCCACAAAAGCTCAGGACATCCTGTCCTCTATCTCCACTTCCTCTTCCTCTCTTAGTCCTCCTTTGGCCATGTCTTCCCTCTCCTCCTCCTTTCTCCTCTTTCTCTCAGACAACACCTGACAAGGTTTCTAGACAAGTCCGATCTATGAAAGTGTCATCCAAACATGTGTTCCCCTGCTCCTCCAGAACCATCAAGGAACAGATTGACACCGTCGCACCAGCCTTGGCTGATTTCTGCAATCACTCTTTCGCCACAGGAACTTCCCCTCTGCCCTTAAGCATTCCCTTGTGCACCCCCTCCTCAAGAAGCTGTCTTCTGATCCTACCAGCTTGTTAATTACACTTTGAAAACCTCTTAGGAAAAATGTGATTCATGTGGCATTCTCATATCAGATGCATGAAGGTCACAGTCAAGCAGTGAAGAAGAATACAATTTGTGTGGAAATCTTAAATTTTATTAACCTGAGTCTGTCGTCAGTGGCAAATTCCTCGGGTGCTTGTAAAGCTTTCAACAACTTATCTTTTTCCCAGTTTTTTAATATCTATTTCCCATATGGATCTAAGGTTACTCAGTGGGATCATGGCGTTGTTCAGAATCAGTTTGCACATAGTAGAAATAGGCTTCATACTAATTTTGCTTAAAACCACAGTTCTTCTCATCAGCAAACGTTTCCAGTAGACTCTGAATTGTACCTGGTCGGCATTGTTACCACCTCAAGTGGTTGATGGTATGACGCACTCCAGAAAGTGACACTTCACTCGAAAGTCCCGGATCTGACGTATAATAGACTTTCCCCACAAGAGCGCGGCCTGCAGGATAATAATGTACCTGACAGGCTAGGGGCTTGAGTGAAAAGGTAGGGGTAGGAGCAACAGAGCTAAGGAAACAAAACAACAATAACAGTAGTCAAATAGCAGCCCGACAGATATGCCTTCACCTCACAACCACCCACAGTTACCCACTCTTACCTGCTGATAAGAGAAGAAAGCCAGAGCCCTACTTGGTGCCAATATAATGTGAAAGAATAGTTGAACCTTTGTTGTTGGATCAGAAAATCCAAAATTCCAAAATCCAAAGTCCAAAGAAAACCACCTAACCCGAACGGCACGAGGGCGCAAAGTAAAGCACAGTCCAAATTAATCCAGTGTTGACCAGCAAAGCGTCCACATAGAACATAAAGGGAGACCAATGGTGAGATGCAGGGACGCGTCCAGGGACTCACTCTCCAGAGTAGTGTTCCCCAATGTAGCAGCAGGGCGTCCTGAAAGGGGCTGCAGGAGTAAATAAAAAAAAACTTAATGAGAGTGGCAGGGGAGGCAAAAATAAAGGAAACTGACCAAGGAATGGAAGGCACAGGGAAAGGTAATCAGACGTGTGTCAAGCGCAATGTTGACACGCAGAGCAAAAACAGGAAGCCAATAACAACAATACAGAAGGGCTGAGCAGGGAGAATAACGTGAATGCAAGTCCAGGCGTCCAGTAACCAAGGGAAGCAAAAGCGGGGACCAAGCGTCGGATCAGAAAAGGGCAATCCAAAATAGCAGAAGTCTGTGTGAGCGAGCCGGGTCAATTGCCAGTATCACACCAAGAAAAACAGAAAACACACTCAGGAACTAAGTGTCAGGAACTCAGTTAAGGAGCACCCGACCGCAGTTGAAACCACATTAAATAGTTGATCAATGCGACAATGCGAAAAGGCATGTTACGTGCGCATCACGTGATCGCTATGGGCAGGGTATGCCGGGAAATGTAGTCCGAGCAGGACCGCGGGTCGTGTGGCGCTGGGAAAGGCGCCAGGGAAGCTTCCAGGTGAGGAGAGGCCTAATCGGATGCTGCTTTGCAGGGGACCAAGGTGTGACAGTACCCCCCGCAAAGGGCACCATCCCGTAGTATCACGCAAGCGCTCCAACCAGAAAGCGCGCAAGAGTCGAGGAGCATGCAGGTTGGAGGCCGGTTCCCAAGTCCTGTCCTCAGGGCCATACCCTTTCCATTAAATAAGGTAAGAACGTACCCCGCGACATAGCCAGGTATCCAATAAAGCACGCACCTCATACTCGTCCTCCCCCTGCACAGAGATCGGAGCTGGGGCAACAGGAAGCTGGTTGCCCGGGCACAAAAGGACGGAGCAGGCAGACATGAAACACTGGATGTACCCGCCAATGGGACGGAATGTCCAAGCGGACAGCAACTGGATTGAGGCAGTGCAGTATTTCAAAAGGACCCACAAAGCAGGGTAGTAGTTTCTGTTTTCACCGAATGGCGAGATGTTTCGTAGAAGGCCATACGCGATCACCACGGGCATAGGAAGGAGCCAGTGAACGGCGCTTGTCTGCATGCCTTTTTGTTTGAGATTGCGCAGCCTGAAGATGACAGACAACTGCATTACGTATGGCAACAAGCGAGTCTCTTGCGTACTTGGCTGCAGGAACCTGGTCCAAGGGAGGGAGAACAGGTGGAAGCGCCCTTGGATGTAGACCGTACAGAGCATAGAATGGAGAACAACCCACTGACGAATGTCGGGAGTTGTTATATGCGAATTCAGCGGCCCCCAAAACGAACAACCAGTTTGTTTGATGTTGTGGGCACAGACAGCGGAGGTATTGTTCAATGGTGGCGTTAGTACGCCCGGTCTGCCCATCGGTTTGCGGATGATAAGCCGAGGATAGCCTAGCATGAATAACCAGTGTACTGGTTAGGGCATGCCAAAAACGCAACGTGAACTGTGAACCACGGTCAGACACCATTACTGTAGGAAGCCCGAAGAACCGTACTACTTGATCAAAAAATAGGATTGCCAACTGAGGGGCCGTTGGTATGCCAGGACATGGTATGAATCGTGCCATTTTCGTGAAGGTGTCAACTACCACAAGTATGGCCGACATGCCCTTGACCAAGGGAAGTTCCACCACGAAGTCCAGGGTGACCATATACCAAGGATGTGGAGGTAAAGGCATATTCCTCAGAAGACCCACGGGTTTCCCCGGTTGTCGTTTGCATTGTGTACATGTAGCACACATGGAGACGTATTGGTCAGTATCCTTTTTCATTGCGGGCCACCAACACCAACGGTGCAATAATTCGTATGTTTTGGTTTGACCAGGGTGTGCTGCCAACAGGGAGTCATGTGACCATTCAAGAGCCTTCCTCCTAATCCTATTGTCCAGGAGGTACAGTAGTCCATGGACATAGGGAAGACCTGAGACAAGCGTAGCACCCAAACCGTCAAGAGACGAGGCGTGATCTTTGGCCCATTGCCGTACCCAGTCTAAAAGTGACAAAGAAACTGAACACACACACACCACTGAACCAGAGGGCAGAATCAACGTTGTTCGTTTTTGGGCATCAAGATCGGTGCCTATACGGGATAAGGCATCAGCCTTTCCATGTAGAGGGCCAGGGCGGTAGGTAACTGTAAAGTCAAACAACGTAAAAAACAGATGCCAACGTATTTGTCGGGCGTTGGTGCATTTTGCATGGGACAGGCTTGAAGATTCCGATGATCGGTGTATACGGTTACCGGGTGTCTTGCCCCCAGGAGATGATGCCTCCACTCCTTAAACGCCGCTTTGATGGCCAGTAGTTCTCTCTCCATTATAGTGTAATTACATTTGGCTGGCGACAATGTCCTAGAAAAGTAAGCCACCGGGTGTAACCGCTGCGTAGAGGGACAGATCTGTGAAAGGATAGCCCCCACTACAATAGCAGAGGCATCAGCTTCCACTATGAATGGAAGAGACAGAGAGGGATGCTGCAGAACAGGAGCGGTAGTAAATGCCTCCTTCAGGGCTTGGAAGGCAGATTGTGCTTCGGAATTTCCGAGGAATGGTACATTGGGGCTGGTAAGACATGTGAGTGGGGCCACAATCTCAGAAAATGACACAATGAAGTGTCTATAAAAATTTGAAAACCCAAGAAAGACTGTAGCGCTTTCACTGAGGTTGGAACAGGCCAGTCCAATACCGCCTGGACCTTGGAAGCACATTGGTGCATCCCTTTGGCAGATATTTGAAAACCAAGAAACTCGACTGAGGAGGCATGGAAGAGACATTTCTCCAGCTTTGCTTACAAGGAGTGCTCACAGAGGCGTTGTAGAACAGAACAAACATGTTGGACGTGCTATTGGGGTGAATCCGAGAAAATCAGGATATCATTCAGCTATATCAATATATATCACTACATAACAATCGAGCATGTCCCTGAATATATCATTGACTAAATGTTGAAAGGTGGCTGGGGCGTTACAAAGCCCAAAGGGCATAACGCAGTATTCATAGAGCCCAAATTTAGTTTTGAAAGCGGTTTTTCACTCATCCCCGCTTCTCATTCTCACTAGATTGTACGCCCCCCCTCAAATCGAGCTTGGTAAAGATGGTGGATGAAGTCAGTTTGTCTAGTAGATCTGATATGAGGGGTAATGGGTATTGATTTTTAATTGTGACCTTGTTAAGGGCTCTATAATCCACACAAGGACGTAGGTCTCCTTCCTTCTTTGGTACAAAGAAGATTTCGGAGGCTGCAGGGGACCGAGAGAGTCGTATGTGTCCCAAGCGTAATGCTCTGAGGTAGGGTTTCACAGGTGGCAATGATTGATTGATTGATTTATTTATTATAAAGCGCTTTACACCAAGGCGCTGTACAATGGAACAACAAAATACAGAGTAATAACAACAACAAATAACAGTGTGAGCATAGTGGCAACTTGAATCATTCAACAACAAAACAGCGCAAAGAGCAATTTACTAAGAGGGGGGAGAAGTGGAGTGCGAACAGGGGAGTGAAGGGAAGGGCAGGGAAGGATTGAGTGAGAGTAGAAGGAAGGGAGAGAGAGTGTAAAATAGAAAAGGGGAAGGTGGAAAGGGAGGGGAGGGATTAGAAGAGGGGAAAGACGGGGGAGTAGAGAGGGCAGGGGGGGCTTCAAGGTGGGGAATGGAGGAGGAAGGATTTAAGGGAAGTGCAAAATGAGATGAGGGTAGTGGAAGAGCGGATTGAGAGGGGGAGAGAGTTCCAATGCAGAGGAGCAAGAAGTTGGAAAGAGCGGAACCGGGAGGAAGCGCAAGGGGAAGGAGGTACAGAGAGCAGGAAGTGGTCAGCAGACGGAAGGGAGAGAGAGGGGGAGTAGAAGGAGAGAAGGGAGGAGAGATAAGGGGGGGCAAGACCGTGAAGGGATTTGAAAACAAGGCAGAGAAAGCGGAATTTTAGTTGTAGGTGGAAAGGTAGCCAGCCTAGTCGAGAGAGCGAAGAGGAAATGGAGTCGCCAGAGGTAAGGAGACAGAGAGTTCGAATGGCAGAGTGGTATATAGATTTAAGAGGGGCAAGCTGAGATGAGGGAAGACCGAAAAGTATAGAGGAGCAGTAGAAGAGGCGGGAAAAGATGAGTGAGCAGATTAGGAGCTTGGTAGCATGAAATGTGAGGGAGGGACGGATTTTGCGAATATTGTAAAGGTGGTATCTGCAGGAGCTGGAGGTGAGCGAAATGTGTTGCGAGAAGGTGAGAGAAGAGTAAAAAAGAACACCTAGGTTGCGAGCATGAGTGGAGATAGGGAGATTGGAAGGAGGAAAGTGAATGAACGGGGGAGGAGAGGAAGGGGGAAGAGAGTTAGCGGGGAAGAAAAGGACTTCAGTTTTATCCGTGTTAAGTGAGAGAAAGCGTGAGGACATCCAGTTCTTGATGGCTGTGAGACAAGAGGAGAGTTTAAGGTGGAGGTCAGGTGTGAAGGAGGAGAAAGAGAGAAAGAGTTGGGTGTCACCCGCATAGAAATGATGGGAGATGCCAAAGGAGGAGATGACAGGGGCAATGAGGGAGGTATAGAGAGAGAAGAGGAAAGGGCCAAGTACAGAGCCTTGAGGAACACCGTAAATCAGGGGGAAGGAAGGAGAGGTCTGGCCTCCCCATGAAACAACAAAGGAACGAGAGGAAAGGTAAGAGGAGAGCCATTTTAGAACAGGGCCTTTGAACCCGAAGGAGGAGAGAGTGTGGAGCAGGAGAGGATGATCGACAGTGTCAAAAGCGGCAGAGAGATCAAGCAGAATAAGTATGGAGGATTGCTTCGCATGGCGAGCAGAGAGGAGCGAGTTGAGAATCGAGGTGAGAGCAGTTTCAGTGGAATGTTTGGGACGGAAGCCAGATTGGAAAGGAGGAAAGAGAGAGGAAGACGAGACAAAGGAAGTGAGCTGAGAGTAGGCAAGGCGTTCAAGGAGTTTAGAAAGGAAAGGCAGAAGAGAGATAGGTCTGTAGCTGGCAGTGAGCAGTGGATCAGCAGAGGGTTTCTTAAGAATAGGAATGATCGTTGCATGTTTGAAAGCAGAGGGAAAGATAGAATAGGAGAGGCAGGAGTTGAAGAAAGTGGTAAGGTAAGGGATAAGAAGAGGGTACATTTTTGGGATGAGAACGGAAGGGAGAGGGTCAGAGGGGGCAGCTGTGGGGTGGGCTTTGGATAGAAGGGAGGATACATCGGAAGGGGAAACAGATGAGAAAACAGACATGCTGGAAGGAGGAGGAGAGGGGGAGGAGAAGAGAGGGAGTCAGAGAGGGAGTTAATTGTAATAAAGTGTGATGATTTTAGAGGAAAAGTAGTTGGTGAAGTCAGAGGGAGAAAGTGTGGAATTAGATGAGGGGTCAGGAGAGGGAGGAGAGACGAGGCGGGAAAGAGTTTGAAAAATCTGACGAGGTTGTGAGGCTTGAGACTGTAGAAGGTTAGAGTAGTAGGTGGATTTGGCCGTAGCAAGGCAAGAGTTGTAAAGTGCATGGTAGGAGAAGTAGGAAGTTTGATTAGAGAGCGAGGGAGTTTTGAGCCAAAGTCTTTCAAGGCGCCTGAGAAGGCGCCGAATAGAACGAAGATGGGAGGTAAGCCAGGGTTGAGGAGGTTTCTGAGTGGGGCGGAAGAGAGAAAGGGGATAGAGATGGTCAAGGGCATTGGAGATGGAAGATGAGAGGGAAGAGAGAGCATCATCAGGAGAGAGTAGTGCAAAGTCATGGTGAGATGGAAGAGACGAAGAGCAGGTGTCAGAGAAGAGGGTAGTGTCGAAATCACGCAGGTCACGACGTGAGTAGATTGGAACTGAGGGATTATTAATAGTGGAAGAAGAGCGAGGAGAAAGGGAGAACGAGAGTAATGCGTGGTCAGAGAGATAGACAAGGAGAGAGGAGACAGGGGAGGAGGGATAGGAGGAGTTGAAGATGAGGTCAAGAGTGGAACCAGAGGAGTGAGTAGGGGAAGAAGGAAGGGGGGAGAGGAGGTAGGAATCAAGGATAGAGAGGAGGGGAGAAGATTGAGGGGGAGAAGGAAGATGGATGTTAAAGTCGCCAAGCACAGTTAGAGGGGTGGGGGAGGGAGAAATAAGTGAGAGGAGGTGATCTAGGTCTTCGAAGAAGGAGGAGAGAGGGCCAGGGGGACGATAGATGATCAGGAAGGAAATAGGGTGGGGAGAGGAGAATGATTTGTAGAGGAATTCAAAGGAAGGGAAGGAGGGAAGAGATGGGGATGAGGAGGAGGAGGTGTGTTTGGGGTTATACAGGAGAGCGACACCTCCACCGTGACCAGAGGGGCGTGGAGTATGGAGGAAAGAGGAGGAAGAAGTCGTTAGGGAAGCTGGGACAGAGGTATTATGAGGGGGAATCCAGGTTTCAGTTAGGCAGAGGAAATGAAGGTTAAGGCGAAAGAATAGATCAAGTGTCGCCGCGGTTTTATTACAGATGGATCTGGCGTTCCAGAGAGCAGTATTGATGTGGGCAGCATGGTTGGAAGTGGGAGGACAGAGAAGGTGAGGGCGGTGAGAAAGAGAAGGAGGTTGGCTAGGAGAGCGGGGGAGAGGATAGTGGAGGGGGCTAGGCATCAGGAGGAGCGAGGAGAGGAGAAGGGAGAGGAGTAGAGGGCAAGGGGGGAAGGGGGAGAGGCGGAAGGAAGAAATGACGGATCGCATAGGGTCAGGGGGAGTAGGTAATGGGTAAACAAGTTGGGGAGTCCAAGTGAAGATGGCACAAAGGTGGACTCAAGTCAGTGGAGTGAGACAGCCGGGAAGGGCTAAAGGAGTCAGAAGGTGCAAGATCGCTTGACTGAGATTGGAGGAGACCAGGTGATTGAGGCAGGAAGATGGGGAGGAAGATCTGAATTGTAGCAGGAGGTCACGGGTCTAGTGCTGAGAGTTTACCGGCAGGACCCAATTTGGTCAAAAGGAGTAAGCACTCAAGGGCGTGGTTGTAGAAGAACTGCTGTCTGCGGCGAGAAGGAAAGTAGCAGTTTAGGGCCGCTGTACCAGAGTATGATCCAACAGGTTATAAGGTGGAAAAAAGGCCGATGCAGAGAGAAGTCCAGCCAACGCCCAGAGATATATAGGAGTAGGAATGCGAGGTGATGATAGGGGAAGACCAGCAGACTGTGGTGGGTGGTATGAGAGCAGAATGAAGGAGGTTACCACAACGCCGGGCCGCAGTTCATTCCACCACTCAGGAGGACCTGTAGCTGAATCCAGGTGCGGTTGAAGTTTTGCCAGAGCTCAGTGCAGTGGAAAAGGGACCGTTAAGGAGGCGCTTCAGAATCACAGTGGGGTAGGAAGGTGGAGGACCCAGGAGGAGATGCAGGGTGGGGGTCCCAGGGGATCCGAAGACTGATCCACGGAGAACTTCAGAGCTGCGGAAGGGATGCAGAGTGCTGCCTTGTCTCAGCCCAGGAATAGGGGCGGCGACAGGAGGAGATACCAGGCAGATCCAACTCTGGCACAGTGAGCGAGAGGGGCTGGTGAATGGACGGAGTGCACCGAAGCCGCAGAATGGACACACAGATTTGCCTTGATGATATCCGGACTCTGGAGCCAGCACAGCTGATGGATACAGGTTTGGCCAGAAGATTAGGTGCAGAAGAGGCTCACAAAGGGGCGATGTTGGTTAATCACCAGGACTCCTTGTATGGAAGAGGGGGGTCGGGACCCCGTGTGCTGAAGAGGAGCTCGGTGGTCGGGAGAGATCCCAAGTTGGATTAGGTGCTGGCTAGGTAGATGGCTGTGACTCAGAGAGGTGCTCCGATGGTTGCAGAGGGCGGAAGGAGGGTCAAGGGGATAGTCCCAGGCGTCAGGTGTGCAGTGGTGGCGCTCCGGTGGTTGCAGGGAGAGATGGAGGGTCAATGGGAATGTCCCTGGTGTCAGGTGTGCAGTGGTGAGCAGGGATGACTGCCGCCTTAGAAGAGAGCGAGGCGGGAGGGGTCCCGCAGGGCCGCCCTGACGAAGCGGGAGAAAGCCGAACCGGAGCTCAGGCTGAAGCCGAAGACCCTCGTCGTCCGCTGGGGCTCTGAGCGAGGAAGCAGTGGGCCCAGACCCAGAACTGCAGCCGCGCCAGAATTCGTGGCAGCTGCTCTTGGACCTCCGATCAGGGAGAGGTGCGCCAGGGGCAGCACAGGGTGCGAGGAGAACCCGGGGGTTGCCGCCGGTACCTGGTCCGCAGTGGTGGGCGGGGCGACCACAGCCCCAGAACCGCTGACCCTCGCCATCCGCTGGGGCTTAGAGTGAGGAAGCAGAAGGCCCAGACCCAGGACTGCAGCCGCGCCAGAATCCGTGGCAGCTGCACCCGGACCTTGGATCAGGGAGAGGAGCTCCGGAGGCAGCACAGGGCGCGTGGAGAACCCGGGAGTTGCCGCCGGTACCTGGTGCGCAGTGGTGGGCGGGGGCGACCGCAGCCCCGGAGCCTGCAGAGCCGGTCCGAAGAAGGAGCGGAAGAAGGCCGTGGAGAGGCTCAAGTTAGTGCTTATCCAGACAGACTCAGCTCACGTCGTCCGCCAGGGCTCCGTGCATAGAAGAGGAGGGACTGGGCCGCGTGGAGGTTGGTGGAGGGAGAGACCCTGATGCCGCTCCGATGCTGGCTCCGTGGGCGGCCGGTTGAACAGGCGGGTGGAGGATCCAGGGGTTGCCGCTGGCACCGGAGCGCGAGGCTGGAGGGAATGACTGCCGCCCAAAAAGCCCAAGAAGTCTTCAAGGCGGGAAGGGTCCCTCAGGGCTGGCCTGGTGGAGGAGCAGGAGGAGGTCGTCCCGAGGATCAAGCCGATGTCGGAGAAAGCGGATCCGATTTTTGCTGGGAATGCAGCCAGAGGATCCCCAGAAGGTAAGAAACAGGAACGGAAGGGGGAAGATTGCAGAAATTGCAATTTTAACTGCTTTATCTGTAAAATAATTCAGCCTGATTGAGGAGACGCAGGCTCAGGCAGCCTTGCTCATGCGCCCCCTGGTGGTGATTGAGGGAATGTTAGCTACCATTGCCAGACAGGGCGATAGAACCAATAAATCTTGAATCCGAAGACACTGCTTGCTACAGTAAGCAGAAGAGATACGTAAATCTGCTGCACCCAATCAATGTCAGGGTTATGGGACTGTAGCCAGGATAGACCAAGTGTAATCCCAAACTGAGGAGCAGAGATAAGATCGAACACAATCTGTTCAGAATGGCCTTCGGGGGTCAACATCCGGAGAGGGCCTGTTTGTTCTGTTACACGTCCTGATATTAGACGAGAGCCATCTACTGCATGTACTTCCTCCGGTCTCTCCTTAGGGAATATAGGTAGCCCATGTTCTTTAGCCAATAATATGTCCATATAGTTACCACTGGCGCCTGAATCAATCATGACTGGGCTAGAGAAGGACACAGAACCTGGGGCCGTGAAGCACATAGAAAGGTATATGTGAGAGGAGAAAGGGTGCTCACCCGAGCCATCCGGTAACTGATTCATCCTACAGGCCTGGGTTAAGGACGAGTCTTGGCGTTTCCCGCCGTTTTGACTGGTCTTTTGGGGCATAACCGGATGTAATGACCTAACTGGCCGCAATAGAAGCACAGATTGTTGGCTGCACGTCTCTCTCTCGCTCGGCCTTCGTTAACAGGCCCCTAGTTGCCCCTATCTGCATAGGTTCGCCTTCTCCTGATGAGGCAGGAGTGCTTGCCTCTGACTTGGACAGGGAACGAATGTCAGGGACTCGGCTATCGCCACGTCTTTGCCGAAGCCGGGCGTCTACCTTTAGTACCAGGTCCAATAACTCAGGAAAACCAGATGGTACAGCTGGTACCACTAAAAGGGCGTCTTTTAGTTTGTCAGAGACACCCTTGTAGAAAACGGCAGCTTTCTTTTGTTCAGGCCCACGTGGTCTCGGCTGCTAACTGGTTGAAGCGAGCGAGATACGTCAAAAGATCTGTTTTCCCCTGAGTGATTGCAAGGAACTCAAGGTCAGAAGCCTGTGCTTTGTGCTGCATATCAAAAACAGCGTTCATGGTTTGAATCAGAGCATCGAAATCATACAGGGCCGGGTCATTTGCTTCTAACAGAGGGTTGGCCCATGCCACTGCAGTCCCACCCAAATGAGACAGAACAAATGCTGCTTTTGTGGTGGCATCCGGAAATTCTAGTGGGCGACATAGAAAATACAGCCGACATTGATTCACAAAAGTGCAGTAAGCCTTGGGTCCCCCGTAAAGCGTTCCAGGGGGGCTAGAGGAAAGGGCCCAGGCAGAACAACCGGGGTGGGAGCAGGTGGTTGAGCCTGGGGTACTGGAGGGGGTGCGGCAGCTGCTGCATCACCAAATTCTTCATCATGAGGTAAAGGTTGTACAAAACTCTGTAATACGTCCATGCGCTGATGTAAAGTTGCATGTCGGTGCACAAAGCAGAAAAAGCCTGCATGAGCGCAGCCATTGGATCTGCTCCCGGTTCCATTCTCGACAGGCGATAAATAGGCTCTTTAATCTGTCACCACCTCAAGTGGTCGATGGTATGACGCACTCCAAAAAGTGACACTTCACTCGAAAGTCCCGGATCAGACGTATAATAGACTTTCCCACAAGAGCGCGGCCTGCAGGGTAATAATGTACCTGGCAGGCCAGGGGCTTGAGTGAAAAGGTAGGGGTAGGAGCAGCAACAACAGAGCTAAGGAAACAAAACAATAATAACAGTAGTCAAATAGCAGTCCGTCAAATATGCCTTCACCTCACAACCACCCTGAGTTACCCACTCTTACCTGCTGATAAGAGAAGAAAGCCAGAGCCCTACTTGGGGCCAATAAAATGTGAAAGAGGAGTTGAACACTTGTTGTTGGTTCAGAAAATCCAAAAGTCCAATATCCAAAGTCCAAAGAAAACCACCTAACCCGAACGGCACGAGGGCGCAAACTAAAGCACAGTCCAAATCAATTCAGTGTTGACCAGCAAAGCGTCCACATAGAACATAAAGGGAGACCAATGGTGAGATGCAGGAAAGCGTCCAGGGACTCACTTACTCTCCAGAGTAGCAGCAAAGCGTCCTGAAAGAGGGTGCAGGAGTAAAAAAAAGAACTTAATGGGAGTGTCAGGGGAGGCAAAAATAAAGGAAACTCACCAAGGAATGGAAGGCACAGGGAAAGGTAATCAGACGTGTGTCAAGCACAACGTTGAAACGCAGAGCAAAAACAGGAAGCCAATAACAACAATGCAGAAGGGCTGAGCAGGGAGAATAACGTGAATGCAAGTCCAGGCGTCTGGTAACCAAGGGGAAGCAAAAGCGGGGACCAAGCATCGGATCAGAAAAGGGCAATCCAAAATAGCAGAAGTCCGTGTGAGCGAGCCGGTCAATTGCCAGTATCACACCAAGGAAAACAGAAAACACACTCAGGAACTAAGTGTCAGGAACTCAGTTAAGGAGCACCCGACCGTGGTTGAAACCACATTAAATAGTTGATCAACGCGACAATGCGAAAAGGCACATTACGTGCGCGTCACGTGATCGCTATGGGCAAGGTATGCCGGGAAATGTCGGCCGAGCAGGACCGCTGGTCGTGTGGTGCTGGGAAAGGCGCCAGGGAAGCCTCCAGGTGAGGAGAGGGCTAATCGGACGCTGCTTTGCAGGGGACCAAGGCGTGACAGGCATGTCTTGATTCCAAATAATTAAAATAACTTTTCTCTTAACAACTGTTATGAAAGATCTTCTTTTTGCTGCTTTCCCTCGATAGACATCAATGGGACAACACACCTTTTCCTGCTGTTTGAACTTGTTGTGACATTTGGAGGCCCTTGGAGTGTTTTTTATAAATATATTTATACATGATTAACAACATCATAACAAGCAATAAGCAAAAGATGAATTACCGTGCAGATTCCACTAAATTAAATAAAACCGCCCTATTGAAGAATATGAACCCAGAGTGAGATAATTAGACAAATAATACAATGAGCTAGATAAATTATTCAAAGAAAATAAAAAGAGAGAAAGAAGAAGGAAAGAAAAAGAAAAGAGAAAATAATGTTGAAATAAAAATAAATAAAACAAATTTATAGAGTAATTATGTACCATCACATATCCCACCTAAAGCTTAGTAGCAGGCAAATTAAGAAATTACCATAAAGATCATTAAAGGTTGACCAGACTTCTTCATACATATCCGTGCGGTCCTTATCTTTGTATAACACTTTATCAAATGCAGGCAACACCACTAAATCATTTATCCACGCATCCACCGGAGGTTTTTTCCTCATTTTCCACAGCTTTTTGCGCAAACACAGTGCTCTGACCAGCCACATTTGCAAACAATAAGCAGCCCCCTTACTTCAACCACAATATTGTACCTACAACCAGCTCCATGCGATCCAACACCTCCTTCCAAACACATCCACTCAAGTGCAATTCCACAACATGTGCAATACTGTTCCAACCGGTCTGCTACAACCCCAACAATGATCATCCTCCTGGAGCCCTAAAGAGTACATTTAAACCGAAGTCCAATATAACCTTCCCAAAATCTTCTGCCTCACAAGTCGCACATTCAGGTCTAACTTCAGTATGACAGATTTGTTAA
This sequence comes from Ambystoma mexicanum, assembly GCF_040938575.1. NCBI lineage: Eukaryota > Metazoa > Chordata > Amphibia > Caudata > Ambystomatidae > Ambystoma > Ambystoma mexicanum. The sequence continues at coordinate 1,450,433,464 of NC_090923.1, read as the reverse complement.
TTGCTCCTTCCCTTTCATTATCCGACAAAATACACCCTAATTCTGTAGATCACTTAGAACGCAAATGATGCCATTCAACAGAAACCTTTACCTCAAACGGCATAAGGCAAACAAAAGTCGACACCATTCGCTGCAGGTTATCGTAATTTCGTGGGACGGGTTTAACGGGCTCCGCTAATGGAGGCGGACCCGTTAAACCCGTCCCGCGAAATTACGAGATCCCCTCTCGGGACCTGGTAAGGATGCCTGGTAAGACCAGGCGTTGTTACCGGGTCCCGCGAGGGGAAGAGGGATCTAACAACGGGGCGGTCGTAATCGGCCCGTTGTTAGCTCCGTCTCCCATTCCCATTGAGCCCTATGGGGGCTCAGATGGGAATGGGGAAGGTCCGGGCCCGGGTTCCCAGAGGGAGGAATTACCGGGCCCTCCGTACTCGGAATAGCCCGGTAATTCCCCATTCTGGGAACCCGGTAAAGGAGCTTGGTTTGGCGGCAGCCATGGTGCTAATAGCACCATGGCTGCCGCCAAACTCGTAATGAGGCCCTATCAGTTATTAAAGCACATAACTCCAAAAATCTGCCCTTCTCACTCCTTGCTATGCAAAATGTACGCCGTAGTTCTTCAAACTCTAAAATCCGATCCCCATCCAAAAGGTCACCCAAACACAACACACCTTTTAATATCCAACTATTCCAAAAACAACATTTTATTATTTCTCTGCAAGACTGGATTATACCCTAGGGAAGCTTCTCTATGTAGCAAAATGGCTGCATCATTCTCTTTTAACCCTTGAAGTAAAGCCCTATGAGTTGTCTGTATTGTGGCTGGAAGTCTAGTTGACCGCAGCATTTAGACATTGTGTATATATTCTCAAGACGAAAGGGAGATGCAGTCCACATTGGTTGTAGGTTATAGTACCGAATCAAAAGGATCGAATGACAAAATGGTCGAGTCAATTCGACCGAAAAAAAGGATCGACATTTTTTGGTGTCAAAACACCCTTTTAAAGCTAAACTACAGCAAAAATAAAATACAATTTACATTTTTTTCCAATCCTTTGGTTTTCGGTCGAATGCACTCTCACCTTTTGCATTCGATCCTTTTGTTTTCGAAACTTTAACTGGACACCGTCCACATTTCCATGCTTAGCCAGATTGGCGGATGCATCATATTTTGAGACAAGTACAACCCAGATTTCTTAAGGATAAAACTCCTATAATATTTTTCTAAATCTGGATAACCAATTCCCCCATCGCAATCTAACGTACCAGAATATAATTTGTGATCTGTTTAATTTCTTTATCCCCCCACAAAAAATCCTTAAACACTTTATCAAACATGCACAAGTACTTTTTCTCGATCGGCAAAGGCATGGATTGAACTACATATAAAACTTTAGGAAGTAAGGCCATTTTGATAACATTAATTCTGCCCCCTCATATTCAATCTAATATTTCTCCATTTGCCAACATCCTTCAGAATATTTAAAACCACTTTCTCAATGTTAACAGGAACAATTTTCTCCAGGTCTCAGACCAGGTTCATCCCTAAATACACAACACACCACATTTGCCCATTTACAATCCCAACCATCAAAATCACAACACCCTGCAGTCAACAGAAAGATTTCACTCTTAGGTCAGTTAACCTTATGACCAGACAGCAAACTAATTTCATTAAAAATGCCCCTCCAAACCAGACAACAGACATAAGGTTCAGATCATCAGCATGTACGCCAACACTTTGATGTCCACAGGTCTAAATCGCAATCCCTGAATCTCCAAATTTTGTCGAATATACGAAATTAACGGTTCTAATGCAATGTTAAACAAAAAGGACGATAATGTGCAACCCTGCCGCGTGCCCCTATACAGTTGAAAGGACTCCGGCATAGTACCATTGACCCAAATCCTCGCCGAAGTTCCATTATGTAGACAGTTCACCATATTAATAAAGGCTTTACCAAAGTACATTTTAGCGTGAATTCCAAAAATGTCCAGTTGACTTTGTCAAATGCTTTTTGTGCATCTAAAAACAATAATGCCACCTTTGAATCAAGATCAAATTAAGAACTCAAAAAATTGAGCAACGTTCTAATATTGTTGTAGCCAAACAGCTGGCCTACAAACCCAGATTGCGACAAATGGATCACTTCACCGATGCAACCACTTAAAGGAATGGTTCGCCCAAATTTTTTATTTCAAAAATAGATAGGCAATATAAAAAAAAAACGATTGGCATTTTTTTTTTCGAAGTCCCTATGTAAAATTTTGAGCAATTCAAGCTCAAAAATGTGCAAAAGCAAGCACATGGGTGCATCCATTTTGTGAAATGGATGCCCGCCTGTGCTGGCTTTTGCTTTTGCGGCACTAATGAAGGAAAAGCCAGCCAGCTGTAGTAAACAAAAGCTACCACTGGGTGGCTTTTCCTTCATTGGTGCCGGGACTCGGAGGACGCGGACCGGAGACTACAGGCAGAAAAGCTGCAGCTGCATCTCGGTAAGTGCTATTTATTTTTTTTAAAAAATAAGCACTAGCTGCAGTTCTTTCCTAAGTCTTCCGGGCTGGAGTAGCCCGGAAAACGTAGAAATAAAACCGCAGCTTTAAAAATGTTGTATTTATGTTTGCGGTAGCTTTTGAAGCGACTGCAAACATAAATACAACGTTATTGTGTTTGAAAACGCTGCAGATTTAGGCAGAAACACCACGGCATGTAAACACAACCGCGTATTGTTTCTGCCTAAATCTGCTTTCCCATTTGGGGCTCTAGGGCTCCCCGTGGGCAGCCCTAAAGCCCCAAATGGGAAAGCAGATTTAGGCAGAAACACCGCGGCATGTAAACACAACCACGTAGTGTTTCTGCCTAAGTCTGCTTTCCCATTTGGGGCTTTAGGGCTCCCCACGGGGAGCACTAGAGCCCCAAATGGGAAAGCAGATTTAGGCAGAAACACTGCGGCATGTAAACACAACCGTGTTGTGTTTCTGCCTGCCTTGGCTTTCACTTTGGGTCTCTGGTGCTCCCCTGGAGGAGCACCAGAGACCCAAAGTGATACCCACGGCAGGCAGAAACACAACGCGGTTGTGTTTGAAAACGCGGTGGTTTTTCTTTCTGAGTTGCTCAGGCTCCTCCGAGCCAGAGGAGCCTGAGAAACTTAGAAAGAAAAACCGCAGGGTTTCAAACACAATAATGTTGCATTTATGTTTGCGGTCGCTTCAAAAGCTACCACAAACATAAATACAACGTTTTTAAAGCTGCGGTTTTATTTCTAAGTTTTCCGGGCTCCTCCAGCAAAAAAACTGCAGCTAGTGTTTATTTTTATTTAAAAAATAGCACTTACCGAGATGCAGCTGCAGCTTTTCTGCCTGTAGTCTCCGGTCCCCGTCCTCCACGTACAGCACCAATGAAGGAAAAGCCACCCAGTGGTAGCTTTTGTTTACTACAGCTGGCTGGCTTTTCCTTCATTAGTGCCGCAAAAGCCAAAGCGAGCACAGCGGTGGGCATCCATTTCACAAAATGGATGCCCCCATGTGCTATCTTTGAGCTTGAATTGCTAAAAATTTTACATAGGGACTTCAAAAAAAAAATGCCAATCGTTTTTTTTTATATTGCCTATCTATTTTTGAAATCAAAATTTTTGGCCGAACCATTCCTTTAACCTGTTTGCATAAACCTTTGCAATAATCTCCATATCGACATTAAGTCACAAGATTGGATGGTAATTCTCGCATTTAGAATGGTCCTTTGCCAGGTTTTGGTAGTAATGTAATGAACTCTTCTTTTTATAGTCAAACACAATTCCCCTTTCGCTAGCAAGGGGTTATATAGAGTGCATAAAATCAGATTTTCTTTTTTTTTTTTTACTTCACCGGCCTTGCTAAAATTCTCTGTTTATTTTCCCCTGCACACAGACCTTCTGTAAAGTATGGTAGGGACGTTTTGTATCCCTGTATTTTTGTTAACTGTAACCTTTTGGTTACCAAAATGATGTGCCCAGGATGTGCTGGTGAGAGCGGATATTTTTTCTTCTGTTTTCATTTTATTTGCCTTATGCACTTCTCCATTTTCCCCACTTAATGCCATACAGCGTACCACAACTCTAAAATGGTTGTGCCACAAGTTCTTTTCCTGTCCTTTGGCCATCCTGTTTGGCCTTCTTCCTACTCTTCAAGAGCTGGAATATACTGAAAGCCCTTTCCTGGGTATAGCTTCTACGGTGGCGGTCTGTGTGTGTGGCTGGATGTGGAAGCTGGCACTGTCTGGTCCCAGTCCACATCCATGCCAAAATATGTATGTTACTGGGCAGATGGGTTGGCCACAGGCTGTCCAGGATTAGACAGCCCCTGCTAGTTTGAATGGTTCAGATCCTTTCCATTGGTGGGCGGCTCCATCTCCAATCCTGGGAAAAAGGGACTTGTGCAGCTATTCTTCAGATCGTTGTTGGAGCGAAGACCTGTACAAAAAGGAGCACCCTACTGACGGCAGTTTAGACGGCAGTATGGCATTACTCTACTCCGTGGTGCTGCCCTTGCAGTGCTAGGGCCACCTTGTTCACTATCAGGATGTGCCTTTGTGGGAGAGATGGTGGTCAGTCAAAATCTCGAATTTGTAAATATCGAAAAATATAATCTCGAATTTATTTGACCTAAAATAAAAAATCTCGAAAGTCATAATCTCGAATTTTTTTAAGCAATCTCGAATTTATTGCAATCTCAAATTTATGGCAATCTCGAAGGTAAGTAAAAACCATACTTTTTATTCTTTGTATTTTATTTAATAACTTTAACTTTTTCTAAAGTAATATACACTATATGAAAAGTATTATAATATAACATTATTTAATACATATATATATATATATATATATATATTAATAAAAGCTTACAGATATTTTATGTTAAACTGAGTAATATTTTTAACATGTAATACATCTATTTTCCTCTTGATGGTGCTATTGCATCAATAATAACAGTTGTATATATTTTAACTTTGTGTTTGTTTACTTATTTAAATCCACGTTACGTAGTCCTACGTAAAACGTAAGCGCCATTTTTAAAGTTCATATTCTATCGGTTTCTGCTGCGGTCGCGTCTCCTGCAAGCTGTTCCTGGATTTTCATGGATTTTTCTTTTTTTTTTCCTTGGATTGCCTTTTTTCACTGGATTTACTCGGGTTACATGGACTGTGGATTTTTACAGGATTTCCTGGATTCGATGGACTATGGATTTCCAGTGGATTTACTTGCAGTCGCTGGATTACGGATTATGGTTTTTTTAGCATTGGCTTTTATGTCTGCATGAGGACTTTTCTTGTTTTATCCCACGGATTTTCTTGGTTATTTTTTTATTTCGATCGCGTTTTTCCTGGATGTGTACTCGAATATTTCTTGGCTTTTTTTAGGTAAGGATGGTTCTTCTCTTTCGCAAACGTGTTTTTCCTGGATGTGTATTTTGACTTTTTTGATGGGTTTTTTTGGGTTTATTTCCAATGGATTGCAGTTCCAGTTCCTGTATTTTGCATCACCAGGATGTTTTATTCGCAATCACTATCGCCATGGCACAATGGACTGCACTTTTATCTGAAACGTGAGTAATTTTTTTTAACATTTCAAGTTGAACGCTACAGAGTCTAAGAAGGTTTCTTTATTTTGGGGGTCAAAAGCTTCTATTAACTGTATCAGTTTTCCTTCATAGTCTCTGTATTTTTTTCTCGGTTGTGCCTGGTTAGTTAAGGAAACGGTTTGTGCCAATTTAAATTGTTGGTGTTGTTCTTCATCTTGAAAGTCGCGTAAAAAATGCCACAACGTGGGGTTATTGATGTTAAAGTGTTTGTTCAACCTGCTGTGCCATCCCTCCAGGGCATTATTCGTTCTAGGGGTTTTTTCTAGGGTTGCCTGATAACAATTCCAAAAATGTAATGGGTATTTTGGCCTTCTTCGTGTGCCACTTCTGGTTAATTGTCCAATCCATGATTTTTCAAAATAGTCCAATAGATCACTAAATTCCTCCACATGATTTTTGTAAAAAGTACTGTCAATTAAATGTTCATAAAATTCAGTTACATAATCTATTTGTACAAAAGCCAATGCAAAAAGTTTTTTAATATTAAACTGGTAGCAACTGTCCTCCGTGTATTTTGTGTTTAGACCTAATTTCTGCAATTTGCGCCATATACTCTGTGTGAAGTGGAAAAAACATCCTTGAATTCGTGTATTCTCGAAAATTGATTTAAAACCGTTGATTTGTGCTGTCTCGTAATCCATGATTATTGTAGTTGGGTTTGCCTCAGGGATCGATTGTTTTATTTTATCAAAAACGATTCTGTACGCCTCTTCAGTCTTTTTCGGCATTAATGTATACACAAGTGGAATTGTTTTGCCGTTTATTGTGCCATGAATGGTATAAAACTGGAGGAATGGCTGCGGGCATACTTTAAAAGTTGCGTCACTTTGCCATTTGTCACTGTTAGTCAGATGGTGGAAATTACTTGCAGTGGCAAATATTCATATTTTTTCGCGGTTTAAATCAATTGTCGCTTGGTGAAAAATGTCTCCATTTTTTGTTATTTTAAATACATCAGGTATTGTAATGTCTTCAAAAAGCCTTGGTACAGGTGGCATATTTTCTTTTTGTTTTCTAGCTCTGTTTATTGTCCGTTGCATTAACCTCTCAGCCGGTAACTGTGCAGCGATATGTATTGGTAAATGGTCACATACTTTTGACACAACCGAGCCACTTGGTTCCCCGAGACTTTCTTCAGCCTTTCTTTTTAGCTCTGAGAGGGTTTTTTTAATAATAATATTAGTTTGGTCTTGGTAGATGATTATGTTCGTTTTTACTGTGCACATTTGTTCCCTCAGTAATAGCTCGAGCCGTGCATTTATTTCTTTTATATTCGGCGCATTTCCAGTATACAAGCTCATTCTTCTCATATTCCATATGGTAAACGTATCCATTTAATGTCAGCTGTTTTCCTTCCTTTTGGTTTGTCACAAATTCCATTTCGTATTCTAAAACAAACGGAAGAAACGTTTTCTGTCATATATTTACTGTTATTCTACTTCAATTTTTTATAAATAGTACCTGGTGTTTTGCGAAGTAAACCCAAGCGGTTTCCCGCAGTACAGCATCAAATGTCGTCCTGTCAGGTAATGACAGTTTGGCAATATCGTTATTCCAATCTTGGTTCCTGAACAAGGTTCTTTACTCTTGTTTTTCACCTATCAGTTTAACCCCTTCTAAACTCTTGATTCTAATACGTATGTCGCCAGTAGGGTGGGGTGGGGTGGGGGCAGGGGTGTGGGGGTAGCGGGGTGCCGGGTAAGGGGGTGGTGGACAGGGGAACCCCCCCCATCATAAAATGCTAATTTTGTTTTTTCTTTATTTCTATTTATGCATGTTCGTTTTTTTTTTTTATCGACATATAACTATTTGAGATATTGACCCTTTTAATGAGATGTATATATTTTCGATATTTTATTTTTCGATTTTTTTTTTCGAGATTTTGGTAGTTCTAGATTATTTTTTCGGTATTTTGACTATAAACCGGGAGAGATAGGCATGCCGTTAGTCACCTCAGCGCAAGCCTATGGTACTGCTACATGCTGTTCAGTCGCCGTCTCACATGATGCCTGTGCATTCTGCATACAGTTAATGCATTCTCATATGGTATGGCGCATATGCACAAGTGCCACCAGGCAACAACAGCAAGATGGTGGTGTGCATGGGCAGAGGAAATAGCAGTTACAGCTGTACAGGGCCTTGTGTCATGGTAACCATGTAGGTTCAGGGCATGGTGTCGCGCAGCGGAATGGAGGACTGTGGGTACCAGGACGGCAGGGGGTCTTGTGCAGAGGGTGGTGTACACAAGGGGCTGTTCACATTTAGATGGCAGCAACAGGGGCAGGTGCAACGGGTAAAATAGGGAGGGTAGTACAGTGTGTAGGATGGGGTGGTCCACATACAGGCTAGTACAGGGAATGGTGTCCACGGGCAAGTGCCTGTGAGGGGGTACTGTTGGTGGCCTGCCATGCTCGTACCAGTGTGACTCATGGGAAACCATACCACCAGGCATTCTGGTGTATGAGTCCCAGGGATGCCGGAATTTGACTGTGCCATCAGAGGGAGCTAGTGCAGGGATCCCAGGCCAGGAGAGAAGCGGTTCCGGTGTTTGGGGATCCGGTTGAGTCATGCAGTGCCATTCCAGATGCTTAATGAGAGCGCAAAGGGAGGTGAGAGGTGCAATGAGGGGGGCCTGCTGTTGTCAGCAAGGCCAGTGGGAAGAAGTGCTCAGAGCACATTGGGCTTCTGGGGGTTGGTGGGGTGGGTGTAGGGTAGGGTTGGGTAGGGTGGGGTGGGGTGCGGTGGGATAGGGGAGGGGTCCTCTGAGGTGGTGGTGGTGCTCTGTGTCAGACTTCTTGCCATGGTTTCTGGTGTTTGGATGCAAGACGTGGGATGAGTCATGTGTGGCAACAGGGTCTGTGTACTTCCAGGGGTGTGTGGGGAGTGGGCAAGTGGAGTTTGGCCAGGGAGTGGGTGCATGACAGGGCATGGCCGTCATAATGAGTGCCTTCTCTGTCTAGCAGGGATTGAGGCAGGAGTCGTCAGCAGTGCATGTTGCATGATATGCAGTCAGGCACTCATGTTTGGGAGGAGTGAAAGTACAGAATGTGGGTCAGAGGGAGGGCAGTGTGTCATCAGCAGGACACCGGTAGTGGGTTGCTATGGTGGGGATCACGTTGGCCAGAGGGGCAGAGGTAGGTGTTGGGGGGCATGGGGATTGGATGATTCCATGGGAACGCCACAGGTGGGTACTGAGGTGCTGGGGTGTGAGACACTTGTTGCCATTCTGACAAGTAGAGGGTGATGAACCATTCAGTGCCAGGTGCATCAGGGCACATTGTATGCATGCACGATGGGAGTATGTTATGGGGCCTCTTGACTGTGGTGTATGCATGCTAGCGTGGAGGGTGTGTGCCTCGTGCATGTGTTGCTTGACAAGTCTTCATTGTCTGCACATGACCAGCATTCACATGGGCATTTCTGTGTATCTGTGTTGGGAGGTGCGGGGGGGACAGTGTTTGTGCACACTTGCACGTCGACTATGGTTAGTGGGCCACTGTGTGGGTTGCATTTAGTCTGTTGTTGTGCAGTTGAACATGTCTCTAGGTTTTTGCTACATTTGCATACCTGCAGTGAATTTTTGTGTTGCATGTTGTACTCATCGCCCTCTGCCTGCGTCTCTGCACCGGCCTCCGCTGCACCAACACCTTTGATGCCTTTCAGGTGCAGCACAGTGCTGCATCATTCCTCCAAGGACATCAACTTGATTGGGGAGGCCGTCTGACCTCCAGTCGCCATGCACTCCTGCGTGCCGAGAGCAGGTTGCAGACTCTGAGTCAGGGGTCGTCCCATCGCTTCTGGCAATATTTGGATGTGCGGCTGATGGGGCCCACAGTCGACACCTTCTGTGCCACCTCCTCCCATATCGCTGTCTTCCGCATTTGGGTGCTGCACCTGTGGTCGGTTGCGAACAGCTCCCCAGCATTGTCCGCTATGGTGTCTGTCAGCTCTGTTAATTCGGGCTCAGTGAAACGTGGTTTTCTCTGGTGGACTTCAGGAACGCAAAATTTAGATGTGGCTGACATGATGTCGGTGATTTTGAGGCCGGATGGCAACAGGAAGTGAGTGATTTTATGTGGATTGTGTTTTCCACGATGGCCACCAGCGAGCTACCAGTTCCGGCGATGATGCTGTTTCCCGTCACAGTGTTTCCATGTAGTGTATGCTGTAAACGGTGCCACCGGCAATGGGATGGCGGAAACAGCATGTGTCGTGATTACTCACAGTGTTTCCGGGATGCCGGGATGCGCGTGCCTGCTGTGTTGTGATGCACCAGTGATTCTGTGGCTGGGGCTACCAGAAACAGAAACGGTGGCACTGGATCCACAGAATCACCAGGACATTAAGCAAAACTTGGAATGAGGCCCTCAAGTTGTTTTTATTGCCCCAGGAGGATCGCCATTCAAACATACCTCTTTGACCTCTAGCAGACACAAAAGGCTGATAGCCCTAAAAGGAAATCCTGGGGTTGGAGGCAGAAGAGACTCAGGGTAAAGAAGCTTCTCCAGTAACTACTAGTGACCCATTGCCATGTTTAATTGGTTTTGAGTGTTCCCATTTCCTGAAGTCTCGGTACAGAACCTACTTTTGTGCCATTGCTCTGATTAGCCCCTATGCAGTTAGTAACAACCTCTAGAATTACTTAAAAAGTTGTAATTCTGGCTGATTTTAAAGAAATGGACCAGTGACACAAGTAACGTGGCATCATTACGAGTAACGGAATTAGCTCCAATTTATTTTCAGTCCTCCTGATTGTATTGCTAACCCATAGGAGATAATACCATATGTATGGTAGTCTCACTACCCAAAAAACAAACTCCATAGGAATTACCTCAGGAGGCAGTTCCTCTGTTTCCCAATGAAGTTCTGTGGGATTTCAGATTTAGCAGTAACTACAAAGCATAATCAGGTGGAAATTCCACAGTTAACAGTGGTGGTAACTGTAATTGTGTTTGGAGGAATTAACCCTGCTATTAACTCCAAACTCATAATGAGGCCCCAAATGAATAACTCTGGCAACCATCTTCAAACGGGACTCTAAACGCTTAGCAATACAGTAATATGAAAACAGGGTGCAAACAAACCTACTAACTCCTGGGCTAATGGCCCATAAACAAAGTAAGTTACTATTGCAAAAAGGATCTCCACATGTTTTCTATTCTACGGGTTTAGCGGTAGATCTGGGTTTCAATCCTGTAATCCTACTTCACCGTGCTGGCCCTCATGGGCTTTCCCCCGAGCTTCGGGGACTAAGAACGGGTAAGATACGACGCGCGACGACGGACCGAGGGGGAGACCTATCCGGCTGCGGGTTCTACGGGCAAACAACCAGAGCCCGGGCCTCTGCGTGGGCCCAGCAAGAGGAGGAGCCGTGGTGGGCGTGCAGCGGGCCAGAAACTCACCTCTCCACACTGAGATTTTTAGATGGGGATGAGCCGAGACCTCCAAGGATAAGGTGAGGAGCAAGGGACAGACGCAGGGTGTCATTGACCCCCCCTGGCTCGGAGCACGAGGCATCCTCTATTCCCGAGGAGGGAAGGCATATGGAGAGGGCCTCCCGGTGCCGGGAGGAGCTGTGAATGGAGCGACCCCGGGCCCCTGCCTGGCTGAAGTAGAGGAGCTCCCTTGCTATGCTTCCAAGAGGGAGAGCCATCAGCAGGAGGATCTCTGCGGCCTACCGGTCCAGCATTGGGGTGCGAGGAGAGGAGGTCCACCGACCCCTGAGACCTACCATGGGGAAGAGAGGGGAAGAAGGAAAATAAGAAAAAGAGATGGGAGGCAGGAGAGGAGGGAGAAGAAGGAAGAAGAGACAAGAAAGGGCTCCAGAGCTCCCTGCAACCTCCACCCGCCCCCAGGAGGAGGATGACCACCCTGTTAGGGGGTCCACTGGATGGGGCACGGAGTGAGCCCTCTGATCATCTCGCCCAGCAGGGGCACACCCCTCTCCCCCACCTGGGGTAAGCGAGCGGGCCTGCCCACATCCGAGGAGCCCTGGTGAGCGGGGCCACCCTCCCTGCCACTGCAGCCTTCCGTCTGAAGCAAAACTGAGCTCGGGTGGAACCCAGAACAGAGGAGTACCAGCTGAGGGTTGCCCCCTGTGGCCCCACGCACCACCATCAGTGCAACAACCCGAGTACACCCGCTGGGAGGCCTGGGTGCCTCCTGCCCGAGGGGGACATCTGTGACCCTCCCTGATGATGCGGGGCCCCTGAACCCAGAGCTACTTTACCCGCCTGGCATTGGGCACTCGACTGGTGAGGGAGCCTGGTCGCCCCTGGCACGGGCAGCCTCCTGACCTTATAATCTTCCCTTGGGAACCCACCACCCATGAGTTGGTCATCTGCACTTCAAATATTTCACTACGAATGAAGACCCTGGCAACCTCAGGTTCCAACACCCTTATCGCCATCACCAAGCATGGAGGACTCCCAAACCTTGAGGAAGGACATGGCAGCGCTGCTCGAAGAAATAAGGGGCTTCAGATTGGACATTGGCAAGAGGCTTGACGGGCTTAACAAGAAGGTAGACAATATGAACAACAGAATCCAGGGTCTGGAGGCAAACCGATCCTCCATCGACATACTGGAGCCCCAGATTGACATGAGAATCTCAGAACTGGAAAGGAGGGAGAAGCAGAGAGCATTGAAAATGGACAACTTCGAAAACCGAGAAAGTCGATGCAACCTGAGGTTTTTTGGCTTTCCGGAAAGGGATGGAGAAACGCAAGGTGACATAATTAAAGCTATCAACAAAGTCATTAGGATAGTCTTTAATGATGACAATACCACCGAACCCACCATCGACAGAGCACACAGAGCAGGAGGGGGTGCCCGTGGACCAAGGTCAGTGCTGACTAAAATTCCATTACTACTCGGAAAAAGCAAAGATATTGGACATGGTGAGAAAAAGAGGCCCGGTGGCCTGGGGATCCTCCCAAATTTCGATATTCCAGGACCTGTTGACCTTCACCCTATCCTGCAGAAGACTCTGCACCCCCCTGACCAAATGGCTCACAACAAAGGGGGGGTGATACAGATGGGGATTCCCGTTCTCTCTCGCCTTCAAGTTCGAGGGGTAGAAATATTACCTGTTCACAGAGAATGACATCAATAGAGTGATGCAAGAGGTGCTCGGAGAGGCCGCCCTGGTGGCCACCCTGTGGGGGGCCGGAAGGATCGCAGAGTACGGCCCCAAAAAACAAGTGCTTTGTAGACAGACGCCGGCTCAAAGGGCTTCGCAAATTAAAGAAACTGAATCCGGCACCCCCACCCACAACCCTAAGGTGGTGAGGTACACGTTGGCAGCACTGTGCAGAAAACTGGTGTTCTTTCTAAATAAAGGGAGACAAGCAGGACCTTTCTAGCCTGTTAAATGCTGGGGGACCTCTCTGGCCTCAAAAATATCAGAGCGGGATCTCTAATTTTGCTTTTTTTTTCTCTCTTCGTGTTCTGTTTCTCCATACGTTTATAGAGGTTGAGTGCTGTGTTAACCATACAAGAGGGGGGGTTTCTGAAGGGGGCTCAGTGGTAGCATTGTGGTGACACAGGGCCTGTGGGTGCGGGTCCAAATAATGATCTGGCCCATCGATGTCCAGGATGTCGTCAGGAGTCCAGACGCGGGAAGGGGGGAGTTTCTTACAAGGGGTTTACCATGGTTTCCAGTTCGTTTATGACCATTCTGCAGAATGTTCAGATCCTTATCGGTCAACAATGTTGGGTTTATGACACCAGTTCACATGTCAGGCGATCCTGAAAAGATTTTGTATTTTGGTTCAAACTCAGACCTGGATGGCTAACGCAATTTGTAAAATGGCACTGGGCTCACTGAACGTTTGATTTTTAAACTCCCCAAGCAAGAGATCCCTAACAACATGCGAATTTCACCAATCAAAATTAGACATCATGTTTCTGCAGGAGACGCACTGGCAGAGAGGGAAGGAATCAGTCCTTAGAGCCAAAGCTAAAGGGGGGGGGGGTCTTTTATGTATCCAACCAGTCCTAAAAAAGGGTTTGGAATTGTTTTGGCTAACCAGCTACATTTTGTGCCAGAGGTGGAATCTAAGGACCCCAGCGGTCAATATGTAATGGTCAAGGGGGAGGTTAAAGGGAACATGATTACCCTAGTCTCGGTATACTGTCCAAATGACGGGCAAGACCAGTTCTGGGTCTCAATGACGGCCAAAATCCAATCATTCGTTGAAGGGTCCTTGATTATAGTGGGCGATTGTAACATGGTCCTTGACCCTGACACAGACAGAAAAAGGGCGACCACACAGGCGACCACCAGTGCGCAGTATAAAAGGGCCCTCTGTTTTCGACAAACTAATGCAGATCTGGGGGTGGTGGACTCTCTTTTCCAAGTGAGGGGGCGCCCCCCCGTACATTTACTACTCTAAAGTGCACAACACATTCTCAAGGATAGACTACCTCCTCATCGAGTGCCCTCTAAAAAACAGAGTGTTGGAGTCAACCACGGAGTCCATTCCGTGGTCGGACCATAATATGGTTAGAGTCAACGACCTCTTGTTAAATGACAAGGAGCTGGCCCAGGCACTGCTGGAATCAATTAAATAATTCTTCCATTTTAATGACAATGGTGAGGTGGGACGTTCCTGGAATATGGGAGGCATTTAAGGCAACTATTCAAGGAGTCCCGATGGGAATAGGAGACAAAAAGAAGAGAGAAAGAGCAGCGGAGGACTCGTCACCTAGGGGTAAAATAGACAAACTGCAACCAGGGGGAAATTGAAGTCCCAAATGCTTCCTGGAGATCAGGAGAAACTCCAGAAATATACAGAGCCGAACTGAAGGCCCTACTGATCCACCAAATGGAACGCAAAATGGCATTTCTCAAACAAAAATACATGGAGACTGGGGAACGAGCCAATAAAATGTTGGATTGGGGGTAAAGGGAGCCAAGAAACTCTAGAAGGGTAGCCGCAATACAACCAACAAGGGGAGAAAAACTCCTAAACGATGCCCGATAGAAGCCCTTTACACGTCCGAATACGTCGAAGATGGGTCCCACATCGACCAATTCCTTAACGCCCTCCCCATCGCAAATCTGTCCCCAGGCAATGTATCCACGTTGGATGCCCCATTTACTGAGGAGGAGGTCCTTGATACCATTGGTAAAATGAAGGGGGGCATGGCGCTCGGGGAAGAAGGTATCACGGTTCAATTCTTTAAAATGTTCCGCTCCACATTGTCCCCCTCCATGGCCAAACTGTTTAATAATGCCCTGGGCTCGATCTTGAGATCCATGCTTTCAGCCCTCATAGTCGTTATCCCGAAGGAAGGCAAAGACCCTTCCTCATGCCAATCCTACCGCCCTATCTCTTTGCTGAATATGGACGTAAAGATCATGGTGAAAGTCTTAGCCAATAGATTCCACCATGTAATGTCTTCCCTGATCCACGGGGATCCAAGTGGGGTTTATCCCTGGCCGCCCGGGGGTCAGATAATATAAGAAAATCGATCAATTTAATGTATGAGGCACAAAACAAGGGGATGAATGCTTACTTGGTTTCAATAGATTCCGAGAAAGCCTTTGATCGGGTTAGAATGGAGCTACATGAGGGTGGTCCTACAAAAGATGGGTTTGGGAGTAACTTTTGGCAATGGATCCTAGCGCTTTACAACGACCCAGTAGGTAGGGTGGGGGTTATCAGTACTACTTCTACCCCCTTCCACTAAAGGAATCAGGCAGAGCTGTCCCATTTCCCCCTTGATATACACCCTCACAATGGAACCGGAGGCCATTGCAATTAGGAATAACCAGAATATTGCAGGAATCTGTTGTGGTATCTTAGACTTTAAGCTCTCCTTGTTTGCAGATGACATCCTGTGCTACCTGACAGATGTAGAAAAGTCCCTACCTGAACTTCTTGCTCAAATAAACTGGTTTGGTCTGTTCTTAGGCCTGAAAATAAACATTCCCAAGTCTAGCATAAGGCCCATTGGAGCCATTGACTCCACAACTAGAGACAGGAGAACCATGGGTGGGATGAGAATTGAGAACATAGCTACCCCGTACTTAGGCATCAAAATTCCCAGGGATCTCGCAAAGCTGGTGGAGCAGACCTTTACACCAATGTTGGAGAAGATCAAATCAGACCTAACTCGCTGGGCCCCCCTAACTCCCTCTTGGTTTGGGAGGATGGTCACTGTCAAGATGAATGTACTCCCATGGCTGCTGTACCTATTTACTGCCCTCCTGACTGCCCTCCCTGAACCCTTCTTTGCCAAACTAAAGATGCTGATAAACAAATTTATATGGAAGGGTAAGAGGCCTAGAATTAAAATGACGACTCTAACCTTCCCTAGAGATTCCGGTGGCTTTGGGCTCTCTGACTTCTGGGTGTACTACAAAGCCACCCAACTCTGAGCCATGTTAGAACACCTTAGAGACGACCTGGGCACATACTGGGCATAGATTGAGGACCTAAGCACCCACCCAAAGAAAGTCAGAAACCTATTGTGGTCCCCAACAAAATCCATCCTTGACCACGTTAGGAAGAACCCAACGCTTGCCGTTTTGTGTACTCTATGGAAAAAGGGTAAAACCAATAACCTCCTCTCTTCCTGGCCTTCCCCGTTGAGTTCAGTGTGGGGCGCCCCACTGGAGGTTGTTCGGAGGGGCTTTCATCACTCACAAAAATGGTCCGACAATGGTCTAGAGAGAGCAGGTCAACTATTCCCGGAAGGCCAATTCATTGAATTCACCCCCTTGTTCGAGTCCCTGGGGGCGGATTCACTGAGCATTTTCGACTTCACCTCAAAAGTATCCTGTCCGATCCAAGATGGCATTCCAAGATCTCTAGACCCCTCACTCCCTTTGAGAGAGTTATTAACAAAGCTACCTCAAGAAAGGGAATCCTGTCTAAAATATACAAAGTAATGATTACATCTGATTTCGAGGGGAGACAGGATTTCAAGCAATTCTGGGCCGAACAGTCTGGGTGGGAAATCCCAGAAGAGACCTGGGGTAAAATGTATAAGCTAATGTTCTATGCCAACCTTTACACCTCGACAATGGAACACAATTTCAAAATACTACAATGCTGGCACCTAACCTCCCCTTAGACTATCCAAGATGTTCCAGGGGTCCTCCCCCTGCTGTCCCAGACCCTGTGGCCAGACTGGTTCTTGGTTTCATATGTGTTGGTCCTGCCCAAAGGTAAACATTTACTGGTCTGAAGTCCTCAGTTGGATCAGGCACACTGTGGGAATAACCCCTGAGCTGGAACCTCTGCAACTCCTCTTGGGCGTCCCGGATGAGGAAAGTAATGAGCCAAGATTCCCAAAACGTATTGAAGCCATGCTGAGAGCGGGGAGAGTGGCCCTAGCCCAAAAATGGAAGTGTCTCCCCACCCTCCAAAAATGACTAGTTGATCAAACTGTGGGACATATTTACATATGAAAAACTGTCATATCGAAGTAGGGATTTTTATGCTGAAATAGGGTAGTGCCAAACCTAATCTCTTTCCTCCTACACACTACTCGCTACGGAGTTAATGAGCGGCCCACACAGACGGAAATGTCTAGAGGGGGAGCCATGAGCTCTGCAATGGTCTGGTGCTGCCTTTGAGTTTCTTTACTCGTGTTATGAAACTGGTCTTTTGTTCTAACTGATAGAATGGTCAATATGTTTAACTCAAATGAGGAGGGAGGGGGGAATTGTTTAAGGAAAGTTGATGATTGATTGTTCCTTATTCCTGTGAATTCTATTTCCAAAAATGCTAATAAACATCTCAACTGAAAAAAAACAAATATATGGTTTTGCACCCAGAGATATTTTGGTGAACATTGATCTATTCTTAGCAAGGGGCACGCAGAGGTTAGACTTTTCTAATAAGCAGCTATAATTATGGAACTAAGCAATTATGATTTCTAGTAGCTTTGCAAAGAAAGGTAAATCTATATATGGTTCTGCATGTCAGGCTAATTTTATGCTATACAGCCTCCTAAAAATAACATACTCTTATTTCTGGTAGTTTTCACCCAACATACAGTTCTACACTTAAAAGCCGGAAACGCAAACATGAAAAATCATGTGTTAATAGAAATTGGGGACCACAACCCCGTCTGAAAGTCATATGTACGTAATCTCATAATTCGCTTGACAATGTTAACAGGCAGATCTGGAGATTCCCATCCCGAAACACTTCCAGCAGGAGCGAGACAAGGCTGTTCAGGAACGCCAGGAGATGCTTGCTGCTATCCTCATCAAGATGGACACCAAGGAGCCGCCGAAAGTGAGTAACCCGTGGCACCAGGCCTTCAATGTGTGAGCAGGGCTGTGCGTAAGATTAGGTGTTTCGTGAGAAGGATCAGGTTGCACAGGAGCCTTGGTTAGCAGGTAGTGTGGATGAGGGCTTAATCCTGGGGTAGATGGTGATGGACTTGGATAGTAGATGGCAGGTTAGTAAGGCATGTGTCGGGCAGAAGCAGCCACTAGAGGTCTGGTACATATTGGAGCCACATATTGGGGGATTGGAAGTGGGTGACGGTAGTAGCTAAGATGGTTAAGTTTAGTCTTCAAGATATGAGGCTCAGGCAGGACATGCTACCAATTTAGCATTATGCCAAGTGGGTAAAGCTTGTCTCTGATATGAGAGTTGCCTTCTATAGGGCTTAGAAGCTGGAGTAGTCTGTTATGAAGCATTGTATAGCCACACAATGGGGCACATTCTTAAAACTAGCACATCTCATCACTTAGTCCAAAAACAGGAGCAGTCCTGTCCACAAAGAGCATCTGAGTGAGTTTATCTTACATAAATACATTGATGCCCTTTTTCACTCCTTTGCGCATTTGCGCAAATCAGGGGGCATTTTAAAGTGTAACCCAAATCCGCAAATGGTATACATTTTAAAATGTGCAGAAAACACATCCCCCTTCGCCTGTTCGGAATTGTCAGAGCTCGCGACTGTGTCTGCTCCTGGGCAGGCACCGGATCTGGAGCACTGCAAGGCTCCTGCCTCCCTAGCTCTTATGCCATTCAGCTAGAGCGTGACGGATGCCAGCTCCTCTTTTGTTCCCTACACAGCGGAGGGGAACTCGACATCCACAGATAGGCAAGAGTAGGAGACCAGCATAGGATGCCTGCCTTGGCAGGTGATTCTGGTACTTTGTGGTAAAATGTTTTTACGATCCAGCATAGAGAGGTTCAAGATGCCGGATCAGCTTTCTTTCCTTTCTATGCATTACCCCTCCAAGCATGCACTTGAACACCTTTTCCCTGCAACTTTATGGGACGCATGCGCTATTAAGCAGGTATTACCCATATTGACCTTTTACAATTGTCTTTTTGTCCTAATTCATCTTTACCTTTATTTTACTTTTTATATATATGTGTGGGGTGGGTTTGGGGTAATAAATAATATAATGGGATTGGTTAAGGGGTTGCAAGGGGTTTTGGATTGAGTGGGGAGATACGGGGGTTCCCCCCCACATATATGTCCTAATTGACCTTCATTTCACGATCAGTTGTGCAGAGGTCAATTCATGCCTAATGGATGTATACTAATTGACCTTTTCACAATTGATTGCGGGAGAATGGACCTTCTGCACAATTGATCATGAAATGAAGGTCAATTAGGACATATATGGGGGGTAAACCCCCCGCAAACCACCACTCATTCCAATACCATTCGGCATACTTCCTGCTCTCCCATGTGTTCAACTCCTAGGTGCAAACGCTATAAAAAGATGCCCGTCCCTTTCCAATTAATTTTGCTTATTCATGGTCTAGCTGCTCTCGAAGCTATTGGTACCTGTTTAGGGGAAAATTAGTCTATTGTCTGTCTACTGTTTTTCCTGGTGCATTGTTCTTCTTCAGTTTTCTCCTGTAAATTCCATCTGTTCCTGTGTTCCTGCCAGTCCTGATTGAGGTCTTGTCAGGAACAGGCACACGGGTGTATGCATTGCATGACATGGTCTTTCCTCACCCTGTCGTGCATTTAAAAAAGAAAATGTGACTGCAGCAGTATAAACCACTACTGTCCTACTTGCATTTCTATACCTCAACGAGGTTCTTGGGTAAAGTAATGTCCTGAATGAACCAAGACACCCTCATGTAATTGATAAAGAGCTCTCAGACAACAAGAGGGAATCGAGGGCCAATTTGAGGATTGTCCCAGGCTTTTAGGGATGATTCCTTTTTTATACCTTAATGAGAATCAAAGACTATAGAAACATTATCAAAAATGACTTACTTATAGTCAGCATTATTTCAATACAAAAGATACACCATGTTGAAGGCTCTTAATTTAGAAAATTCAGCTGTGTTCTGCAGATTGAAGAATGCAGTGCCATTCAGTTCTTCAAGGTTAATGCTCAATCACCTTTCTGAAGGCATTTTATACCTATTTTCTGAAAGTTTGCACTGTATCAAAGCTTCCTCCTGCAACTAAGGATTTAGAGAAGCCAACACCCCTGGACAATTAGATTGGTGATCTCTTAAGAATTAGGAAGGCTCTTTTTATAAGGATGCTATCTAATAATTAATAGTCTTTAAAATCTAGAACACCTGGACTGAACAGGCTGGCAAGCATCACATTACAATATACTCCTGGTCTTTGGATTAACATTTTAGCTGTTTTATTTAATACTATTGTGGAAACCTCTATCGTTCCCTGTTCTTGGCAGCTTTCCTATGTGGTTTTATTTATAAAAATGTTAACCGTTTCAATGCTGTAATTATCACCCTATTGTGGTAATGGATGTATCAAGTAAGATCTTCGCATCTGCTATCCTTACGTCTGACAGTCTTGGGCCTTGACCTCAGGCAGGCTATCTAAATTTCAGCGTGGCTTCTGTAAGAATCCAGGCACATGACTCCACAGATTTTTATTGACGATCTTGCGTGATGGTCCCAAGAGGAAAGGAGAACAACCTGTGTACATGACCTTTACACTGTGCGACACCCTCTCCGACAATTACTTCAACATAGCCATTGAGAGGAACCTTGCCATCCATGTAAACTAGCAAACCCGACCACCTATACCAACAGCCCCCTTCTGCTGCCCTCAACTCGGACCCTCTTCAGCACCTTCTCTGCAATCTCCCATCCCAAGTTCTCTAAGCGACTCTCCAATAGCCGCACCTCAGGTTCCCTGGGAGACCCGTGCCCACAGACCCTTCTCAAAAGCATCCTCTCGTCCACCTGTGCAGGCACCCTCGCCATAATCAAACACTCACTAACAGCAACTATCTTCCCACCCAAATACAAAACCTCTCACGTCAAACCACTCTTAAAAACGCCCTCGCTTAACCCCCTCCTCCCCTCCAATCACTGCCTTATCTCTAACAACTGATTCATAGCCAAATTACTAGACCGCACAGCCTACTCCTAGCTCAGCCTCTTCACTGAGGCCCATGGCCTTCTTGACCCTGCCCAATCTGGCTTCAGACCCCTCCATGCAACTGAATCCTCCCTGGTCTCTATCTGGGAAGGCCTGAAAAGAACAGACTCTCAGGGCTGCACTGCTCTCATCCTCCTTGATCTCTCAGCAGCTTTCGATAGGATTCACCACTCCATCCTCACAAACAGAATCATTGACCTTGGCATAAGGGACTCCGCCCTCAGATGGATCTCCTGTTTCCTCTCCGACTGCTCCCCAATTGTCTCCATCCTTTCTCCTTTGCCCCCACCCAGTCCCGCTCAGTGAGCCTCCCTCTCCTGCCTCCTTTTCAACCTCTACCTTTTGCCCCTTCCCAAGCTTATCAATTCCCACACTCTCATCTGTTACAACTATACTGACGACACCTGGATCATCCTCAAGATTCACAACTTCCCCTCTTCACCCCACCGAGACCTCACATCCAGCATATTTTGGCTCAGACCTGATCCTCTCCCGTTATATCAATGCAGTCTCCAGATTGTGCACCTTCCACCTCCGCATTCTCAAGCGGATCATTCCTTATCTCTCCTACCCCCATAGAGTTTCCGCGATTATGGCCATCATCCTCTCGCGCCTAGACTACTCTAACTCCCTCTACCTAGGCACACCTACATACCAACTGAGAAAGCTCCTCCTTGCACTCTCCCCCATAAAATGCATCTCCCCTGCACTCACATCACTCTACTGCCTGCCCATCAGCCGATGAGCCTCCTTCAAAGCCATGTCCATTAACCACCGCACAATCCACAAGAAAGGCCTGGAATTCCTCCAAAACAAGCTCACTCCCTACAACCGCACCAGAATACTCAGATCAGGCTCCACCCACCTCGTGGTAGTCCCTCCTTTAAAGTTCTCCAGACTAGGAGGTGCCTGTTTCTCTGTCCTTGCACCTACGTTCTGGAACTCCCTCCCCCCACGCTCCACCCCAGAGGATCACCTGGCCTTTAGGAAACCTAGCTATTCCCCCTGACTTCATGACCCCCCCGCCTCCCTGTGCCCTTTCCCCACCTACCGCACACAGGTTTCATTCAGCAGTCCCCCGTCCCCCTTAAACCCCCCCGCACACTTGCCTCACCTGCCCATCTGTTCGCTACTAGCCTCTTCTTTCCCTTCATTCGCTTTGTTCTGGCATCCAACTTTCCTTGTGGGACTCTAAGCACACATGAAGGACTCAGGTGGTCACTCCAGCAACGGGACCGGCATAGTAGGTGTCTGCGGGCGGGTGCCGTCCAGCCCGCCAGGGTCAGACCTGGCGGGCGGAACGGCACCCGCCTGCATAGCTTCATGGAAGCATCGGCACCGTTATTAATGCTGCTGGTGCTTCTGTGGTCCCCATTCCCATTCAGTCCTATGGGACTCAAATGGCAATGGGGATTTACAATTACCGGCGCCTGACATTCCGGAACGCCGAGGTTGTAATGCCCCAGTGTTTCCTGCAAGTCAGGCGCCGGTAAATCATTGCGGGTCCGGCGGCTACCTGCCGGTTTTACAGGCAAGGTCACAGCCGGACTCTTAATGGGGGCCATTGTATGCACTTTTTTAGAAAAAAATCATAACTGTTTATTTTAATTTTATGTGTGTAATAAATGTTAAAGGTTTCCAATAAGCCATAACATGATAATGTGGACCTGGGGAAATGGCCTCTTCAAATAATTTTGGCCCTTGCTCTGAGGCTCAACATCATTGAGCCATGCGTCTAGGATCTTCCTGAGGCAGTGATTCAGCATTGGGTTGTCGAGCTGGTTAGCTGGCTCCAACAAGCAGTGCGGTCCACGTGGCATAAAAAAGCTTGGCACAGGCAGGCGAATCTGGGTCAGTTTAGCTCATTGTGGTGAGATCCAGGGCTGTTCTTCGACTTCTAGGTGGCTGGGAGATCCAGTACAGGTGCAAGAAGAGCCCTTCGTTCTGCCCTTTACAACCAGAAAGGTTTGTAGAGGGCACTTTGAGGGGTTTGGTCACCTGCAGTCCTGGGTACTAGTGCCTCATTTGTAGTAGGCCTTATCCACACAGAAGTCACATCACAAATGTGCCCTTGGGATGGTAGGCAGCAGATCTTGCCTCTGACATGGACCCTTCTGTCTTCACCTCTATGGAAGAGGACTTTGGAATAGACTGTATTCCCAAGAGAATTCCACTGAAGCCGTCGTCTGAGAGCCCTAAAATGAATCAAGTGAGAGGGCACCCCTTCCTTATAAAGGCAAACATGTCACAAGGAATTGGTTCAAAGTAAACCTGCTGGCTGCTGACAAACACCCTTTTGCCTTCTGACATCATACCCAGAGTGCTTGCCTGCAGGAAACTGGGTGGTCAGAAAGTTTCAGAGAGCCCAAACAGAAACCAAGATGGTGGAACCCCTCTCAGTCTTCCTCTCTCCTCTGGCTACCCTAACACTGCCCCACATGTGCTGACTTCAAATGGGCTCCACTGGTCAGCACCCTGGTGTAAGAGTGCCTTTGTTGTGTTAGTTTGCCTTTGAAGCACTGATTCCCAACAGACCTACTAGGTGTCAGGTTTCCTCTAATATTTCCCTTTTTATTTCTGTGTGGGTTAGAGGTTTTATACTATAGTTGGTTTGGCCCTGACTTTTCAATACTTTCCCTTTTTATTTCTGTGTGGGTTAGAGGTTTTATACTATAGTTGGTTTGGCCTTGACTTTTCAATACTGATTCCTGGCTCTGTCCCAAGGAAAGATGGAGCTTTACAATAGAAGCTTTCATTGGCTAAGAGAGATCTGCAGGACAACAATTAACATTCTAAAATGTCACTCTCTGCCTTTCATCGTCGTAACCCCAGCTGATAGGACGAGTTTGTAACTGCTCCTGCTTTAGTCTTGGGCCTAGTGGATTTGAACTTTCAAATCCTGGCAGTCGAGCGGCTACTTTTTCGGGGTTGTTTCAGGAGAGTATCCAGGTTCACAGGAGAGTTTTCGGAAGTTCTTTTGGAAATAACATTCTTATGCTAAGTGACTTTATTTGGATATGTACATCTGTTGCTCAAATTAATTAGTGACATTAGTGTTCATAGCGCGTGTATTCTTAGCGCTTGTACGCGAACGCGAGAAAAGACTGCTACGTGATTTCTACAGCGCGTGTGTTCATAGCGCGGGTGTTCATAGCGCGTGTACACGAGCGTGAGTAAAGACTGTTTTGTGATTTCTTCAGCGCGTGTTTTCATAGCGCGTGTGTTTTTAGCGCGTGTTTTCTCCTGCGTGTATTTTCTTCAGCGCGTGTTCTGCGCGTGTACATTTTTGCGCGTGTGCGCGAAAAGATTTCTATGAACTTTGGACAAGTTTGCAAGTTCTTAAAGAGACTGTACTTTATTTTCACGTGTGTTGGTTTAAAATTCATTTTTAAAGAAAGAAGAACAGGATTCATTTAAGCCCATCATAACTGGAACAATATACAGTTTTTTTTTTAAAGGCAAGAGTCAAGGTTCTTAAGGCTACATATCTCAAAGGAGTTGCTGTTATCTTCAAGACCTTCAAAGCAAAATATAGGTAGAAAGATTTTATCAGCAATTACTCCACTCTTCTCTAAGATCCTTAAAGAGAAGAACCAGTTATGATTCTTTACATTTTAGTTAAGGATATAGAGTTTTCAAAATCAAAAGGTTAGTTAAGTAATTTGAGGATTTTGTGTGTTTTTTATGTATTCACTGCAGGTTCTGCATCAGCTAGTCTAGACGTCGCCAGCCTGGAGTTTCTTATGTTATCCACTTCCCCCTTTCCCTTTGAGGTGCAGTTAACAGAGCCTAGTATAATCTGGTTCTGAGGATTACATTTCAGGGGGATTGTCGGGGGTTCAGCAGCTTCCGCGGACACAGGATTTCTCTCAGCCTGATACTAGGGAGGGTCACTGTGCCCTGGCAGAAAGTGGTACTCTTCCTCCAGGAGGATCAAAAGACAGCTTCCTGCCAATTGTCCCACATAGCTGTTGTGTAGACAAACAGGCCAGACTGTTATACATCTTTATCATAGCTGAGCACTGCTCATCAAAGTATCAATATCAAATTACAGTGGC